>NC_081144.1:18298154-18604216 GCF_958295425.1 Solea solea | reverse complement strand
CATGTGAAATAACGGGTACACGTTGTGCTGTCGACCACTCATCATCCACACCATGCCCCAACTGACTGGGTTTGAAATTTGAGGTACTGAATGATCCAATGCAAGCATTTCCCAACAGCCCAGAGTGGCACTGGTATAGAAGCTATAGATATTGCGTGCCTTTCAAAACAATTCATTTTCCCCACTTGCTTTTTTATCTTTTTATCCACACCACTCAGTTTTGCAAGCCTCTCACCCTTAAGGTAACCAGGAGCCAACTGGAAACCCTGCCTGTAACAACTGTGAGTGCTTTGATTTGTTCTTCTCACTCCGAGTTCATTGTAAAGTGAATCCCCCTGCCTGCTTCCAACAAGATTTCATCTTAAGCAGAAAGCAGGTATTTCTTGTGCTGTAGTGCTTGATTGGCACCTCATTTATTCAGCCTAATGGAGGGAGGCGTGCCGCTGGGTGAAGGGACCCATGCAGTCATAGACTGAGTGACAAGCCCGTTACATTGCTCCAGAGTGCCCCTGACCTTGACTCTGTTATGAATGAGGAGGAATTTAAACATGTATCAGAACTCAGAGGTAACTTTGTGAGGAGTCGCGTTGGCCTTATTTTGTTGTCTGTGCTAAGCTCTTTGAAAGTGGGTTAAAGAGTAGGTTAAATTAAAGGAATCTTCTGGGAGTTGTTAAAGACGTGAACTCAAAGATTAAAACATATGCAGCATCCAAGCCCATCCCATATCAGCGTGGAGGAGAACCCTCAGTTGTGAAGGATAGTCACTTTCTTTGGGCTTCAGCACGAGTTAACCTGTGTGACTAACCACAATAGCAACATTTTTGCTGCACTGTAATTGCAGTAGTAACATTTACATCACAACTGAAAGTGACAACTTAATTTCCCAAAGCATTGGCAAACCACTTGAAGACTAATTCCAGTTTATTGTCTTATTTTTAGTGGCAATAACACTGTACTCACCAAGTCTATTGCTGACACCTGGGGACTTGGTGACATCACTAAAAAGGTGTTGTGTTGGTGCAACAGACACAAGTTTTTAACCCACTGGTGTTCAGAGTGATCCCACTCTATTAAGGGGACTTGTGGTTTTCGTTATTTACTACATATACACATGTGGTCAAAGGTTTACCTCACGCTTGTTTCACATTTGACACGTAAAACTTTTAAAATGGACATTTTTGGGGGGAATTTTGAATAGATACAGGGAAGGAAGATCTACAGCTCAAGGCTTATATGTTCATATGGTGTACACTTTAACCGTTTCTCTATTCATTAAAGAATAAATGCATGTCACACAATAAGTCATTTTATAATAATTGTAATTGGCAAAATATTTACAGACGCGTATTCTGGATTGAAATTCAGATTTGACAATGTACAGTGGATTTCAGAGGTTGACATTTTCTATCAGTTATTTTCCACGCTGATCTGAGGTTGATGTGGTGTTTTACAAGTGTTGGACACACTGTGAAAGGCTTCAGGACGTTGGGTCAATCAGATGGAAGTGGCCTTTAGAGAGACCTCTATACGTTGCCCGAGCTAAAATTGCCTACTTGTGGTGCAAAACAAGCAGTTCAACATAAGACTTCTTCTTTAACTGTGAACAAAGCAAAGCTATTCTTGTGGAGCCTCTGAATAAAAATCAACATAATACTATGTCCCCTTCAATGCCTTAATTTACTTTGTGAGTATGCAGAACCAAAATCTTTGTTTAATTCAAGTCAGTTTTAAAACCACGGCAGCTGGAAACATCACAGTAGCATCAGGTCAAACGTCGCAATCATAATTCAGAAGAGGAAAGTGATCACCAAACAAATGCAAATGTATGTTGACAATGATTAATTTATTTGTTCAATAAAGCGAAATTCAAATTGCACAGACCATTGGAATCTAATTATAACCAAATGCGAGGGCACGAGGTCAGGTTATTATGTGTGTCGGTATCTCTGTTGTAATTATGGACATTGTTTGAATGTGATCCGGTGTTGAACAGTACGGGGAAATAATGCTAATTCTGCAGGACACGGAGGCCAAGTATCTGCTCACATCTTGTACCATCGTCTCAGTGAAATCTCCTCTCATCGTCTTAGTAAAACTATAGCTGTCGCACACTTGAAGAAATCACCATGTTGAGTTAAGATTGTAGAACAAAAAGGAGCATAACCCCTTATGTCAACACACAAGCCGTTTCTACATTGTAACAATCAGTTTTCAGATGCTACATAATCATGTATTATCATGTCTAACAATGTTTGCCTGATATTACTTTTCCACAAAAAAGCACAAGTTCCACATTAAAAAATCGTATTAAAATACAAATTGACACAACATCAGTCAGTCGGGACCATCAAGACTCTTCATTTACTATCGTATAACACAGTTTCCTAAACGGGACCTATGCCCTTTTTAAAGATGACCAGCTACCTGACCCATTTAAAAATATAAATTGCAACAGCAGCACATTTCTGACTATTTCTAGTGCCGTTTCTGTACATTACAGACTGTATAGATGAGAAATGTCTCACTGGTGTATATGTTTTTATTCTGATGTCATTTTGAATATACTTGTGAACATGTAATGATAATAACAATCATTTGGATCACCTTGCTTTGTGTATGTATGGAAACTCAAAGGGAGAGTTTGTTCTTCCTTTGTTCCCGTTTCTGAAAAACCGAACAAAAAAAACAATGACTTTAAAGTTGATTTTTCCAGGGGGAAACTTCGACCTGTAGACCGAGAGAACAGACTTTCTTCTACAACAAAGCTGAACTGCGACCAATTAGAGAGAGAAAGTTGCCATAAAGCAGTAAACACAGAGCTGCTGTTGAGCTAAATGACTGTTAGAGAACGCATCGATGCCCACACACTGACAGACATGGCCGCACATTTAGACACACATACACAAAGCTGTTGTCGGATTGGAAGTGTGTAACAGCAGCTCTTGTTTACTCTGATCTTTGACAGTCTTGGCATTTTATGAGCAGAAGTATCATTGACTTCAGGAAAGATGCTTAGCCTCTTAAATTAAAACTACTGTTGTGTCTTAATATAGGGAAAATTAACAGTACTGATATTCAAAGCTGTAGAGAGTAACTTTTAAATATAAATGAATATAGCTGAGCTTCAAGTGGCTGCTACGGGAATATGAAAATCACACAAGACGATCCGTCATCCATGATAAATGGCTGATTCTGAACAAACTAGGGACTTGTTGTAATCGCATTCTAACACATGATTACTATTGAAATGTAAAGACAACAATCACCACTGATTTACACCTGAATTTACATGTGGTCAGGCGCCATTTGATCGCTAATCGGATTAAAAAACACATTTTAATACCAGGTGTAAAGGCAGCTTCATGAGCAAAGCAAGACCGAGAGATTTTATTCCAAAATCGATTGCCCACCGTGCCATTTTTATAAAGCCACAGCTTGTTGGTGCAAAAGATATTTATTATTTACAGCCAAAGCTATAAAGTACATTGGAATGCTGCTTTCGAAGCATATAATCTCACACAGTATACTGTTAATATCTGTGTGAACATGCCATCAAATAAAATGCATCATGTTGTCAAAGCAAACCACCAAATTCAAGAGTTTGTGTTTGTGGCGTTTTGTTTAAAGAGGTTGGATCTGTCATTTCACAAATGCTCCGTCTGAACAGGCTGCACCGTTGAAGAGTGAAAAAAGCTTTTCTGACAGTTCATGCTTTATGTTAAAATTACCTCTCGCTTTTATCCTCTTGTATAATTTCAGAGCCGTGGCTTTCTTGCCACACACACACACACACACACACACACATACACAGACACACAATTTATGTATTTATTCATTTCCTCAGCAGCTTGTTCAAAGCCATGTACACATCACCCTCTCTTGGCGTGTGAAGCTTTGGGTTTTTAATTATTCATTCAGCTATAGCTAAAGCAGATATATTCCTGCAATTTTCCTGCTGACAATCTGAGCTTAAAACAGAGTGAAATGGAAGACAATTTGAGTAAGAAAACAACATCTGCAGAGTCGTCGTACCATTTCAGCAGCCCGGTCTCTTTACTCATCTTGATTTTCAGCTCTCTTTAACATGACGGAATGAATGACTTTGTCCCAAAGATAAACTCACTTTGACTTCCAAAAAAAAAACCCCTAAATGCAGGAATATTTTAAGATGAGGGCGCTTTGAAAACCAGCTTGTCTGACACAAGACATGGTGAATTTGTGCCGCCACAGTCTTCTGTGCATTCTAATAGGCATTTAAGTTGTTTAAAGTGACAGGATGTGGCATAATGCAGATTGACTGAAAGAAGTGAGAGTTGCCCCCAGGATGAGTTACATACAGGCTCCTGTGTGGTTCCACTTTAATGCCTCTTTAGTCACAGAGCCATATAGTTCACAGCAATAACGTCATTTGCACCTACAGTTCTTGGGCACATACTGATATGAAAATGCTCAAAGCTAAAAAAGAGGAAGTGACGTTCCGGCAAATTATGTGAGCGACACACAGGCAGGTATCAGAGTCACTGTAATTTGAAAAAAGGTTGTGCTTCGACAGTGACATTTCCTATTTGGAGTGCTAAACCAAATATCCCAAAAAAAAAAAAAATATAAAAAAAAAAAGAGGGAGCACATCCTGGTTAAAAAACAGTGTGGGGTTTATTTTTTTGCTCCCATTACAAACAAGCCTTCATCAGAGCGTTCGCAATGCAAGGGCACAGAAAGTCCACGGAAAGCAGGGACCAATCACCAACAAGCGCTTGGAGAGCATGGCTGGCCTTTCTCAACAGCAACAGAACTAAAGGGCTGGGATCAGAGCATCTTCAAGGGGAGTCTGGGTACCACACTTTAGATCAGCCTTCTCGAAAAAAGTGCTGGGAAAGTGGAAATCCCTCCCCACTAATGTTCGAGGGTCAAACAGCTTCAGCTTTTGGTTAAAATCCACAAAAACACTCAGTGTATTTTTTTGCTGCTTTGTAGGTTAGCCAGCTATTTATATCCACTGTTTTCAATATGTCAGATTATTTATAATGTGATAGGCCATCTTATGTATTGTCATTTTGTCTTAATTGTTCTGTCTACCCTTACGTATTCTTGTATTATATTATATTATATCATATCATATCATATCATGTCATATCATATCATATATTATATTATATTATATCATATTATATTACATTATATCATATTATATCATATCATATCATATCATATATCATATTATGTTATATTATATTATTATTAACTCTGGAACAATTGGAAACACTCTTTCAGCCTGAGACTCTCCACACGCCACAACACGCAAACACAAGTCTTTCACTGATAATCTTAATATTGTAAATAATGATTATTAAGTCCATTTGGTGTTTATCCAACACACTTCTCTTTGAGACAGTTTTTTTTTCCTCCTCATCTCTTTTGAGCAGCACAACCTTCACAATCGGAGATTCGTTATTTAAGAGGACTTTTGGTACATACACCAGTCCATATGTAGCTAATAAATCCCTGAATATGATGGTTAAATCATTTTGTGTTCATTTTTATTATTGCAGCACAATGACCACATCTGTACCACATCTGTGCATGCTGGTTGCTGTCAGCCTTGTGTCCTTGTTATAAGTGGATAGATCAGAATGTACTGTTGCTGTATGCAGTGTCGAGTTGAACCTGCACAGTCACAGTATTACAGACGCTCTGATGAAGGCTAGGTGCCAAAATGCATTAGTGTTTGTTTGTGATGTGAGCCAAAATAAACCAGAGAAATGCAAGTGTGTTGTCCTTCTTTAAACATCCTTTATCAGAGTATCTGCTGAAATCATTTGCATGCTGCTGCAGTTAAAAACAGTGAAAACAATGACGTCCAGCAAGTTTTTATTTCTGCTGTGTCCTGCTTGTTTTCTTTGGGGACGAACAGTGTTGAATTATACTAGTTATCAATACGGTGATAGTTAAGAGTAATGTAAGATAGGTATGGGGCAATTATAGGCTTAGTCTCCCAGGATTCTATTCACTGCACTTGTTTTTATATCAATGCCGCCTTGTGTATGATGATATCTGCCTGGGAACAAATTGTTAGACAGTCCAAAGAACAGAGCCACAAAAGAGATTGCAAGGCCATTTTCTTTCTTTATCTCCACAGTGCTGCTATAGAACATCTTGGTGCTGCTGTAACAATGTTTGTTTATAGTGCAGACAGTAAGGCTGGTGTTGTTGATGATGATGATGATGATGATGATGATGATGATGATGATGATGATGATGATGATGATGATGATGATAATGATGATAATGATGACAGCAACTCCTTTTTTTCTTTTCTTGTGATAAAATGCACTTACTCTAGTCTGGTCAGTATTTTAAAGTTCAGGATGCTAAAAGTAAACGAGATGAACACTCCCATTATGTTATCTTAATGGAGATTTACTTTGTTTTTCTTTTTGCAGATTAAATACAAGATAGAGTCAGCGGCTGAACGACTGCAGAAAAAAAAGTGAGGGGTGACGACAGAGGGTAAGGAGCACCTCATGTGCACGCTGCCTGCCCCTGGCTGTGTAGCAGCTTGCAGGTCCCTGCTCTGGGCACCTTGAAATCTTTAGAAGTGTGCCTTGAGCATCCTGAGCTGAAACAAATCGGTCTTTTTTACCTCCCCCCTCTTTGTTTTTGTCTCTCTTCTCTGTTCACCAGTTGTATTAATGCCTTCTGGGGGGATAATACAGCAGCTTACAAGAAAATAAGAGCTGTTTTTGGAACCATTCTGCTGTTTTATATAATACTTGCCACATCACACCAACCCAGTGCAATAAACAACAGCTGGCCATGTGACTGACAGCAGACTGTCAGGTGTTCCGTTGTCACCTGGCAACAGCAGCACAAAAACACAGCACAGTGGCTGGTTTGATATGAATCGGCTCCTTGCATGGATAAAAAAAAAAAAAGAAAGACGAATCCGCTCTTTTTAATGTGCTTTCAACAAAAAGTCAACTGCTCAGGTTGATTCTGGGTCTCCAAGCAACCACTGTGAGAGTCAGCGCCCTATTTACACCCAAACGTCACAGATACATCACAGACAATTAATTACAATGGAATTCACGCGACCCTCAGCGATTACTTTTAAATGGTAATGAGGTTTAGCCACTCTCGTACCTTCTTCATTAAATTAGGATGGGACTCGTTATTATCTAAACATGAATACATTATATTTTAATATTAGTCTCATGTGCTGTGCTGTACTCTTAATTGTTAATTGTTAAATTCATTAATGTGTTCTTAAGACAGCTCCAGGCCATATCCATTGTCTGGTGATTGCATTCATTGTGTAATTTGAGCGGTCAATTCACTGTTATTCCTAATCTTAACAGTGGATTATAGGAAGGGTACATTAGGTACTTAAACTGTAAGCTTCATTATAAACTAATACATCATGTGGACCTGAGGTGCACTGTAACCATGTGTCCAAGTTGGGAAAGGACACAGAAGTGTCTGAGTGCTGTACTAAAGAATCAGTGGATTATCGTTGGATTGTGGATGAGACTGACTTGATTGTACCATTGCTGTGATGGAGAGTCATTATTGTTCCCTTTAAAGCACTAATGCAGATAATTATCTCCACTTCTTCATCGCATTAGTCTGAATTGTGTGTCAAAATCGAATATATCTAATAGCAACATATGGGCCTTTGATCCGTGTGACAATGAAGCCCATCAGCTTTTGAAATCGCTGAAGTAGTTATGGGTATTGCCATTTGAGCCTCGTGTATAAATCACATATTGATTTGCAGTTTGCCAGTGATTTGATCTTGAAAACTTTTTTTTTTTTTAGATCGTCAGACAATCTCTGAAGTGCATTTTTTTTTCTATGTTTGAGGAGTATGAGATGACTGACTGCCTTACCCTCTTATCTGAATCTGCAACCGTAAGTAAAAAGTTCTGTATTAAACTATTGTGTCATCAGTTTATTTATTTATTGTTGTATTGTACCTTCGTATTACTTGATCAGGTCTTAAAGAATGTCCATTTCAAGTCTGGCGGGGGACCACACAGTATATCCAAGAGCTTAAGAGCCAAATATTTCTCAGGAATTAGAAGAGACCAGTCTGACTTTTAATCACATAGCTGGGCAACCAGTCGCTTGACAGGCGTCAAACTTGGGAGGTGACTTTCTGAGGGCACTAGTGTGTGCAGTGCCAACTTTGGTGGCGTTTCGGGTGAGAAATTGTATTGGTAGAAATTGCTGCTTTCGCCTCTCACACACACACACACACACCAATGCACAACTGTTGAATGGGTCACAGGATTCAAACTCGGCAGCTGAGTTACTACGGTGAGTGTGTGCAACAGGCAACAGTGAATGGGTACTGCACTTGTGACACTAAATCAATGCTATTCTCTTTGTGCTGGGTGGTTAGGTAGTAGAGATCAGTCCCACAATGGGATACATTGTGCCAAGACACTTAGAAAAATGTATTGGTGCCCCGCAGTTTTTCAAATATGTCCATTATTTGAGAGCAAACACATTTATTATTGTTGAAACCTGTGTAAGGTGGGCAATTTGATTCCATTCTCCCCCCCCCCATGACCGTTTGTTACATTCCTGCGTCACAATGACCCTCTTAGAGTTTCCGTCTTTTTCACAACGCCTCACAGTAATCCCCCGTCGAGCTCTTTCATATAGTTCCGCAGCTCAAGGAACAGATGTGGAGAAATTATGGAACGACTGTGATTGCTCTGAGGAGGAACAAAACAAAACGGTGCAGGGAGAAGTCAGCATTTCTCTGGCATATTGTGCCCCAGAGCAAGAGAAAGACATCGCAAGACATTGTACATCGTATCAATTATTTTTTATGACGCAAACACATTTAGAAGTACAGTATGTACTGAGTCATTCAGCACTGAAGAGTGTTATGTTGTCCCTTGCTGGCTTGTAACTGTGAGCCCTGCAGCAGTTCGGGATGCTTTAAACATCAGGCTTCTCCAAACTTAAGATCTGCTGGACGACCCGGTGTCGTGCAGTGCACACACACATCAGAGCAGGCGGGCATGGCGCTCCTTCAAGCATTCACCATGGGTTTGTCATTCCAGCCATGCACTTAACTGCGTGACCTCCAGCTTTGTCCAGTGTCTGGAGTTGGAAAAAAACCATCATTAATTGGTCATTTGCTCAAATATCTGGCAACATGCACAGTGTACATGTCCTCGTGTGACAGTGGGAATAATACTACTGTCAATTAAAGGCAAGGACATTCACATTCATCTGACAGTCCTCTATGTATATACTGCAATAGTCTAGTTCTCCATGGACGCATACTTGATCACGCGGTGAGGATTCTCACCAGGAAATCAACCTCATTTATATTTCCTTGTGTTCTTTGAGAACTGAGTTGTACATGTGGGTACTGGTTTCCGTGGTTATCATCTTCTTCACTGTATCTTTTGACCAAAACAGGAGCGCGCCATCACACTGGAATGGAAAGTGTTGCGTTACAGGGAGCATACATGCTCCATGTGGACCGATGCAGATGATGAAATTTATGTCACGTGGGTGGAGCCGAGTGGACGGAAGGCCTGGGCCTCATCTATTGTGGGTCATTGCGTAGCTGGAACCTATCCCAACATACAGAGACAAACCATTCATACTCTCTCCTGATTTAAACTCTCTCATTGACCTACAGGCTCTAATCTGCATGTCTTTTTGACTGTGAAAGGAAGCTGGAGTACCCAAAGAAAACAGGCATACCCACACAGGCAGAACATGCAAACGTTCGGAGTCTTACAGAGAACCTTCCTGTTGTGATGAATCTGTGCTTTCCACAACACAGTGCAAGCAACAGGTCGTAATATTTCAAATTTGTCTTGGTGAATCAGCACTTACTGCGAGTCATTGTGAATATAGCATATGTCCCCAATTATTTTGTGTCCAGGACTGTACGTAGTTTAATTCAGTAGAGGTTTACTGAAGAGCGACAAAAGCTATTTGAGTTTGCTAAATGTTTAATAATTGCCATTAACAGAGCCTGACAGTTTGGTTGATACTCGATATATTTGTCTAACATCTTTGTTTCACTTTCATTTCTGTTTCCTGTGTCTACACATCATTTTTTGTGGAACAGTTTAGAGCAGGGGAGGGTGAATAAAACTGTCTGCAATGCAGTAAATAGGCTCCAACAGCATCTCTCATTTTGGTCTCTCTGGCTTGCTGTTCCTACAAAGGTCGACACTGTCAGGATAGCTTGCAATCAGTGCAATGAGGCAAACGACATTTCCATTGGAATCAATTCATTTTGCCAAAGAATTTGCCTTTTTAGATAATTGCATGACCAAGACTTTCTGCAGTTATTGTGCAAATACATTCAACTTTGCATGGACGTCTTTTTCTGGCTCTTAACGCTCAATGATGGTTTCTTTTGACCGTGCAGACAGACTTATTATTATTATTATTATAAATATGACACGTTTTTATTGGAGGTGTTTTAACTGGATTTATTCCTACACTGTAACAAAAGGTAATGTTATGCCAAGGTGATCATGTGTAGTAAGATAAAGGTTTAACCCTGTAACACCGAGCGTATCACAGACAACACGTTCCCAGTAATTACGCAACGGTTTGTGCTATCGGAAAAATTCCAACGGTTTCTGAAAGCTGAGAAGTTGCAAGTCAAAGTAAACTGAGGTAATTTAACTCGCACTGTTTTTATTTATTTATTTATTTATTTATTTCGGTCATGACATTTAGATCACTCATCACATAACATTGCAGTTCACACAATATACACAAGCAAAAGCTTAACTAGTCCCGCCCCCATTAACTCGCACTGTTGTGGGAAACCGGCGAATCAGTGTCTTTGTCAGAGAGGTGAGAGTTGGAAAACGCCTGTACATCATTTATATTTTTTGGACTGTTTTTGTACATTGAGACAAAGACTCAAACAAATGTTTTAAATATGCTTTACAATATTCAAATTGAACACATTTTTCAATTTTTCTTCATTTTAAATTGTTAATACACTATTTTAACATGCAGTAAATTGTAAACAACTGCCAGATGAAGTTATTATTCTGGAAAAATGGGCAAAAGCAATTTACTCACAGGACATGTTAATGTCCTGTGAGTAAAGTGCTTTTGCATGTCCCTTTTAAGGTTAAAATAAACAAAAAGTCCAGACCAAGTCCATTTTGAGTCTCAGGTGTTAAAGGGTTAATTACTGTTCGTTGTTTAATAGATTTGGTTAAAGTTCAGCAAAATAATTGATTTGTTTTTTTCCCCCCCAAACATGGCTCATACTATTATTGACCAATATTCATGGAATGATAATTACACAACATTCAAGCCCTGCGTGTTACAAGTGTGTCGGCAATGTGACATTTCATAAGAACTTGATAGAAGATGCGGTTTGTTTGACAAAAAATAATAAATGCATTGCTAGTATTAACATTTTCTACCCAGTGACTCAGACATGACAACAGATAAATTGCCACCAGGATGGAGACCAGCACGAGTCGCTTTTGCAGGCTGTCATGAGTCGACTTTATTTCTCTCTGTGACAGCAAGTGAAGCTTTGATTTAAAAAAGTAAAAGTCTCTGATTGCAGGTGACGTCTGTGAATGTCTGGTTGCAGGATTCAAAATGGGAGTTTGTTGAAGACTACATCCGCTTTAATATAACTGTATGAGTATACAGTAAGTGTCTGCTTGTGCTCATGTGGTGAGATCCTACTCAGGGATGGAGAGCTTCCATTTATGATGGAATGCTTTAAAAGGAAGTCATTTGCAGATAAATTAAAAAAATCATTAAAAAAAAATCACACTTGTGGCGCCTTCCTACTTTTCTTACTTAGGGTCATAGTTTGCTAAATGCTCGACTAAATGCAGAGGCTTTATTTTCCAGTTTTCGGTAATGTGCCTGATATGGTTTATGCATGCAGTAAGTAATTGTCTACCAGGGGACTAATATCTGCACGCAAGTACAAATTCTGCAAAGCAACAGTATTATAAGTGGAGGAGGACCTCTTAGTCATTGTTGTACTTTTTTTTTTTAACAAGGCTGCGTTTAATGAGCCAGACACACTGGCTGACTTTCATCAGCCGCTCCAAGTGTCTTTAGCCCAATCAATCTTGATCAATTGAGGACTGTAACGGACAAATTCATCTCAGGTAATGAAGACACTTAATGTTTTTGTGACGTCGCAGCCCCGCAACCCCCCCCCTCCCCCCCCCCAGAAGCCCTGGGAAAAATACTGCTTGTCTGGTAACTTATCTAATTGCCACAGGGCATCACCTCTGCGTTAGATTTCCTTTATTAGTTTTCCAAGCCCAAACGAGGCTCATTAGCTGGCTCGCTCTAATTAGAGGACATATATCAGAACACTCTAGGGTTTCGTTCACTGCATGCTGGGAAAAATGAAATGCCATTAATCAATCCGGCGTCCTGTTTAATGTTCTGGACAGTGGAAACAAATGAAATGCTGATTGAGTCAGTGATGCAGAAATTGAGTTTGTGCAATGCAGAGAAAAGGAAAAGTTTGACAAGCAGTCATGCATTTGTGCAAAAGTTCTCTGTGGTGAAATGAGGCACATTTTTAATTTGTTGCATCAACACTGGTATAAATAAAAGAGGGGTGTTTTATACTCAAGATAATTGGCAAGAATACTGTCTAAATGTTTCTGTATATGTGCCACATTAGACTCATAGAATTAAAGGGCTGTCTTTTATGCTACACTGTGTTTTAATTGCTTGACAAGAGTCCGGAAAAGTGTCAGCTCATCATAAAAAGGAGGAGGAGTAATGCAGATGGCTTAGGGAGAGTTCCCTTTAATAAAGAGAAAGAGAGAAGAGAAAGACCTCAGCAGTCTGAGACCATTGTGCGCTCTCATGTATATTATGAAACCTTCACGTCTGGCACAGTGCCGTACACTGAGCTTCACATGACATTTCTATTGTTGTCGTCTAGTTTCACCGAATGTTTGAGACATAATTGAATTGGAATAGCTTCCAATGTCCCGAGGGCCATTTTGTGATTTGTGGTCATGAAATTAAACTTATTTTCAATGCAGCTCAATATAACAGATCCCCATGTTTTAATTAAAAGCCCAATTTCTTTGTAGATTTGTATATAAAACATTTCTCACAGTGAAATTATTCCTTCAGATTTTTACATCATGTTTGGTATATTTTACCACAATGTTTTACTGGTTTTAATGTTTAAGTAAAACAACTTTAAGTCATGATTTATATGATTGCATCAGTGCTGGGTGAACACTAGTCCCTTCATTGTATTGTTTTACAGAATATAACGTAGTTCTTTTGTGCTAAAAATCTAATTGGATTTCTTGCTGTGAACCCCCCTTGTTCAGGTTTCAGAGAGTATGACAGTCACATGCTTATAAGAAACCAATCTGAAATTCTTCCATCACTATTACATGCTGTGATCAGTTTTAACATCATAACCAAGTTTAAGCAAAGAAACATAACAATGTCCAGAATGTTCCCTATTTCTCACACACGCACACACACGCACACACGCACACACACAAACAAACACACACACACACACACACACACGTCCAGTTGCGCCCTAGTTGTCAGTAATCTGCATTAACAAAAACTATAAAGTAACCTATAATCTGTCACTACGTTGCTATTAATGATATATTAGCCTAAAGATAAACATTATATACACATGCTGCTATGTGTATAATCTGGTCAGGTGGTATTAATTCACTATAGCCCGTTTCCACCTGTGGCCCCAGCTCGACTCGCCTCGGCACGGCACGGTTAAGGTTGTGTTTCTATTACAATATAGTACCTCCTCAAAGTGGGCGGAGTCAGGACTGCACAATTGTATGAAACTGCCTTGAACTTGTTTTACACACACACAGACGAGTGACTAGTGACTTGTAAAGCAGTTGTTTTCAGTGGAACTGAATCATTAGAATCAGTTAATAAAAAAAAAGGATTTGTTCGATACTTCCTCCATGACGGGAACACAGACTCTGTCTGACACAGTCACTGAACTGAAATACAGCGACAGGGTTTGTGATGCCAGTCGCCGCTCGCGCTGTATCTGTTAAATATTGAGATTTTAGACATTTCCCTGGTAATTGTTAGAGATTAACCCACATTTTTACTATTGTTAACTGATCTACAGTTTGGCATTGTTCGGCTTGATTCTTGTATCGGACGTCACGCTCATGCCTCTTCCTGTCACGGCACTCTGACAGTCAGTGGCCGGCAGTCTGGTGACGTCACGCATAGTGTCGCCTCAGCTGAATTTCATTTTCCAATTATCTATGAACAGAATTGTTCAGAGCTCATTCCTGAAGTGAATGCTGTGAAGTTTAAATATTCAATAAATGGCACATGTACAAACATTGGACTATATCTTTTGTCACTGCCTTATTATGTCATATCTATCATTCCAAAGTTGTGCTTTTCCACTGGACTGTGGATTGGAACGCTTGGAACCAGAGCAGGTACTAAAAAACAACGTACCAGGTGCTATCACTGATGGGAACGCAAAATAACCGAGGCGAGTCGTGCTAGTGGAAACGCGTCATATTATAATGGGTTGGGTGGATGTGTGAGTTCAAAACCCTGAGTCACACACAAGTACAGTGTGTTAACATTTGCATCCTAATTACAATCAGCAGGCAGGGATAATGAAAAGCTTTACGATGTCATTTTCGAGGAAGCACAACATCATCTTGTCTTTGTACATAAAGTATCTTTATGTATGTCTTATGTCCTCTGTTCACATATCAGCCTCAAACAGTGCTCAGCTTCAGCAGGCTGTGGAATGGATGTGAGGGGGCAAAGGTCGTCTCTGGGTGCTCATGAGTTAAAGGACTGAGAAGTGCAGCCAAGGTCAAAAGAAACCAGTATTGAGCGAGTCGGAACGGAACGATATTATGCATGTTGTGTTTTTACCACAAAGCATTTTTTTGACCCTTGAATCATTATTGCACATTTCCTACAATGACTATTGATAGACGAACACAAAGTAAACAATGGCTCAGTTCCATAGCACCTAAAATGGAAAAAAACAAAGAAAAACTGAGGGGGTGTTTTTAGCTTTGAGTTACAACTAAAAACGAAATGAACAGCAAATTTGGTTCAGGATCGCAGATGTAAAAAAATCATGGCAAATACTGGAATTTTATTAATCACAATTAACAAAATATTAATGGAAAGTGACAGTGTTGACTAGGATTCATAAAATCTCTATTTGATACAACAGAGGTGTCAAAATCAAATGACCTGGCGGCCAGTGAGCGTCTACTCGTGAAAGTGCTTGTTTTAATTTGGAATGATGTATACTTCACAAGGAAACATTAAGGATGCAAAATGAATCGAAATAAGTCTAAAATTAAGAAAACAGTAATGTGAACAACTCGATGTAATTTAATGTTGAATGCAATAATTTAATAATGCTGTATTTCTAACAGAATGTCTTTTAATAACTTTCATACAAACATTGCTGCCAAATATATTCAGTCTTATATTCTATCACCTCACTGGCAGCTGTGCCTCAGTAACATGCAATGTCTTGTTTCAAAGGAAGAGGTGGTTGTGGGCCATGTTTCATTATAACATGATATTAAGGGGTGGGCCGCATGTAATCGAGTGGGGGCTGCATGTGGCCCGCGGGCCGCCTGTTTGACACCTCTGCCCAGCAAAGTCTTTCCGAAGAATACGAATCAGCTTTATAGTACATTATATTATTTTACAAGTGGGAGTGTTTGATTTACTGTTTGGATAATGCAAGTCTTATATACGCCAACCACACACCTCTTCACTTTATATAAAAAAACAGGAGCTCACGTCGCAGTGTTTCCTTTCACTCGATGGGAGTTAGTAGAGGGGGAGAAAGCCCTCTAAGCCTTCTCGCAACCTTTAATGCACTACAGCTACTGAAGAGACGAGAGGGGCTGTATTGACTTTGATCTGAATTGAACGACTTTCATGGTCAATTTTACACGGGCCACGAGCTCTGCACATCAATTCACCCCCGAGCACACGGCCAAAAGGAAATGAGATTCTTTCTTCACTTGATCTACTGCAAGTAAAGACCTGATCAGTGCTCTCTCACTCTCACAGGTCATGATATTGTCTGCACAAGACACGTGGTTCACACACACACACACACACACACACACACACACACACACACACACACACACACACACACACAGCTATTCTTAGGACATGGCATTGACTTCCATTCATTCATTTCCATATCTTTAACCAGAAATAGTTGTCTAACCCTACACTAAACCTAACTACAAGTCCAATCGTAGCCCTAAACTAATACAAGTGTGTACACACACACACACACATACTTTTCCCCCATTGACTCAATTGGCTTTCCAACCCTAATTCTAGATGCCCAAATCCTCTAAAAAAAGGGTGATTGCCAGTGAGGGAGTTTGCCTTTTGTTCATACCATACAATGGAAGTCCATTTCCACCAGTGTGATGGAAAAAAAAAGGATCCTGTAATTCATTATAATGACTTAGTATCTCAAAAAATTAGAAAGTATCTACAAATAATGAGAACGTACCTTCAAATAATGACTTAGTATCTCAAAGTAATGACTTATTATCTCAATATATTGACTTAGTATCTCAAAATAACACTGTGTTCCACCAACACGGTGGAAGGTAAAAAAAAAGAAAGGAGAATGGAGAACATATGCGCTCTGTTGCAGTGGTTACACTTTAATAGCTTTCACTTCACTCCCTCTTTTAACATAATTTGGCATTTTTTCATCATGATGCTGTGCTGGAAAAGGTGAAGAGTCAGCGTCTAGACAGGCTAAATTAGTTAGTAGAAGAAATTAGAACGTTATCAGGTTGTTACGTTTCCATCAGTGGTGATCTGAGCCACAGTCAATTTAAAAAATCTATTTCATGGTCTGTCCTGACTTATGTGAATTAAAAAGTGCCATTTTTTATGTCATCAGTAGCCCCTGTGTTTCTCCTGCTAAAACATGACAATACTGTGGAAAAGGTCTTTCAAAACGCACGGTGAAGTGAACAGCAGCTTACCTGTGGTGCAGCTGGTTGACAGGTGGCAGACAAAGACACAAACCAAAGTCCAAACTGAAAAAAATCCATAAGGGACAAGAAACATGAGAAAAACAAAAAGGGAGCAAAACGGCTCTAAGTGAACAGAGTGAGCAGAAAAAAGCAACAGAAAAGACAAACCATTCCAACAGGAAGCACAGAGACTAAATACACAAGGGAGGTGGAGATAATTGAACACAGGTGGAACACATCAGGGCGGAGCAGGCAATCGCAGAGGAGCGAAACCCAACAAGAAAAGAGGCAAAAACTGCGTGATTTTCGACCAATTTTGAGAAGAGCACTGATTAACAAGCACTGATTAACAACCAGCTCCCATCAGCATCGCACCGTACAGCGTGCCCACATAAATCATGAGCTTTGGCTTTTCTTTGCATAGGATTTAGTCCCAAAGTCTCCCTTAAACCCTTAAACCCTGAAACTTCACAGACTTTGATGATGTCACCAGCTGCGTGTCTGAGTGAGAGACGCTGCAAAAACACTTAGTGCTCTTTATTATTTTAATGTAGTGGGTGGATGAGGAATTATTTAAAATGAAGCAGTTATATCGTGTCAAGTTTATGCAAAAGTTATTTCACATACAGTTACCTTCATCTGATTACATGAAGTGTTGTCATCATTATGGTTGGTCCCTCCTCCTATGTCTGTTTTTAATTATTTCCATCCATTTTCAACCGCTTTATCGTCCACTTGAGGGTCGTGGGGCGGAAGCTGGTGCCAATTCCGGCAGAGATAGTGTGAGAGGTGGAATACAGTTTACACCCTGGACGGCCATTTACCATACAATTTACTCTCACAGTCACACCTACGGTCAATTTAGAGAGTCCAATCAACCTAATCCCTAGTTTGCATGTTTTGGCGTGTGGGAGTCTCTGGATGAACCCACACACACACACACACACACACACACACATAAGTAGAACATACAGTGCAGGCTATTGCATTGTGTTAACCCACTATTGTTAAGTTATTAAATTTATTTATATTTTATGTTGCCGTCAGGTTGTCAAGTGGTTTGTTCCCCACACCCTATGAACTGTGGGTAATTCCATCAGTCTACAAAGATGCCAATTTACGGAAAGTGTTATCTTCATCCCAGTTCCAGTCGAAGGTGGTGGTAAGCTGTTTGCCAACCGCTAATACAAGACACAATAATAATGATAAGAAGAACGAAGAAGATAACAAGTTAGAAAAAGGACAGGAATTTGTAATTCAATCCAATGGAAATTCCAAGAGATTAGCCACTGTAGCAGCACTCTTGTTCCTTATTGGATTAAGCGTTGTCGGAGACCGAAAGTCTCCAAACAACATAACCAAACCTTGATCATTGATTTCAGCTGTAAATTAATATTATATTGATATAAAAATGACAACGTTAACAATGAAAGACCAAGCAGGAAACGCGTTAACGCAGACTCTGTCAAGTGACCCACAGGCTGGGGAAAGGACGTGTTGTACATCAGTGAAAACTCAACAAAAACTTTGATTTAAACATGTGGTTCTACCCAGGTACATATTTTATCATTCCAGCTGGACGGCATTGACATGCTTTTCAAGATGAGACTCCCACGTCTGGACAAAAGGTAAAAATAACCTCAAGGTTGGTGGAGGCAGTGCTGTCAGCGGCGCATGATATCCTGACATTTCACATGGGACAAAACTGGAAGTTTGGAAATTTGAAAATGCCCACTTTGATTTGGAAAATAATTATCCAGAAAGTCTTTGCTCAAACACCAGGAGACAAAAATAGACCACGTGAAGAAGAAAAGAGAGACCCGAATTGCTCTGTGCAAAAACAGCTTCATTCCCTGACTAGGAAATAAATAGCTTTAGTTTTTTTTAGACAGCAGTAATAGTGAAAACACCTTTTCTACCTAAGTGGCTAAAACATAACGACCACCCAAGGAAACATCCACCTCGACATTGTTTGATGGACATGTTTTCATTGAAGAAACGTTGATGATAGTATTTTACATCCCTTAAAATTGTTAGTCACTTATATAGTAGCATCATAACACCCTCCTGTGAAAAGGGGGTGTTATTATTCTTTGGGTAAAGAGACAGTTTGCAAAGAGGAGACACAGAAGGGCAAGAACACCCACACACACAAACACACCCACAGGCAAACACTGCGCCCCACACATCACTGACTATGGTTCCACTCAAAAGGGGCTTTGTCATTTGCAGCTTTTTCAGGAGCCTCATGATACAGAGCATCTCTCCCGGCAATTCTCCTGCTAAAGAGCGCTGGCAACTGGGAGATGCAGTGGGGGTGAAGTGTAAGGATTACATTAATTAAAAATGCAGGAGAACATCAGCAGACTCATTTCTCAAAGCAGGCACCCTCACGCTCGCTTCTGCGCCGCGTCGTATAAAGTGCATTTTCAGATACATCCACGCCGTTCTCATTTGCTGTTCCGAGCGGAGCACACGCACATCCAGGCGCTCTGTCTACAGGTGAAGCGAGGAGACGAAGAAGAGGAGCATCTCTGCGTAGATTCTCATTCATCCAGGTCATAGTTATCCAAAAGTCATTGAATCAGTAGCAGTAGAAGAGGAGCGCCCTCTAATTTAAGGGCTGCTAAAGAATGTTTTGGTGGTCGACTGGTGAGCTCTGAGCAGCAGTGTGTATGACTCAATCATCACTCTGAGGAATAGCCAGAACAGCTTCTTTTTCACACGAGTGTGAGCTTTTATCTATTTTCTTCTTAAACCATGTAAATTGAGCTTCAGAGAATAAATCTCTTGACTCATTTTTATAAACTCTCTGTCCATTTTGTTGTCACTTCTAGGAATACCAGCGATATCCAAAAATAACTTAATTAACTCAAAATATAATTTGCACGGTACCTGAACACTGTATCAGTAATCAAATACAAAATTTAAAACAAAAACTGCTTACAGGTTTATAGTATATTATCTGAATGCACATGTGAGAAATTTGCCAAGAATCAAGTGAGGCCATGGATGAGAGAGAAATCATCCTGGATGCTGAGAAGAAAATAGTTCTCAGGCTTATTGGAGACATGGATTAATAAAGGGAGAAGAAAATGGATTTTATTTTCATTAATGCACATTGAGATGCTTTTCCTCATGATGCAGATCGAGACTGTTTTCTTCATGCACATTGAGCAGCGCCTCAGTGCGAAACAGATGGAGATCTTTAGCTCACAAAGATAATGTAGTAGTCAGCATTGGAACATTGACGACATGGGGCCAAAACTAATAATTTATAATAATGGCTTACTGGTTGTATAATAAGGCCATGCAGAATAAGGCTTAAATAAGTACTTAATAATGACTAATTAAGAGCCAATATGTTACTAATTTGCATGCTAATATGCAACTAATTCATGTTGAATATGTGTTCCCTAATCTAAAGTGTCACC
Source organism: Solea solea (assembly GCF_958295425.1). Taxonomy (NCBI): domain Eukaryota; kingdom Metazoa; phylum Chordata; class Actinopteri; order Pleuronectiformes; family Soleidae; genus Solea; species Solea solea. Next base: position 18,583,755 of record NC_081144.1, on the reverse strand, counting down.
AAACAAACAAACACACACAAGCTTGGCTTGCTTGGGTCTGAGAAACATGGTCAAGGTAGCCCATGCTAGAGAACGTGTGCTCTCATACGACTTTGTGGAAAAACACATTTAGTTAATTAAAATAAAGAAATAAATAATGACTCAACAGACGCTTGAGACAAACCTTCCCACTATATTCAGACTATTAGCTCCTGCACTGTGCTTGTTGGCTGTTTAGTAATAACACTGAAGCTAAAATCTTGCAACTGCTAATGTAAAGTTTTTGGTTACGTATGTTTGCATCATTTTGCATATTTATCTCCCAAAATAAAATCCATAAGCTGCTGTTTTGGAATGAATTCAACTTTTAAGGCTGAAAAGCTTCATTCTCTTGCTGCTGCTTTGAACAAGATTACGAGAGCAGTGAGTCCGACACACAACAAACTGGCTAACCAAGACAATCAGTGAATATGTGCCTGTGGGTGACCCCGGGCACATTTCACACACACATCTGAGTCATAGTGGCACTGAACGTATTAGCAGCATCAACTCTTCATCAGATTCACTTGTTCAAGACAAAACACCACAGTCCATATAATGTTCTTTTATGTTTTGCTGGTTTATTATGTTTGCACAAAGTTCCAGTGTGAAACGACTACAGCCAAACCACAGTCCAAAAACATGCAGAGGCTAATTGGACACCCTAAATTGACCATAGGTGTGAGAGTGAATGGTTGTTTGTGTCTGTGATGGACCGTCGGCAGTGTTCTAATGTAAAGTAGTGAAGTGTTGGTCGTTACTACAAAATAAAAGTTGAGTTGGTGACGTAATGCCTGTTTGTTTTTCGCTAGTTGTTTTTAGCGGCACGGGCTGTTAGCCGTTCAGCTGTTAGCATTTGTTTTTAGCGGCACGAGCTGTTAGCCGTTCAGCTGTTAGCCGCATATTTCGGCTCCTAGTGGACTTAAAACACACCAGCGGCTCTGGTCTCCTGTCTCCGGGCTTCTGTTGTACACTCCAGACACCGGGTTTCAGCTCTCAGCTGAGCGGCCAACCGGTGAGCTAGCGAGCTCACGCAGATAAACTGCAGATTTTGTCTCCAAGCTGAATTAAAACACAGTGTAATACAAAAATACAAGCACACACAGGGAGGTTGAGCTTGTCATCATAAATGACAGAAGGTTAATTTGAATGTTACTTGAAGTTGTTCGCCTGTACCTATTATGCTTTTATTGTTAAGAGAAATTGTACTTGCTAACTTTGTTTAAATACCTCTACTTCTAATACATAAGTACATTTTATATCAGAAAAAAACTTTTGATACTTAAGTACAGTAAATGTCAGAAGTTAAAGTTAAAGAACTGGAAAGCAGGAAAGATATTATTTCCAGTTTTGGTTCGTTTCAGGTTTTAAAAATGTTGATTCGCTTGGCAGACAAATGTAAAGACGTATAGGTGGAAACATTTGAATGACCACTGCTGTTGTTTTCTGGCGAGGACTGCTTTATAGACTCTATAGAGATGGTGATATTTCTTTTTGAAGTGCAGTCTCAGCACATTTGCAGTGGCACTTAAATCAGCCATCTAATCTAAATGAATCACATAAAGCCCTTATATTGTCACCAACGAGCACCATGAAGACTTTAACATCCTTCAGGGTGGTTTGGGAAATTAAATTGTGGTATTGAAATAATAGAGTCGCGCCTTCATTTTCTTCTTACTGAAGCTTTAAATTAAATCAATTTGATTAACAACGGACCCCGTGTTGCCCTCAGAGATAAAGATTTCTTCAATATTTCAACAACTCTGTTAAAAGACAAGCTCAGGGCAGTATCACCCATGCAGGAGGATCAATGGATGCTGTTGCCTTCACTGAGGATTATTCTTCTAGTGTGTTCATGGGATAATATTCACTGTGCTGTTTTTGTTGACGATATCCAAAGACCCGCGGCCTGATGTTGTCCACATAAGCATGCAAAAACAAAGTAAGAGTCTGGCTGTTACAGTCCTCTAAATCTAATCCTTTTTTCATTTTCTTGGGTATGTAAGCCTCACAGACCATAAAAATCAGAGACTTCATTGCTAGGCAACTAGTCTCCACACACACAGAGAGAAAGAGAGGGAGAGAGAGAGAGAGAGAGGGAGGGTGTTCTGTGTTTACTGTCAGATCTGCTGCTAGTGGGAGTGCAGACTCTCCAAAAGAGAATTGATAAAAAATAGATTAAACAGATACCAATCGTTAGCACAGACTTAAAAGAAGTCCAAGTAATTGCTGAACCCCAAAGTATGACTTGTTCATATTAAAAGGTCTGTCCTGGTTTGTATCATTCAGCGCCCATTCCTAACATGGCATATTAAAGTCTCAGGACTAGAGGCACTCTCTGGATTGCCGTGCTGTAAATTTACTGAGCAGAGAAGGAGCGGGGGCTCTCTGGAGAATGGGAATGATGAGGTAATCATTCACCCTGATCTGAATTAATAAGGCCTCATTAGGCAGCCGGAGACACACTGCAGTGCTGAAAAGAACCACAGTGTGGATCATCTCCTCCAGTGGAATCTGGCTGCTGCAGCCCACCGGTGCACACTGTGTTCGTTAGTGAACTCCACGTCTCGTGACTCGTGCGCCGCTCTGATGTGAGACGCATGGGACTTGTACAGTACATCGACGTGTGAGGACACAACATTTGTGAGATCATTAGACAGAATTTAGAACTGTTTTTTGTTTTTGTATTTTTTTTACTGACAATGTCTAAATTGACAGTTGACCAAGTGGGTCCAAGAATTATAGCACCGATAGAATCAAAATCAATCAATCAGTAAAGAAAGGATTAAAGAAAATAGGGCAAATAACCATTAAGTAATGTAAGGGGTGCACAACAGGAAATTAAACAAATCACATAGGAAAGAGAGAGAGTAATAAATGTTTACAGTTTAACAGAATGGAAATAAATCATAGGAGTGATTTGGAACATTTTTATGGGTGATTAAGAATTTCCCATAAAGGATAATAACATTAGTCAGGTATTAAAAAGTCATTATATAATGGATTCACGTGATAAAAAAAATATCATATCTAATGTCAAAAATGTGTATAATTTGCAGATATATATAAAAAAAGTGAGTATTCAAATCAGTTTTTGGGATATTTCACATAAAAAACAAAACATGGTTTCCTCTGTGAAATCAATTAGGATGAAAGAAGAGATTGAATAGTTTCCAGGGAGCGATTCCTGAGTGGAATGGAAGACTATAGGAAAATGAGCCTAGCTCTCAATTGATTTGTACATCAGTAAGTATTTTCCTGAGGAGTTAATGGTCTCAATCTCTAGTTCCGGGTCTTCTTCAAGAGCAAATTATGTCAATTTTGTAAATTATTCCCCCATTTACAGGACAATAGAAGACACATTATGAGTGGACACCAGTGTGATTGACAGCTATCTTACAAAAGGAGCCTGTTGTAGGTGACTTCTCTGAACTTTGGGAAGTTCAGATTCTTATGGCTGACGTTACAACATGGTTACCACTTAGTTTCATTCAAAAATGACAGGAGACAACATTATTGGTGAACTACCGGTATGTTTAGTACATTTTTGATGCATATTCCAACAGATTTCTCTGTGTTTGATGGCACTACCTCGTAAATAACTCTCCATGTTTGGAGAGTCTGCAAATGCAGGTGGTGTGTTCTGGGTCAGGGTGAGGAGGCCTAAAGCCTCCAAATCCCCCAACACTGTGACTACACTCATTCACCTCAACTGTCAGCCTTTCTGAGATTGAACCCCTGTGAAGTGAGCCTTAATGTGCGGACAGAGCCACAGAAAAGTGCGTCTGGGGTTTGATTAAATGGCCAAAGACCTCACCACAATCTAGATTTCATTACTTTGAATAACACACGCATCAGCTTTTGTCTCGGTGCCACTCTGTTTTGAAATCCAATAGATTGTAGTGGCAGATCTCCGAGGAGAGGCAGAAAGAATTGTTTCATGAAGTGGAAGCCGGTGGTTTTGGTTTTATTCCCTGGGAGTATTTGCCCGAGTAGAGTGAAGGGCACTTTGGTTCAGAAAGCACCCAACCTCTGCCTCAGTCTAAGTGGATGTGACAGGTAGCTATGAAACAAAAAAAATGCAACAAAGACATAACAGCAAAATTAGTGACGTGAAAACCTCTGCTTGTTCTAGCGTCTCCTCCCTCTGCAGCCGTACATGCACTGCATTTGGAGTGCGACGAAAGGGAAACTCTGTCTCAACCTTTGCAATTATACTGGAGTTAGGTGACAACAGCTCATGGAGAGGTGAAATCAACTATGGCCATTAAATAACATTAATTATAGGATTGAAAAATGTGGCACATGATAGTATCATTTGATGGTTTTGCAGGTGTTTTGAGCGAGCAGAAAAAAACATTGGGGTAAATTATTGATGACTTATTCATTGACCTACTTCTTCTGTTTAGATAGAATCATTTCAGCCGATTATAAAACAAGACGCACTGCAGTAAGAAAACCCGGGTTCGTGACCCGGTCTGAACAGGGGCCTTTTTACATGTTCTCCCTGTGTGTGTGTGGGTTTTCTCCGGGTTTTCTGGTTTCCTCTCACAGTCCAGAAACATGCAGATTTGGGGATTAGGTTCTAAACTGACCATGAGAGTGGATGGTTGTTTGTCTTGGCGACCTGTCTAGGGTGTGACCCTGCCATTTGGCCTATGTCAGATGGGATTGACATAGCGCCCCCATGACCCTCATGTGGGGGATAAAGCGGAAGAGGATGGATAGATGGATGCATGAATGGATGGATGGATAAAGGAAGATATCAGAGCGAGACACTTGCAAACAAACCCAGTGGGTCCATATTCAAATGTCTCTAGCTCTGTTAAATAATGACAGGTGCAGAAAAGCAGGGGAGTGGATGTCCACAGTACCTGGTCTGGTGATGATCTGAGTTGCTGATACATTGCCACATCGCAGGCTGCTTTTTACAGCATAAATCATGCGTCTGGATCTGTAGGTCCACACTGGGGCAGATGTAGTGCTGTAAAAAGAAGACAGATTTCCCAGAGGACAGGTCATTTTAGGACAGAGCCACACTGTCTGTCAGAGCAAGGTTTGCATTGCCCCACAGAGACAGAGCCACGATAAGGGCAAAAGTGAATCCCTTTAAGACAGAGAGATGACTAATGACAAAACACAGATTAAAGCGTCAGAGGACAGCCTGCAGAAGGAGAGAAAGACTAGCGGGTGACCACTTTGAATCGGCACAAGATGAATTAATAATTTCCCAGTGTAAGTAATTGCATGTTGACCCACATGGTAGAAAATTACATACATGTCTTAAGCTCTCTCTCATTTGGCGCCAAATTGATTGAGTGGTTTTTAATTGTGTTACCGAGCCTTCAGGTCATGATGTGTGGCAATGGAAATAGGAGCATTTCACACACATGCATGCACACATCCATTTATTTATAAAAGACTTAAAGGCATAGGGAACTGAGTAAGTTACCAGGGTTTATATTCTGTCCATTTAAAATAACTTACGTGATTTTTTATTTATTTTTTTTTTAATAGCAGCTAAATAAAATGTAAGTAATTAACACACATTCATACTCCGAACATATACTTTGTTGTGTACAATTTAGACAACAATCAAAGTCACTGTGATTATGTTACTATGCAAATAGTACATATCCCCTCAGTAAAGGAAAATAGATGTTTTGGTTGGCTGTGAAACAGTGGGTGGAACAGGTCCTCCTTTTATCTACATGCCGATGTGTCCCTGGACATGAAGACACTTAATCCCAAAGTGCTCCTGGTGGCTGTGCCAGCAGCGTGTGAATGATGTGTGACAGAAAACCACGGCATGTAGATGCACTGGGTTTTTTGTCTTAATTCTACTTGTGTGTGTTCTGTGTTGGTCCAGTTTATTGTGGACAGTTATGTCTGCTCTCCTGTTGTCATGGCAGAGTATAGTCTCAATGAAAATCTCTCATATTCTGCTCTATTTTCCTTCCTTGTCGTGTTTTCGGTGGTGAGTGTTGCACAGTTGAAGAAAGCAGGGCCGTGTGTAACCCTGGCCTGGCAGAGGTTTGTAAAGGAGATGCTGGTCACAGTCAGTGTGATGAAACAGAGTCTGCATCAGCGTGTCAGTCTGGAGCCGAGGAACAGGAGCAAACTGTAAAATGAGCAATATCTGTTTATGGTGGAGGTTTCTCTCAAACCCACTGCATTGCTCCTTAAGTATCCATAGTTAAGTATGCATGAGGCTCCAGCTGCCATGGATTTTAGCATTAATGAGCAAAGGTCACAGAGAGACAAGGCATGTGGATGTGCATTGATACAGAGCCATTAGTCAGACCTCTCTGGAGAATTCCAGCCTAAATATAAAGCTGCCTATGTGACAAGCGACCTCAACAGCATCAGCTCCCTCTTCAAAGCTGATGTGTCTTTTTTTTTTTTTTGATGCACAACGCCCACAGCTTCTCAGCAGAACATGGGGAGGCAGCAAGCCCTATTGGCTCCTGCAATTTGCCCTAATGGTTTTACATACTGCATTCAGTGAAACAGTCACTTTGATTTACCTGAGCAGAGCAGGCAGCTCGGAGGACATTGAGATTCCAGCTGATGGGTGCCATGTACAACAGCGATAAATAATCCAGAGGGTATGTTTAACAGATAAATGGCTTTTTGCCTGAGTGCCGTCCCCTCCTGCGTAGACTGCGTGGGACTGGAGAGGCTGCCGTGTTATACCTCCTACTCCGAACACTGTTTGTTGTCACTATATCTGCAGCTCGGCTGCTTTGCTTTCTTACTTCACTCCTGAGACCATTCAAGTACATACGAAGAAAAGCGTGACCTATCAACAGTCAATAAAAGTTTCTTGCTGAAACGCTTTGTGTCTAATAGCTTTTTCAGTGTTTTGACAAAAAAATAGTTTTGCCTAAAAATGTTTCTCCCTTAGGTGGTCTTTTCAGCTTCCCACCAGGCAAGAGATTGCATCAATTAATGTTTTCCCTTATTTCTGTATTGATGGCTTTGGAAACTGCATTTCATTAATACATAAAATAACAAGTTGCCTCATGGTGATTAGAATTTCTTTTTGGAGGTGACTGTATGTATTATTACCCCGCATGCTGGCATTGCTGGAAGCATCGTATTGTTTTCATTCCATTTGAATGTGTGCGTGTGTGTGTGCATGTGTTTAACTCCAACAGGGCTGGTGTTAAGCTGAGGTGTTCTTGCCTGCTGAGAACTGTACACTTGTCGTGTTAATGAGCACAGTGAAAGCAGTACCCACCAAGTTCTACCATTACAATTACAGTCTATACTTACATCACATGAATCGGTGTTATTATGATTAAAAAATAAAAACAAAACAAAAAAACACAAATTTCTTGCCACAAGTAAGAATCTGCCCGTTGTTGCCCATAGAGACAAGGATGATGTTATTTGTGACACATTCCAAAGTTGCACCCCCAGCTATTACGCATGCACTGTAAAAGTCACATAACACTGGCACAGAGCTGGAGCTATCTATGGACAACAGACGCACACAAAAGTGCTCTTATAATCAATATTTGGATCATCACGGCTGAAATACTGATGATGTTTGCCTGTATTCACCAGTATGACATACACATTTGATATTTGCTCACTTCATACCTCTGCTTTCCTTCATACGTCCAATGATTAAAGGGTGTCGGTACAGAAGGAACATATTTATTTTAAGTAGAGCTTTGATCCGCACATTTATGTGCATTTATAAAGAAGTGTAGAGAGAAGGTGATGGGTATAAATGCAGTTTTGATGTTCAGTTCTATACTGTACAGCTGCTGAAGATAAGATTAGATAAAATAAGAAAAGATAATCCTTTATTAGTCCCACAATGTGGGAAGTTAGGTGTTGTTCAGTTAGTAGCCTTGTTTCCATGAATATTTCAAGTTGAGAAACGCTTTTAATTGGACTACTACCCTTGTCCAAGTGTGTCTACCTCGAGCAGAGAATCCCAGACTTCCCTCTCCTCGGCCACTTCCTCCAGATCTTCTGGGAGAATCCCAAGGCTTTCCCACTCCAAACGGGAAACATAGTCTCTCCAGCAAGTCCTGGGTCTTCGCAGGGGCCTCCTTCCGGTGGGGCATGCCTGGAACACCTCACCAGGGAGGCAGGGACGCATCCAGGAGGCATCCTAACCAGATGCCTGAGCCACCTCATCATGGTTCCTCTTGAAGCAGTGGATCAGCGGACTCTACTCTGAGCCCCTCTCGGATGACCGAGCTTCTAACTCTGTCTCTATATCTAAGGGAGAGATCAGACACCCTGCGGAGGAAACTCATTTGGCCGCTTGTATCTGTGATCTCATTCTGTCTCATTCTGTCATTCGGTATGTCACTACCCACAGCTCGTGACTGTAGGTGAGGGTAGGAATATAGATCGACCGGTAAATCTTCTTCACCATGACAGGCTGATGCAGAGCCCACATTACTGCGGATGCCGCACTGATCCGCCTATCGATCTCCTGCTCCATTCTTCCCTCACTCGTGAAGGAGACTCCGAGATACTTGAACTCCTCCACTTGGGGCAGAATCTCACCCCTGACCCGGAGAGGACACTCCACCCTTTTCCAGCTTAGGACCGTGGTCTTGCATTTGGAGGTGCTAATTTTCATCAAACCTCTCCAGTGAGAGTTGAAGATCAAGGCCCTATGAAGCAAACAGGACCACATCATCTGCAAAAACTAGAGACCCAATCCTGGGTCCACCAAACCGAGCCCCCTCAATGACCAGGCTGTGCCTAGAAATAAGTGCCTATGAACCAAGCTGACAAGGTGACTGAGCTAAAATCCTCATCTCCTTTGTCAGTCCAATAAATGTACCAGCCTGAATTGTTCCATGTTTGTGTCGTCGTTTGTTCTATTATTCATTGTAGCAGCTTCTTCTATTTCGGTCTATAAGCTGTGCATGCATGGGAATGGTGTTGCATGTGCAGAGCACCTGGGTCAGCTTGAGTTCAACTCTGGTCTGGTCCCCCAACACTTTCATGGTGCCTATTTTACTAAAACTGTGTCGTACACAAATAGGATCAGCACCTATGTGTCTTGGACCTAAGCCAGAAGTCATGTCCATCCATACAACCATACCTGAAATTATTATTATCATATGACCATTCACATACACAGTCATATGAATGAATGCGAGTGTAAACAGGAGGCAGATATTTGCAGAAAAGACTATGATAGAAGATACAATCGTGGTGAGAATTCAAGCAAGGGGTTTTATTTTTTTGCATGGATCAATGATAAGGTGAAACTGTAACTGACAGTAAATATCAGCAGCGCTTTACATATACGGCACCGCTGGTCCTGGACAATAAGACACGATCGGAGAAGTTCAAGCCTCCGATTCTGCCTTTGCAGACTAAAATATGTGGTATGAATGCAGCCTACACATTTGTGTCCAACGACAAAGACAGTGCATCACAAAACTGCAACTGGAGGCAGATGGTGTGCATTTTACACAAACAGGTCATTAACACAAAACAATCTAAAAAAAAAAACTATGAAATGGCTGGATTAATCACTTGACATCATTTCATCAGTCAGACACTTTTTACAGTCTTCATTTTTACTACTTTACATTATTATGACATGTAAATAATGGGAAGGGAGTACGAGAGGAAGTATATGAGGTTGGATCATTTAGAGTCTCTTGTGTAAATGGGTATCAAGCTGGAGCCACTGTGTGATTACTCTGTAGCAGCCTGGCTTATTTTGCATGCATTTTAAACACAGTGAAATTAGTCGAAAGCTGAGTACGATGATCAGTGATGCAGCACTTCAAAAAAGAGACTGCAATTCATCAAAAGTGCTGCCTTCAGCTGCTATGAGGATTTAACTCGTCAGTGTTTTTATTTAGTATACAGCCGCTGTGGAGAAATAGTAGACAAATCCATCCATCCTCTTCCACTTTAACCTCCTCACATGAGGGTCGTGGGGAGCTCTGATGCCAATCCCATGCATTTTCAGTGAACAATTAATCGGCACAACAATGGCTTATCCTCTTACTGTTTTCCTGTTAGACTCTTGGAATAATAGACAATAGTATAACACAGGGCAAGTGTTGCACAGCACCACCTGCTTGCAGCAGAGGAAAGAAATGTGGGTTCATTGGCAATAAACACACCCAAAAACCAATAACAAAGAAGTAAGTTGGCACAAATCTGATGATAGGTGACACTCACTGCCACTATTTAAATGCAGGTTGGCTTAATACTGCGTTATATTTGCATGACAGATATTAGTGTTTCCTACAAAAGTGCAAATCAAGTGTGGTCACCAGCTGCCCTTGAAGAAAAACTTTTACTAACTAATTATTACAAAACCACAAGAAGGCCACAAGGCGGTAGATAATGGACGGATGGATAAACCACAATAAAACATTGCATATTAATGTGAAGTAGAAAAAAGGGAGAATAGTGAGCCATTCTGCATCTCTTATTCAAGCATTCACAGTTAATGTTAATGGATCTTCTACCTCATTTTACCTGCCTTCAAGTTTCTCTGTCAAGGTTCTGTTAATGGTGAAATAATGTATGGTGAAGTGCTACAAATCAGCCTGTTTTAGCAGGGATCTAATCAAACTATTGTCACAGTTTAATGAGTGAGTGTTGAATGGCCTTGTCAAGCAAATTTATTTTGGAAGAGCCTCAACAGCCACCTATTGATGAGTCTTGTGTTTTCGTGCAAGAGAACCTGACCTTGTTTAGCGCTCAGCTGCAAGGACGAGGGAGGATAAGAGATTTGCACTCACTCATAGCTCCTGCATTCATCCACACATTCAACATGAATCCACCCACCTGTTCCCATCAAAGTTCTGTTGTGTTACAGCAGCAGAGAATCAGTGGGAATTTTAAGAGCTGGAGGTTCGTGGATACAGCTAATGTTGCCAGATTGATTAAACCGAGCTATGATATCACAGTGTCATATCACAACAGTCATATTCTGCTTTCTGTTAACTGAATATTAAATGTCAATAGTCCACAGAAGAAGACAGGTCCAGAAAATACATCCACTGCCTATAATTACTGATATTTGGCCTGAGACCTTTCTATTTATTTTAGTGAGAATTCGCTGCCTTCCTGTTCAGTCAGTAATGAGAAAGGAGAAGTCTCGCCAGTATGAATCGGAAAAAGCAGAACAGGCGACTGTAAGAGTTCAGCTGGATATTTCTGAGAAGTATAATAGATCAGTTTTCTCAGTAAGACCACTTATCTCCGAAGAACAAACCTTATTTGGTGTGGAAACAACAAGACCATTTCCCCCCAGTAAATCAGCACAACACAGTCAGTAATGCAGCTTGAAGGTTGCATATTTATCGTGAGATGAAACTTTTATAGCAGGGATTTCATGTGTTTACTTGCTAATTCTATTTCATTTTGCAGTTATTGTCAGGTGACAAGACGAACACAATTTCCCTCTAATCTTGCTGCGCAGCGAGGACAGTAGGTCTGAAGTGTCTTGTATGGAAAACAATCACTCGTTAAAGTCTTAGTGAGACCTAATGCATTGATGGAGAAGGCCTTTTTTTTTTTTCTCTTCAGAGCAGCTTTATTAATATGTAAAGCTCATCTGTCACATGCGGGGGAGCATCAGCTGGAGCTTGCGCAGTTCAGTTAGACCTTTTTTTTTGATTGCCGGGAATTTGATACCATCCCAAGCCACCTTCTCCATGCAAACCACAAGAATGATGTTTTTATGTTCTATAGGGTGTATATGAAAAAAGACATAGTCTCTGGATGTGGAAAGTGAGTTAAGAAATCTGTATTCTCTTGAGTGTGAATCAGGGGCAGCTCCACTGCGGTTGCAAACGTTGGCTGTATATCCAAAGTGGACATAATCTTCTGTATGAACTCCCAATTTGAAGCCGGTCTTTGACCCCGGACACTCAAAGACGTCACCTGCGACTCAGCACCTATTTAACATCTAACTTACAACCCAAACGGTCCAAACTGCAGTGCAAGTGTCATTGCTAGTTTCTAACTGGCACAGTTGTCATTTGTATGTAGCACTTGCACTCATTTATGCACATGTGTTGGTCTTAAAGGGAGTTGTGGTCATGCACAATGTTGGAGGATTGCTATCTTAAGGCAAAGTCACTGCACCTTTGACCATCAAGAACCTGGTCTGAAGTCAGTGGCGCAGTATTTTCATCCTTATTGAAGTGCCGCATTTAATATGCCAACGTAGGCAGGTTCCACATCCATCCACACTCTGCTTGCATCTCACACTTTTCAGCTCCTCCTCCTCCTCCTCCTCATCAGTTAAAAGCATTCTGAATGTTGGTGCATGTCTTTATCCTGTGCAGTCTAATAGACTTGCTGATGACACAGAGGGTCAGACTGTGGAGGCAGAGGGTCCCCAAGCCAAGGACCATGTACTCATGAATGCAGGGGGCTGGTGAGACCGCAGCCTCCTCCTGTGCGTAGAAGAAAAACAGGCACATCCTTCAGGACTCATATCTGCTGCTGTACTTCTGTCTCTTCCCTCTCTCCATGAGTAAACTGTTCTACTGCTAATGGCCCTGTAGTGGCTATTCAGTGCATTCTTACTCCCCGCTTAGATTCAGCCTGAAAACCACCAAAACACTTTTTTTCTCCTCCACTTTATATATGCAGTGTACAGGTGAGAAAAGAAGTCTCTTTGTATGTAAGTCTGAAACAAAATAACCTCACTTGGTTGACAAATGTGATTATCAATGATCATCGTTGATGATCTACCATCACGCGTAGTTCATGTAGTTCCACATTTTTAATTCCATACTATGATTATCAGTATTAGCAGAATAGTTTGAAGTGAACGAACAACGATCTTGAATTGAGGTGATTTACAGATATCTTCAATTTAAATATTGACTAGTCATAATCATTATAAATATGTGACATAGTATATACTATTATAAATGTAGTTGCATCCAATGGAAAACACGAGAACACATCATCAGCGGCATTAATGCATGATTAATGGATTCATGAGCAAGAAGCTGTTTACAAATGTACATTATAACAGGTGTGTGTATGTGTGCAAGAATACACTTTTCAGCATTTGATGTCTGTGACGCATGTTTTGGCCTCGGCTTTGCATGCATCACATAATCTGGCCCTGTGGGGAAAACTGAATGAGGACCGCTGTTTTTCAAAAGCCACCAGCGTCTTTGTATTTGTGTCATGAGTAAATATGAAATGACTGTTTACGAAGCCAATAAAAGCGCTGAATTCTCAAGTCAATCATCAGGGAACCAAAGACCCAAAGTGGAATTTTGTGTCAATTTCAGAGTCGTTAGAATCTGAGCACAAAAACAAACTCCTGCAAAGGTCTAGTGTAACTAGAGACGCAAACTGAGACAAGTTATAGCTGTGGACACACAGAGAACACATCTGCGCCTGCAGCTCTCTGCACACAAACACTGCAGTGAAACCATATGAGAAGTATACACTGCTTTTTCAATGGCGATTGTAAAATATAACAATAAATATAATCCCTGGATCTGTTGCCTCTTAATGTTGTTTTTATTATCATCATCATTTTGTTTTTATCTGAATGAAACTGGAACAGTTACGCCTCCAAAGTATCGACATATGAAAAACGGCTCATTTTAATGGTTATGATATAATGGATCTACAATCTGGTTTCACATTACCACCTCACCATCTGTGTCACCCGCTTCCCCCGTTTTCAGAATGTTTGTACACATGATCAGACATGTGCGTCACAGGTGCAGAATTATTCTTTTATAATTGTAATATATGCGTAGGGAAATTTCCATATAATGCGTCACTTAACAACCATCCTTTCTTTTCTTATGGCTATTTTCTATATTATTGCAGGTCAAACTGACCATAATGGTCCCCTGGGCCACTCAGACATGTATCAGTGTTCCCGACAAGCCGCATCAGGTGATGCAACAGATGAACATATGCACACCCTCAAGCCACCAGCAGCAGATTAGGGTTTAGCAAAGCACTGTTTGTGAAACCTACAACACCCCACTGTGGGGAACTGTGACAAATTAATTGTTTTTCCAGCTTTGTTACCTAAACAGCACCAGGTATTACATAATCCAAAGCAAGGGAACCATTATAGAGTCTCTTGGTACGAGGTTACTTATTCTCATTATGAGTGCAGTGCTGGGATGATAATGGACCAGCACTTTGAACCCAATGGACTCTTGTGTGTTTGAGTGGTGGAGAAACTCATCTCATCTCATCTGGCCTTTCCTGCAACAGCTAATCTGGCAAAACATGAGCCTGTTTATAAGCATTTATTAGCTCTCCAATAGGGACTCCTTTAAAAACTGTATACTAAATTATACTACAGCAATTTCATTGGTGAAAAAAATGAGAACAACCAACATAACTAATGTCTTGAGCCTTAAAGTCCAGGTTATAAGAAACAATACATTGTGTGGAGAAAAGTAATTGCACTTTCACAACAAATCCGATTACAGTTTATTTACCTGACTGTGGTGACTGTACATACAGTGAGTTCGTAAGTTTAGCCCATAAGTTGTTTTATTTATTTACAGATCATTACAGTGAGTGACTGAAAGCTAATAAATCAGGTCTTCATGTTTAGTTCATTAAGTTCAGCTCAGACTTCTGAACAAAAACATAAATGAAGCTGTTTCATCCAGGACCATTAGTTACTGCAATCCATCAGTAATCTGTTACTAAACGGCACATGCAAGGACAGCAGTTAAAGCCTGTGCAGCTGTGATGCTCAGATCAAATATGACAAGGTTATGACTGCTGGACTTCCAGGGGCTGGCGTTAATTAAAACAAGCACTTTTGATTTACAGCGTGTCTGCTCTATGAACCAGCCGTGGTGTTTTCACACACATTGAGTTGCAAATGGCATAATACTGTGTAACAAGAGTTCACCCACAATCTTCCATGTAATTGAGGTTTTGTGTTTATTTAATTTTACCTGACAGAACAAAAGAACTTCTTGAATTACACATGCCCCAGACATGACATGGGGGGGGGGGACTCTAATTTGTGGGCACAAAATACAAATTTGTGGCTACGAAATACTAATTTGTGGGTTTAGTATCATTCCCATCAACAACTTGGACAGATGGGTAAGGAAATGGAGCGCAGTTTGAACAATATTCACAGATTCGAACTTCAATGCGACATTTAAGCGAAACATAATTGTTGAAACAAATGCGAGACATATTTTGAATCACAGTGATGTAGATGATACACTATAACCTCCGTTTCATCAAATCAAAGAGCTGGAAAAAGTATACTGATCTTCAGTGAGACTGGAGCGCGGGGACCAGCATGAATTTAACTCACTTAAACTTATAAAATAAAACTCAACTACAGCCCTCGTGTGCCCCTTTTTGCTTATGCAGCTCTCAATGTAATTCATGGGAATAATATTAATATTATTAATTCATATTTTGTTCGTACGTTATACCTATTTCTCAGTCACAAATCTGACATTTTTTTTCCGCCCATGCCATGTCTGGGTCACCGTACGTTCAGAATGAAAATGGATCACTTACTGGTTTGAAAGACTTCAAAGGATCAAATGAAAATGTGTCTCTGGAGGAGTCATACGTCCATTAGACTCATGGCCAAATCATGGCTGAATGCTCCCACCACTCTTTCATAATGTCAAAGTTTCTCTCATGTGAAGGTGTTTGAAGAGTCATTTTCTCCTCTTAAGCCATTATGGTCACAGTGAGAGAGAAATGGATGGTTAAAGACAGCTCACAGGTCAGTGATCGGATAAATCCTGTCTCAAAAATCACCTCTGCACCGACATGGGATTGCCTGCAGCCTGTGCTGAAAAAGAGGATGGAAGACACACTGTATAGCACTTTCTCTATATTCTTATTCTAAAAAGCAGCTCTAAGGGTTAAATTCAATTCAGTCTACAAAGACTTAAAGAGATAACATGTAACATGTTTACATTAAATCTGCTCATCCCATTTTCTATTTTGTAATCCATTATTCTCCAGTGCACTCTCTCCGATATTAGCATTGCAAGCTGTCTTTCAAAAGGACATCTAATCATTTTATTGCTGTTCATTATGATCTTGCATGTTTTGGTTTTCTATGTAATGTTCTAACCCGGCACTGGGAAGCACTCAGGGTTGCATGATTGTCTGTATGGAGCAATTAAAAGTAAAGGTTAAGCAGTGGCAAATCCCACAGAATGAGCCCAGAATCACAGAAGCAGCTTTAGAATTCAAATCTACTTCAGTGTGCACACTAAAGATGCTATTTTGTTAATTTGTATGTCCTCAAAGAGCAACACATGGCCTCATCACCTAAGAATGAAGCAATGTTTTGTAGAGAAATTGAACGCTTCTCTCTCTCTCTCTCAGAACTTCTCTGTGTCGACCAATGTTGTGGATAAAGTGTGCTTGGATTTCTCTCAGTTTTAATTCTGACTTGAAACATAAAAAAATCCCCTCCAGCTACCATATCTAATACCATCATAATCATCATGAGGGGAAATCTAAATCTAAATTGGTAGAATGGGATCACCTCAGTTTAATTTCACTTCTGCTCCAGCCTTCGGTGCCTCTTTGATCAAAGTGGCATCGATAAAGAAAATTCAACAAAATGAAAATAAAGAATGTAAAAGAGTTCTATTTGTTTTAACATTCAGAGTGAACATATGAAAAGTTAAGAGCTAAGAGTGTGTATTGACCACATACTGAAAAATGCATTATAAAAGTGTTTTTCATTACAGGAAAGTAATTGCAATGTTTTCACAGGGCAAAACCACCCAGAATCCTGAGCGGTTTTGTTTTTGTTGCATTCTTGTATTTGGGGAGGTTCTCCCTGTCTGTTTGCATGTGCTACTCTTGTGTGTGCTCTGTCTTTATTCTATTTAACTGTGTCTTAAATAATGCAATTAAAATGCAGCCCACTCCTGTGCCGGCGAACAAAACCCTCCACTGTGGATAAAATGATTTGTTTAATTCTTTATGAGCGACGGGAGGAGAAGCGGAGATTACCGGCGACTATGGGCTTATGATAAATGAAATAGCATGAATGCATTTCCATTTAAAGTAGACAGAGATTCAAACAGACAATTCAATAAAAGTGACCCTGGGAGACCGGCCTCAGTGAAGCTGCAGTCACAATTAATAGGGGGAGGTTAACATTCTTCAAGCAATTACAAGGCAACACAATTGAAGTGGCCATACCTGAGCATCATTATGTGATAAGGAGATATGGAATACGCTGATATGAGGAATCTCCAAGGTTACGAGAAAATACCGCGCCCGAGGAGAGAATGAAAGGCAAATGTACCAAGTGGACATCAAAGGGATCAAAGTTTATTAAAGGTAGGTCCCTGTGCAGGGAGTGCTGTGTAATGGCTTGTCATTAAAATTCACATTACAGCCAAGAAATAAGCAACCGCCGTTGATAGCAGAACTTCATCTGTGTTTAATGGATCTGGAGGCATTGATAAAAACGTGTGGCGTTCATGAAGAATTAATTACCACCTACAGCCAGGAAGGCAATGTGTGTGTGTGTGGGGGAGAAAAAAGCAACTTTGTCTTTCAAAGACACAAGGAGAGGAGCTTTAAACAGCAAGTGTCCATATGTGACTTCATTACCAGCCACACAGTACACAGAAAAAGAGAGGATACTTTACGTATGGCATTTTCATACACTGAGTACCTTTGAACAGTTCCTGAAACAGATATAGTATAAAGTAGCTGCAGCTCGTGAGAGTAACAGTGACTCATTAGTGTGTTAAAATGTCTTGAGTTAGCCTCTCACGTTATTCCTTTAGTATAATACATTCACTCCGTTAATCCATGACTTATGCCGTGTCTCCCAGCTCACCTCGCCTTGCCTCTACGTGGTGTGGTTGTGTTTCCATTACAATACAGTACCTCCTCAACGCGGGCGGAGTCATCGCTGCACGGCTGCATGAAACTGCCGTGACTTTGTTCGTTTTACACGCGACACACTCACTCGTGACTTGTAAAACAGTTGTTATTGTATGTACTGAATCATTAGAATCAGTTGATTAAACAATTTGCTCACTACTTCAGCATTGTTCGCTTTGATTCTTGTGTCGCACTAATGCGTCTTCCAGCAACGGCACTCTGACCAATCAGTGGCCGGCGGTCTGACGACGTCACGCATAGTATCAGCACAGCTCACGCCAGAGCAGGCACTAAAAAAATGAACCAGGTACTATCGCTAATGGAAACGCCAAATAACTGCGCTAGTGGAAAAGGGGCTTTAGAGAAGCGTACTTTCAGGAAGCGCACATTATGTCAAAGAAAAAAACAACTGCTGTCCGTTAGGAGCAAAGGAGGAAGTAATGGAAGAGGTTTATTATTGTTTTTTTTTCAACTAAAAATGATGTCCATTAAAGAACTTTAACCACATAGCTATGACTGTAACCATGCCAACAAAGAGATCCAAACATTCAAGTTCTCTTCACTTGGGAAACCTGAACCGTGATGTTACGGTGGGTTGCCACGTGCCATAATACGGACTGTATTTGTTAAGATTTGTGTATGACAAAGCTCTCAGGTTGAGTTACTGAAGTGTGAAACAATGAGATAACGCTTACAGATTTATTTCTCCACTGACTTAAAACTGTGTGGAAAATAAAAAATGATTTCACAGAGGTGAGGGCCCAGTAAAAGAAGCGTTGCCTCAGTGTAATCATGTGCTTGTTGGGGTAGTATCTTTCCAGAGTGGTTTATTTTGCTCCAATTTTCATGCAGCTCAACTGGACCATGATGTATATAGTACATTATGTTCACTGCTATCGAGGGAAGCAGCATGGTGGATGTCAGAGCAGCTGAAAAAGGGATGTTGCAGCACAGAGGGCAAATTTCGCCACAGTTTTTGCTGTTCCATGGCTCACGGCTCAGGCAAACATCTGCTGACTGTATTAAGATCTAAAACATGAGCCAAATTACGAGGAAAAAAGAAAAAAAAACACCGCCCCTGGTCAGTCTGTCCTCGCTCCATTGCTGGTCAGCTGTTGATCACTGTGGCTTGCTTCTATCTCTCTCCCTCCTGCAGGCGTGATTGGCTGACGCTGGTCCAAGGACGGATATGTGGAGAGCTACAGCAGCAATAAAATGACAACCTGACTGACTCACGGTGTTTATAAAGGAATCCATGCAGGAGTGGGTGTGAGGAGGTGGGCCCTCTTTGTTTATGTATGTGTGCGCACGTTGTTTTTAATCTCTGGCAGCTATTTAGCATCCATATAGTCATGTATAATTTTAAAAAAGAAATATAGATATTCATATTTTTGACATGTGCTTCCAAACGCTGGGGTGTTTTAAGGCTGCTCTCCCTGTATAGGGGGTGGCTTGATCGGGGAGGAGGAGGAGGCGGCAATTATTTATGATTGGGCACAGATAAAAGGCGTTGCGAAATGGATATGTGCCATGTCTGTACCACACTGTAGCTGGTGGTTCAGTGGCGGCACGACTTGCTTAAAATGTAAGCGGGGCTTTAGATAACACACTTGTTATATAAGTGACGCATGCGCTAACATTATGAATATGTGTGACACGGTTCGATCAAGTGAATCCCACCACAGCTTAGATGCAGACGTACTCACGGCCACAACGGGCTGACATCAAAACAACCGCTGCATTAGACGTGATACATATCTATGTCCCTATTTTCAGACAAAGTGGAAACTTTCAACTTTAGCTTTACATTTGAAATCATCTAAACATTTAGAAGAACAAACAATAAGAAATCAGTATGATTTCCTGCAGCATGATTCATCAACACTTTAGGCAAAACCTAAGAATTTTTTTATTTTATGAATATCGACTATTCATGGTCCCTGCAGAAACAATGCTATAACCTCTTATTATTTCCTCACCTTCCCATTTTGTTCAAGGCCAAAGTTGCTGTTTGAAAAACAAGAAATGTATTCAGACTCGTGTTGCCCACAGGATTAACTCTTGCAGCCTTGGACACAGCGAATTGTAATAGGAATGGATTTGTCCCTGAGGACATTTTGGAAAACAAAGGCAAAAATATTTGCTGTACCTTCTTGGAGGCACATGATGGGAATAAGGACCACGCGGTGGCGTGGATTAGCTCCAGCCCCCGCGACCCCGCGACGGTAAACAATGAATGAATGGTGGGAATAACTTTGATTTACATTTTTCATTGCTTTTTTTTTCTCCAACACAATACTTTACCTCCATGATCAGTCACAATATTTCAGTCTGTGGGGCACTGTTGTTATAATGATAGTGAGATGAACACATAAAAATAAGAATGCAATTGCACCACGGGATCATTTTGTACATTTTGTGACGCGATGGGAGCGCTGGCTGCAAGTCGCCTTATTTTAAACAGAAGTAACAGGTGTTTCTTTTCATTAACCAAAGCATTGTTGCACTCTCTGTTGAGGAAACGTCTGCAGAGAAGAAACTGTCGTCTTGTGTGGTTTCACAACACCATACAGAGCCCGACACAACGTGACAAGTTTCATCGTGAAACTGCACAAGACGACGGCTGAGTGTCCACACACAAAAGTAATGTGTTTCCCCCGAGCGGAGTCCGGCCATTGGCAGGTACGTGACGTCATTCAGAGAATCTCAACACAGACTGGCCATCGTTGGGTCATCGCGATTTTTCACAAAAGTTGAAATATTTGAACAGGAGCTCCTGTTCAAATATTTCAACTTTTGTGAAAAATCGCTTTGTGTGTAAAGTTGTCGCGCAAAAAAATTGCGTCCCGTCCAGTGTGAACACAGCATAACACTGTATCTCACTACGCAGACATTTTACATCTACTTTAAAAAAAACAAAAACCTGTATGCTTTGCGATTATTTTATCCCTCTTCATTACTGTTCAATGAAAAATATTTCCACTAAACCTTCAAACACACCACAAAGAAGTGGTTTTGGCCATGTTAATAGTACATGTGCAGGTGAATGCGTGACCTTTTTCTCTTGTATCCATTGTGAGCAGGTCATTGCTGTCTTTAAACATCTGAATGACTTTCTAATTTGTGCTCTTCAGTTTGACATGCTGTTGCACACAAGAATCAATCCTCACACTTTCTTCCTAACCCATAATCTAAGCAACAATGACTGAAGGCTGTATAGTCAGACTGACGTGTCTTGACCTTTATGACCTGCATGCACAAATGGACACACCAGGCTAGTATTGTTGGGTCTTTGTAGGTGATTCACTTGAATACACTTAGACCTGCTTTGTGTTCCATTGTGTATATATATATATATATGTATATATATATATGTGTATATGTATATGTATGACTTGACTTTCTACACATATCACCCCTGCTTGTCTTCCAGGTGGTTCTATCAAACTGTGCACAATATTCATGGCATTGTCTGTCAACCATCTCAAACTCAATTATACCTGGAGTAGTCACATACCTCACATGCCTCCTCCCAAAAAGCAATTTCACACCAATTAAAAGCTGCAACAACAGAATCTGTGACCCAGTGTTACAAACCCCGTCAATCCCTCCAGCACATAATATGATACAATGAGTTGAGGTGATCATAATGGCTGTGTTTATTTTCTTCTCGCAGGATAAAATAAAATGAATTGAGTAAAGCCACACGTATGAAAACGGGGTGTTTGGACAAAACAAACAAACAAAAAAGAGAGTGTGTGTGTGTGTGCAGGAGAAAAAGAGCAATGCTTTAGAGAAATAAACATGCAACAGCTGTTAAAGGCTATCATTGAGATAATTAAAAAACGGCACAATACCTGTCTTTGCCCTATTGCTTTTTATAGTACGCCTTAAACTGCCAGATTATATTTAATGGAAATTGGATTGTCAGAGGTGAGGAAAAAATACCAAGTGTTTCCAAATCACCTCATTGGTTCCGTGTCATTGTTAAAACCGTCATAAATGTGCACAGAAGGAACGATTAGCTCTTCTGCTTCCATCATGGACAGGAGAATATCTCTGACACCGAACGCATCAGGTTCCAAACATCCTCTTATTATGTTGTGCCAGTGGGACACGGCCTCTTATCAAACCTCCCATCCTTTCAGAACTGTTATGTGGGGGGGTTCTCTGCGGGAATCTCGTTATTGATGGTTTTCTCATCTGAATAATTTTGCAATAACGAGAAAATGAATTTCCTGTGTCCGTTGCCTGGTAGCACTGGTGCAGCTAAAAAGTGAATCAGTGTTTTAATGGCTTGCCTGTGGTTGTCGTTGCATCACCCTGCAGCCGGGGAAATGTTGTCTGCTTGACGATAATCTTCAGCTAATAAGGGTGTTTGTATTCCTGTGTCTCAATGGTTTAGTTTGCACATTATTAGAAGCATTTAGGTTTGAAACATGTGACCCCTTATGCTGGTATAAACCTTGATCTTTTCTGTTTGATGAGATTTAATGCCATTGTATACATCAGCTGGCACACGATTCTGATCCGATTTTTACAGATCAGTTACAATCTGAACGCCTCGATTGCTCAGATAGGATCTCAAAGTGTCAAACGACAACAACAACGAAGTGGATCCGGAGAGACGGACGTTAATTGAAAGATCAACACGGTGTAAAAGACTGTCGTTTAAAAAACGGGATAAAAGCATGGACGACAACAGCAACCTTGGGGGGGACGAGGAGATTACTCACAGCGGTGATGGCAGCACAACTCAGCAGTTTCCTCCGTCTCTGTCGCTTCGCTTTTGTTTGGACTACTTGTTTTTTTAAGGGGCGTGGCCTGTCACTATAGAAATCTATTTGGAAAACTACACTAGACAATGTCAACATGGACACACAGATCTGATCTGATCACTTGCAATACATAATGTGAACATTTGGTCAGGAAGAGCAAATTCTGATTGGATATGCTTACAAAGCCAATTTGGGCTGCAGTCTAAACAAGGCCAAAGAGAAGGTTTCAGAGACTGAGGAGGAGAAGTGGGCAGGTCTTTGGCAGGTGGTTGGTGAGAAGGAAACAGGAAGATAAGCAGCAGGTGTGGAAAAGTTGGCAGAAGCAGTTCAACGGGTCAGCCACGCCCAGCACGGACACGGGGGAGACAAACAATGTTCAACCAAATGACGTGAAAACACCAGAGAAACATTAGGTTTTTGTTTAAATAAACAACTTCACTCATGAACAAAAATGGAACAGTTTCTGTTCCACCACAATCTTTGTCTCTCTCCATGAACAGCATCAACTGATACTTTTAGGGAACATCTCTATGACTACCCAGAGAAATGTGGGCTCTGGAGTAAACAGGGCACATACAGCATTGCTACAGCCAGTTCACTTACTATGGATTTGTTTCTGCTAATTAGATTGTTTTCCTCCCCCAAACACGGGGACATCCTTAGGCGTGTGTCCTCTCGCTCCTTTGAAATTCTCTCACAGACAGTCTTCTACTGATTCTCATTTTTGGTGGTGACCAAAGAGAAATCCTCTTCAGAAGCAGAAAGTAGCCACAAACACGATGAAAGTCATTCCAGAGCCTGTCCACAAACTAACTTTATCGAGACATGGCAACAAAAAACAAAGGGTTTTAAGTCAGCGAATGAGGGATGAGATTTGAGGGGTATTACCATGACATTGTGTTTGGTCTGTGTTCAGTCGGTTGGGGAAACCGTGTACACAGAGATTTGCTGTGTTTACATAGACTATTGACAATGTCGTGGATGAGGAAGGTTTCCATTAAAACAGCTCAGGCCTTCCTTGTGCCATCGGTTAAAAGTCAAACATGTGTCTGATGTGAAAAGAAGACATGATCAATGTGGACGGACTGGCTGACATCGATAAGATGAGACAATTGCTATTGCACAAGCTATGTGATGTGCTGCGAGGACACAATAGTAATGTGGCTTCAACAGAGAGTGAAGTCTGCTATGAGTTGCACGCGGAAGGTTTTGACCAAACTTGTCAGTCAATGCATTTTCATGCCTGTTAAAAGTCCAATTTTAGTCGCACTAAGACAATAATTCAGTTTTCTTAACAATGTCATGTAAAGAAGTTAGTCCGACTAAGACTAGCTTGATTTGAGTCGGACTAACTTCTTTACATGACATTGTTAAAGGCGACATCGAATGCTTGTATCACACATATATGTTAGTTATGGAGGTCTACTTACATATATTAACTTGTTTTCATGGTTAAAACCTCCTAATCGCTGCAAACGAGCTGATCAAAATATCTCCTCACTGACGCTCTCGTCAGCCGCGCTGTTTCAGACCAAAATCACACCCCCAGAACGTGGACTGTGTTGTGATTGGCCAGCCAACAAGAGCTTTCTCACTGTCCTGTGATTGGCCAGGTACCTGGAAGTGATGTAATAGATAGGCCAGCTCTCAGATACACAGCTCCCCCTCTGGCATGGTGGATGCTCTGCATCTCAGCAGCTACAACGAGAGTAGTTCTTCTTCTTCTTCTGCGGTTGAATGTACGCAACCGGATGTGCCCGGACTAGTGCCCGCACCGGGAGGCGCTACGGTGGTGAGGATTTCTGATGACGACATCAAATTATGGAAGTGCCGATCCGCTTCGCAGAGCCCAGGAAAACAATACAACACTATTTTCTCAGCAATGGCTGAACTGTTTGTTCTGTAACTTTAGGGTTTCATAAACGAGGTAATGACGCAGATACACACACAAACGCAGCATTAATTGGAGCTTCCGGTCTATGTCGCCTTTAAGAAAACTGAATTAGTTTCTAAACCTTCCGCATGCATGTTAAAAGTCCAATATTAGTCGGACTAAGACAATATCTCAGATTTGTCATGTAAAGAAGTTAGTCCGACTAAAATCGAGCTAGTCTTACTTAGAATGTGTGTGCGCACCTGGTATTCCTTATGTTGTGGGGACCTAAATCTGTTTACACAGTCACATTATGGGGACAAACATCTTGTCTCAACTTCATTTTAAGGTGAAGTGTGTGTGTGTGTGTGTGTGTGTGCGTGTGCACACTTAATTACATAGAGGTCATCTTAAGAGGATTGCAGTTGGTCATTTGTCACAATAGTCCAAAAACTTATTTTTCAAGCTACATCAATTAGGGCTAGGGACAGATAATCTAAAGCTTGTACTGATCAGAAAATGATTTAATATTCTTCATAAATCGTACGATCACCTCATAAATGACACAGCAAGGAAGGTATCTCTGCATTCTATAGGTCTTACAGACACAGCCTGAAATTTAGAGGTTGAAAAATAAACGTGATCAATATTTATTGATCTATAGATCACACAGAGCTTCTATAATCATCTTTTTATTATTATTATTTAAACAGTTGATCAGTATGTGACAGGGGCTGCTGGTAGTGCTAAACCCACATAAAGTGATTGCTGCTATTCTCCTGAGCTCTGTGGGTTACTCTAACATCTTTCAGCTTCTCAGCCCAAAACTTGCCTGTGTTACTCCTGCTCCTCTTGGCATCATCAATTCATCAAAACCTCCAAGATTCTCTTGTTTGATTTTAAATCATTAAATGGGCTGGCACCTCAATATCTGGCTGAACTGCTGCACCCGCACAGTCAAGTCAGAGCGTTGAGGTAGGCTCAACCAACTGGGTTTAGAAGTTGACATTGTTTTATTAACATTTTTTAATTGTCTTTAAAAACCTACTATTTCTCCATAGCTTTTAGCACCGGTTGAGTTTTAAGATGTGCTCTATAAATACATTTCAGTTGAGAGCTGAGTTGATATGTTCACCACTGTGTGTTGTATTATGCAAACATTCGATATGGGAAATAACCTGGAGGCAATAAATATATTTCAATCCAAAGTTGTGATCAAACTGCAGCAGTGAGTCTGAGGAAACACCGACCAGACTACAAGCAGGCACTTCTCTCAACTCTCTGATATTATTACGTGAACAAATATGGCGGTCGCACTCTTTTGTTGTACATGGCAGCAATTATGTAAAAGAGCTGACGTCTGCAGCATTTGAGTTTAGGTCAACTTTATTATACAGCAGGCAAGTGATTTTATTTCTTTATTATTTCTACTTTTTTTTTTTCTAAAACACCATTCGGGTTTTTAATGCTTTCATTTGTATGACTGACAGTTACTTTGGTCACATAAAAGCTGTGTAGGCATGAAAAGGTGAATGCTTTTATGTCTGACGCTGGAGTGTGGGCATGTGAGTGTATAATCAGTTTTTTATTAAACTTGGGGAAAAAAAAAGGTAAAACATCTTATGAATAAAATCAAAAAATGTTTAATCCAACAGCTTTTTTTGGTTGAGATGCCAATATTTAATTCATTTTGTGGCTTTCAGCAATTATGTTGAGGATACTGCAAATGTTTCACACGTAATGCTTTTAATGCAAAGTGACTGAGTTCATTAAAAACGCTATTTAAATAAAAGGTATTAGTATTTTTATCATTACTATTATTAACATTATTATTATTAGTAGTAGTATGTTGTACATATATTTGTTTCAACTTTTGTTTTGGAATTGGTAAAAGTGTTTAACATTTTGTTAATTTGCTTACAAAAATCTAAAATTGTAATATAATAATGGCTTGTACTTGGAGGCCACCGTAGCAGTGCAATCAAACAGATCCACTATTAATGTATATTTATATGAACTTGATTTAGGACTAGATGCCTCGAAAACGACAAAGCAGTCAGTAAAATTGTTGTGAACATTATTCCTGCTAGAGATCAACGATATGCTGAAATAACCAATGTAACAAAGTACACTGGCGTGGCTGTAAGGAATAAATCAACTTGTGGCTTCATTCAACATCAATCAAACAGAGTTGTCACCATTCATGACATTAAATAAAAAAGAAAAAAAAAAGATCCAACCTTCAGTGAATTCATGTCCAACTTCATGTAGCCACAATATGAGATTGATTGTTTGGTCCCTGTCAGTCCAGAGTTAGACGACAATCTCTTATAACTGACTGAGAGAAGTACAGTGTACATTGTACAAATACAGTTCAAACTTTTGTAAAGTCTGTTGTGGCTTGAAGAGGGAGATGCAGCAAATCACACCAAATATAAGCTTTAAAAATAATGAAGTAAGCATGTGGAGGTAGAAAGAAACCAGTTTACCAGACTTCAGATCTAATCCATTACTCATCTCCTCTTAAACTCCACAAGCTACTTTATGATATAATATGAGTGCAATGCTAAATCAGTGAAACACTCATTAAAATTCAAAAGGAGACCTTTTACAGTTAGCACCTTTCGCTGGATTGTCCAAAGCTTAGAGGCCATGATCTTGTCAAGCTCACCTCCCTTTGTGTTTAGCTTACGCAGATGTAGATCTCCAGTTAATGAAGTGGTGGAGAAACAAAATGAAGTGTCACCTCTTCTACTGTTATGACACAGTAGAAGAGTCGAACAAAACCGACGACCTCAGCAAGTCTCGCGAGTTGATAAGGGAAAACAAAACTCAGCTCAAAGGTGTGAATGAAGAAATGTGACATCCACTAAAGTTTTATGAGATGACTTTGCAGTGAAGTGGTGTTTAGATCGGGCCCAAAGTGCACAAAGGCATAAAAGCAGAAGTACTACGAACAAAAAAACAAACAAAAATGTCATTGTTGCTGTTTATGACTCTGTGGGGGGGAAGAAAAAGTGGCACTCGCTGAAAAAGAAAACAAAAAAAACCCAACAGTTTCTTAACATGTGTGAATATACAGCTGCTATGATGAGCAGCCTGTTATTCCAGTGAGACTTTCTTGCAAGTTGCTGAGCTCTGCTTCACACTTGTTTGTACGGCAAGCTTCCAGAGCACATGCCAACTAATTCCACCCAGGACGAATGCAACTCTCGCCCTGATAACTCTGCAGATTGGTTATTGAACCATACCTCAGTGTGCAGTAGGTCATACATTTCCAGCTAATGGGTTTTAACCTCAGCGGGAATGGGGAAAATTAGTCAAAGTTAAATAGAGTCATGGACTGGAGGAAGAACGAGGCGAATGATACAGTACAGTATATAGATGAGACGCGTGGTGCCTGTGACAGTGAAAGTGGGGTTCTGCTCTTACAGCCGGACCCCGGGGTTGAATCGCACGCCGCACGATAAATCACGCAAACCTCTTGTCGCAATGAAATATGCCGCGTCGCCCCCACAAACTCTGCATCCTCCACATCCATGATTTGCGGCACCACAAGGTCGCGGTGGTGATATATCTGCCAGCCACCTTTACTCGTTTACTGCCAACAGGTTCTTGTTCACAGCGTCGTTCAGCGGTTGTACTGCAAAGCAGCAGTAAGGGACAGACAGGGTGATGGATCGAGCCGCCGCTGTCGTCAAAATGAAGGTGATCTCCACTTGGATATAAGTGACATTTGAGAGGGACAGATGTTCACTGAAGGGTGTGGATAAGAGACAAACTATGCAAATCTTAAATAATAGTTCATTGTTATTGGTGAACGTTGCTACTCTACATGTTTGTTGAACCGGAGGTTTTAGTGTTTTTATTTCTATTTCGTACAAACACTGAGGAATCAGCTGCTTTGGTCCCCACTAAAGCCTGTTTGTGTGCTCATCCAGTGGATTTGCCCCTAGTATCACACAGAAAACTGTGTGACACTAATTAGATCTCGTGGTTAATGTCATTTTTTTTATTTGTTATGATCCCTAAAAAACATATACAGTGCTGAACAACTTCATTAGACCACCACCCAAAGCCACAGCTGCCCTAAATTAGCAGCATTGGTAATTAATTGGTAATCAAAATAATTTTTACGTTCCTGTAATGGCTAATACACCAGTATGTAGAAGCTCTTTGACTGAAATTATATTTTTTAATGCTATAATATCACCATTATTGTTGTCCATGAATTTTCAAATTTAAAAAGTAGTAAAGCACATTATTATCTCTTGATTAAGATGTCAAATTATAGTTATTTACTTGCATTCCATGCTTGATTCATTCTCAGAGAAGCTCAGTGAACTCATATTTGGGTATAAAATGGTGAATTCAGTTATTTGCCAAATAAATAACATTTTTAATTTTAATTTTCTCTGTTTGCGTTATTATCATGTGTCCGCCCGACATAAACATGACATATTCCCACTTCTCATATTGTTGTAAAGGACAGAAACATGACAGATGCAGGAGCAGAAATCCTGGTCCGGTGCCAACACAGTTTTCTTATTTGACAAACTCTGTATTGCAGGGCAGTCAATGAAATGTGCATGAATGGATGCAAATGTCCTCCCGTCCTCTGCCACCGTTCATCAAATGCAAAAGTATGAAGCGCTGAGCCTATGGCTTCATTAAAACAGCAGCACAAGTATTGTTTGACTCTAACATGGTGTAGGTCCATTTTCAAAAAAGACTAATTAACAGAAAGCAAATTCACTGAAGCGAAAGAGGAAATCGATGAATCAATGGTGCAAAGTGAGAGGATAAGGCAAAGGAGAAAATATCTGAGTCTTTGCTTACAATACACGCGGAAGTCAAGCTTTGTCTTCTTCATCTACTTCCAGACAATGGGACAAATCTCTGCATGTGTACACCATGTATACGTTGTACATTTCTAAGTGGAGGGATTTTAATCAGATTACTGAAAATGTGCACAGATTAAAGTCTTACCCCTCATGTTATATTTGCTCAATCTGAGTTTGTTGTCTTTGGGCCCACATCTCAGCAAGTACTTCAGAGAGTACAGTGTTATTGTAAACCTGAAAAATATCAGCCCAGTTGCAACAAATCACACTTTGAGACTCAACGGGGGAAAACACTTTTATCAGAATGCATTGTTTGTCAAGCTGCCAGTATGGTGTTTGTTGAATGGATGGTCATCTTCAGAAACCTGAGAAAATACTTTACACCACGTCCACAATCTTCAATCGGACATTTACACTCACTTTACAGTGTTTGGCTACAGCAACTGGGTTTTAAACTTCCTTCACTTCACTGTACAAACGACTTCTTTTCACCCATAATCCAAATTACACTGCATTAGTTAAAAAGCTTAACATAATGTTCAATATGCGCTGAAATAGGCACATCATTTTTTTTCCCATGTTCCATTTTCACACTTAAGGCAGAGGCTGCTGCCATAGGTAAAATGACTCGCTTTGGAATTTGATCCACACCAAAAGCTGACAAGGTGGAAAACTAATTTCCGTATTCTATGTTCCTGGAGGAAAGCATATCCTATTAAAGCAAAAAATATAGATGACAAGTACATCAGTGTGCCCCGGTGAGACTAAATCAATTAACATCCATAAAAAGCAGCTGCTCAGTCTTATACTGTAGTCCTATGTCATACTTGTTGAGCCCAGCGGCTGGCTTCTTTAATTTTGGCCATTACTTAAAGGGCTGGCACTGGCATAGCATTATTTTAATATGCTTTTTATAATGTGCCCTTCAAAAAAAAAGACTTTACATTTCTTAAAGTGGGCCTATGGGGAGGTCTGCCCCTATGTATTATTTTTCATTGTGATATTTTTCATTGTAATATCTCTTTGACTTTGTAACCCTACAGGAACATGTATTACAAACCACCATGGCAAATCTGAATGATTTAAAAAAGGAAAAATGTGTCGCTCATTAGGTTTCATGTAAAACTTAGCAACATTTTTTGCTCCAAAACACTGGGGGGAAAATCCACTGGATGAGCACACAAGCAGGCTTTAGTGGGGACCAAAGCAGCTGATTCAGCAGTGTTTGTACAAAATAGAAATGAAAGTGCTACGCAATAAAACCGCCTGTTCAACACACATGTAGAGCAGCAACTTTCACCAGCAATGGTTCCCCTCAACACACATGGAGCCAGCTCTAAACATAGAGCAATAGAGTACAGATAAAACAGAAAAAGAGAGTACAGAGGTGTCAAATTTAAACAGTGTTTGGTTTATTTAACCTTTTATTATTTGTATTACCATCGACTATTATGTTACTATGCAGATTTTATTCTTTGCCAATTTTGTTTGCAGTATCCACACTTGTCGATTATCGTAGTATACAGTGCTTAAGGACCTGTTTATTAATGAGTAATGAGTCTCACTGTCGTCTGAAATTCTTATACATATTTTACATGGAAAACTAGCTCTGTTTGTCTGAGGAGTGACGTACAACTGTGCTTTTAGAAACCACAGTGTTGTGTGTGTATGTGTTGGGGGGACGTAGGGGCACCAAATCCCAATCCCACCTATAGGGTGCCATAGGACCGGCCCTGCACACGCGTAGTGACAGCATTTTGTCTGTCTCTCTCTCCCTCCTTCCTTCCTTCTCTATCAGGACACCTGCAGCCTCGCAGCAGGAGTCCACTCTTCTTTCTGTTCTTCTTCTCTACTTCATTTCCTCATCTTTAAGAATTCTTAACAAAGTGTCAGAGCTTTTTCTCTGTGTTTTGCATAAAAGGTAAGTCACAGGGACAAAGACGTTGCAGCGAGTTATTAAATCAAAGGCAGTAGAGTGGGAGCAAGTGGTGT
Source organism: Solea solea (assembly GCF_958295425.1). Lineage (NCBI taxonomy): Eukaryota > Metazoa > Chordata > Actinopteri > Pleuronectiformes > Soleidae > Solea > Solea solea. The sequence goes on along the minus strand of NC_081144.1, from coordinate 18,552,385 downwards.
TAGTCGTGACTGAACAGTTAAACTGTGATTAAGCACAGTGAAAGTTTTTAAACCATCACAGCATTTGTAGTTATGCTCAAATATGGCTCTGGTGTGTCATTGAGCCATATTTTTAGACACGCCTAAAAAAAAAAAATGAACAGAAGACTGAAGAGAAACTGTTTTCAGTCTTAACTCCACGAAAATATTTTTTTCCTGCATGTGTTCAGCCACTATTTTGTCACACGTGTAATATGTGAAGAGGAGAAAGTCTTGAATGAGCACACTGCTGACAGTATTCTCTTATGAATATTGCTCTCAGGCGGCCTAAACTGCAAAAATAATGCGGTGGTACTCAGTCATTCAGTTTCAGTAATGAGCAAATGTAATCATAGCCTTCAGCCTTGCACTAAACATGTGATGTAATGTTTTAAAAGAGCCATTGCCTGCATAGCCTTGGAGGACACAGGGTGATTTTAAGTGGAACTCCACCAGAGTGAAACCAACTTCATATTCTGACGGCTGCCGGACGCCCACTCACTAATTGTGAACATGGCTTCAGCAACTTGATCAAAGCCAGAAAAACCATGAATACAGGTTTACATATTAAAACTCTAAGAGTAACAGTTGTCGGGTTTTGCATAATTAGGAAACTCCTCATTCTCGAAAGGTGGCTGATTCCCGTTGGTGTGAGCTGTGGAGAATAAGAACGGGACAGATTCTCTCTGGGTTTGATCAGGAGCAAACCAACATTGCAAACAGCTTTCGTGACCTCAGCAGCCATTTTACTGAGCTTGGCATGATGAGGAAGCGGTAGGAGGAGGCAACCACCTTCCCTTTGGCACTTTAGGATCTGCTTCCATAAAAATGTCCAGTGGGCTGAGCAGTTTAGAGCCGAGGTCACCTGCAGCTCGTTGATCAGGTTCTTGCTGTATCCTGTGCCAAGTTCATTATTTTGGGATGCAACATGGAGGGAAATCATCAGGGGACTCACTTCTCGTGTTGTTATTCACCTCTCACACCAGCTTGATAAGATTCCTGACTTCATCATTACATTCCCCCGTTTCAAACTCTTGGAGCTGCCCTCTTATTTGATCTTTGCTTCCCCTCCGTCACCAGACCCGTCTTGTCTTGTCTTGTCTTCGGCGGTCACATCAGATCGGTTCTTCTTTCGCGAGTGAAGCCGTCATTTTCAGCCACCATTGCCCGCGCGTATGCATGCCAGCAAATCATGCCAGCTGTTTCAAACAGCTCCCTGATAGGACTGCGGGCTGCCTTCAGTGATATGCTGTACTTGTAAGATCAAGAGCAGAGACGAGTCGACAACACAGCTGATCCTTCAGGCACAACTTATCAGTGTGAGTTCAGGCTGAAGAGTTTGGAGTGTTTGTGATTGTTGTGTCATAGGGATCATTATAGATATTTTTTGTCTCTATGACTCACGTCTTTCTTTTCTTTCCTGTTTTTATTATTATTATTATTATTAATAACATGTGCATATCATCAGTCATTTTTGAAAAGAATCAGGGTCATTATCAAATATCCTGAGGTCACTGGCCTTGATTCAAATTTGAAAATGACTATTACACTGCATGGGCACACAGAACACAGAATATTATATTGTCATGATACGTGATAAGACCAGAGAAGGTCCAAACGGAACCTGCTTTCTATTCTCAACAGAATAATATCAACCTACTCATTAAAAATACATATATAGATTGTTTTGGTGTACAGTGAATATGTTAAAGGAACCATGATTTGTCGGGAAGACGACGTCTCTCTGTGAAATTTTTCCATTTCATGTTGCAATAAAAAGCTGCCTCCCAACTTTATATCAACCTGAATACCAACATCCTCATAAAATATGCATGCATGTTTTAGGCATCTCTAGCAACACATGTTTATGTGTGGTGATGGAAAGAATAGTTCAGAAGATTGTGAGGGACAAAGGAAGGACTTTTAACAAGACAACATTGTTTTGAAGAGTCAGTAGATATATATATATATATATATATATATATATATATATATATATATATATATATATATATATATATATATATATATATATATATATATATATATATACTGCTGTGACACAAAGTCATTTTTGTGTCTGGGATCACTGACCCACATTTGCTACAGAACATTTACAATTTACAACATTTACTAATCCTCTGGCTACAGGTAGGTACAGGCAACTAACACTCACTCATTCATCTTCTCCTGCTTTATCCTCCACAGGAGGATCGCGAGGGTCACCTGTGCCAATCTCAGCTGACACAGGGCAAAAGGCGAGGTCACACCCGGGACAAGTCGCCAGACCATCGCAGGGACACATTTAGACTCTGACGGTCAATTTATCTAATCCGCAAATCTACATGTTTTTGGACTATGGGAGGAAACGGAAGAAAACTTTTCTGGTGAAATGTTTTATTGCACGTTATTTGATGCTTGAGTAGAGACGTTGGAAATCGAATCATACACAGTTAAAAAAACAACCACTTTTTTATCCTGTTGAAATTAGAGCTGAAACTAACGACTATTTTCATAATCGATTAATCTGTCGATTATTTTCTCGATTAATCGTTTGGTCTATAAAATATCAGAAAACCTTAAATATGTTAATCAGCATTCATTAAACCGGATATGATGATGTTTTGTCCACAAACCAAAAAGATTAACTTTTTATGATTTCTTTGTTATCCAGAGCAAAGAAAGGAAGAGAATATTCACATTTAAGAAGCATAAACAATCAGAAATCTTGTTTCAATCCGATTAATAGATTATCAAAGTAGTTGTCTATTAATTTAGTAATCGATTAATTGTTTCAGCTCTAGTTGAAATGCTTTTCATCTTCACACTGAGGTCGTCACAGGCGTGGAGTCGCTGTCCGTCTGGAACTTGTTCCCCGTCCGAAAACATAATTGTAAGTATCTAACGTTAATAATCTGACAAACGTTAAATATTTACAATTATTTGGTCGGATGTCGACAGGGTTAAACATGTGGTGTTATGCTGTAGAGTCAGGAGGAGGATTTCCTCTGACAGCTCTCACAGGTCAAAGCGACATGTGCATTACAAACCAGGATGTCCCCACAACAGCTGTGTTTCCAGGTGATGAGTTACAGGGTGTTGATAAAACTCGGATATTTCAGCCTGGTCTTCATGTTACAGTCCTTAGTCCATCTTTAGTTTTGGGAAACATTCAACACCTCATCCACCCTCCATTTGTGTGCGTGCGTGTGTGTGTGTGTGTGTGTGTGTGTGTGTGTGTGTGTGTGTGTGTGTGCACGCCCTCACATGCAGCGGAGCACAAAGAGAGACGAGCAGAGAACGGACAGAAAAAGGAGCTACAAACCCACACCAACCTGAGCCTGTTTATATAAATGTGACATTTTAGCAGGAGGAATGTGCAGTGCTCTCAGCGGGGGCGTGAGATTATCAATTTGTGTGCGTATTTTTCTGGCCTAAACACTGACCTGTCCTTGTCAGGATCTGTAGTCCTCATGGAAACCAAAACCTGGTCCTTACGAGGCAGAACCTCATTCCTGAGGAACTGGTTAAGTTTAGGGCTACAATTTGAAAGGTGGTTAGGTTCAAATTAGGTTTAGGTATGAACTGGTTATGGCTGAGGATAATCATTGGATACTACACAGCGACTGGCAATTTTGCTTGAAATGCACATTTTCGCTCACACATAAATAATTGATTCGTGTTGAAGCCATATAAGGAATGATAAAAATGAGAGAAAATGATTGAGCAGTCAGGGGGCTGTGCACATTCTTTAAATTATTTTGTTTCTGTTGAAAAGTCAACCAGTGTTATTTATTTCATTAAATATTGTATAATAAAGTATAGATCATCCTCCCAAAACAGGGTCGGAACAAGGACCTTTCTGCATGGAGTTCACATTTTCTCCCCGTGTGTGTGTGTGTGTGTGTGCAGGTTTTCTCTGGGTTCTCCAGTCTCCTCCCACAGTCCAAAAACATGCAGATGTAGGGATTAGACAAATAGACACACTAAATTGACCATAGGTGTGAGATTAATGTGAGAATGTGAGATTAGCAGACACAGTAAATTGAATTTAAAAGGTATACGGTAAGGATCAGTTGGTGACACTGTATGCACTAGGTCTTGTTCTATAAGCACTATGTCTTCTACTTTATGCCCCCTGTGTTATGAGGAAATAGAAAAAAAAAATCCAATGGAGTCAAAGTGTATGCAACAATGATGCAGAGCTATAGACTAGCAACTGTGGCGCTTTTCTGTTAATTGGACCTTAAATCAAATGCCATACAGTGACTAAAGCTACATATAGAGTGGATAAGTAAAATGATTCAACAGCCAACAATAAATAGACACAATAAAAGTGGCAGAAAACCACACGACTCAGGCCATCATGAATGATGGGTGGAACATGGGACGGGAGCTGTGACAGCTCACACTTACTTTGCTTCAAAGCGTTGTATTTCAAGATCATTTCCACCTCTCTCTCTCTCTCTCTCTCTCATTCTCTCACTCACACACACACACACACACCCTTCAGCTCATCACCACATTTGCATATCCTGTTGCCAAAGTTTGGCAGCCACTGACAGTCTTCTAATTCTGTTGTGAAACATCACTGTCTGAATCAAATGTGTGTTTTCTCCATGCTGAGCCCTGGCAAAACACACAGTGAGGGGGAGACTGGCTCTTATATCACCAAATAACACTGCAATTGACTCATGCGGAATTATCGCAGCACCATAACAGTCAAGGAGAACATTTAAAACAGAACGAGAGTATCAATACAGTGTCTTGTAGAGAGCAGTGGAAGTCAATGAATGAGCTTGTCCTTGTTAAGAGAGCAGATTAAAAGAAAGAGGCTACACTCCCTGTTGTGACACGCACACACACACAAGACAAACCAAGAATATTCTGCACAAGGACCAAAAGTGTAATTGAAAAAAAAACTGTATTGCCTCTGTTAAAAAACAAGTTTAGTTCATCAGGGACTATTTCATGAGTGTGTGCCACTAATGATGTGTTGGCGATTACCTCAATTTCTGCAAAGATTAATAACTTAAACAGGCAGTGCAAACCTGGCCCCGTTAGGAAACGGCCCGCGTTGAACAATTTATTGTGCATTATTCTTGTTCTTTTACTTTCTAAAACGCTAGAGTCAGCATTATTGCGGTCTTTATGGAGCATCTGTATTCATTAGGTTCTGCTACTGGCTGCTCGTCCCCAGACCTAGATAGGATTGTACCATGCAGCAGCAGACATGCTGTACGTTTAATGTCATGGTTCATATGAACTCAATCGAACATCCTTTGCAAATAAGCAAGGGAAAAAAACAACAAACAAAAAAACTTAATCACTAGAAGTACATAATCTAAACAAGTGCAAACATTGACTAAATGTACACCATTTTAAGTAAGTCCATGCCCTAAGAGTATTGTTACCATTCCAGAACTGAAACGAATGAATCAATATTTTGTAGTGAGACACTTACTTGTTATTGACCACCGATAAGTGTAAATGGGCCTTGTTGCCTTAAGAAGAAAATAAATAAGACAAATCATTTCAAAATATTACTGGAACTGATTTGGTGAACTGTGTGAATGTGCACGTGTGCTGTGTTGATTACTAATTTAAATATATAAATATCTGCATTCATCTGCAGTTCAGAGAAAGTGGGCGGTGGGATGAGACAATTTGAGGAATCATTCACGGTCTCAAACACGACAATTTCACTTTTACCCGTCACCGAGATAAATCATTATTCATTCGAGACGCTTGGCGTAAATGTCACATCCGTTCACCCTCTCATTTTTCTTTGACAGTTTCTGCGTTAAACACATTATCACAGAATATTATGCATGTGCCACTATGTATGTATGCAAACCCATGACGGTCACGTGAATCTGTTTACTCTCACACAGCTTTCTCTATGTGATATGTTGTATTTTGTATTTTATTTAAATCTGTACATCTTGCAAAGGTGTTGAACATCAACACTTATACTGCAAACACACACACACACACACACACACACACACAGGATATAGTGGATACAGACTATTATAATATTGGGAGATATTGATTTTTGACCATAAATGTGATTGATTGTCCCTAAGAGCTACGGTGTCATCTGCAGTGGATGACATGTTTATTGTTGCTTTGTTTCCGGCCGAAACTGGAGAGTCACAATTCATTCATAGAGTACATGTCTGTGTTAAGGCCGTTGACTCTTAAATTTGAGTTCAGTGCGGCCGGGTAATTTAAACAAATGGCACAGGGCACGGAGAATTGAGCACCATGGGGGCTTGAAAAGTCACATGTTTGCTCCAATATTTCAGTTTTCTGCTGCACTCAATCAGCCCACACTTGCTGCAGTGGGAAGAAGAGTAAGTGAGGAAATTGAAGGCAAAGGCTGTTATATGTAAGAATCCCCAAACCACTTCCTGATTTATTTTGTTTGCTTTCCCGAGACTCTTCTCCCTCGCCTACCTCTCTCTCCCTGCTCACTCTGTCTCCCTCTCTCAATGTCTTTCTCACTCTCCCTTCACAATTATCTCTTATAGCCTGTGAGGTGATTAATGGGTTTCATTTGACATCCTCTCCTACCCTTCGCCAAGCACCAACAAATAAAACCAGGGCCCAACACACAAATTGTCCCTCAGAAGAGCTGTAAAACTAAGGGAAATACGGGGGCTGCAAAGACAATGAAGCAGAGAGATCAGGCCTTTTGAAAGAGAAACATTTGCCGAGGAAAAGCCTGGAACGATTTCCTCTGCAGCCTTACTCCCCGGAGAAATCCCCCTACTGCTAATCTACAGTTATTGCTACTGCCAGCGGCAGTCTCCAAATTAAAGAAGGGAGGGGGACAAAAAACACTTAGACCTTATTGTCTCTCTACTACTTGTGTTATAAACACTTTTTGTTTCCCGTGTTTCCTCGCAGGTGGGGTTACCTGGTAAGCCAATGGCCAGAAATGTATGAATTACAAAAGGCTTTGACTCTGAAAATTGGAGATTTTTTTGGAAGTAACATTTTGAGGTTTGAAGTTGGGTACATCCCTCACCACCAGTGCTATCATTACTGAATCCAAACGAATCCAGGTATGGGCAAAGGAAATTTCAAATCTATCCCATTTCCAATGCATCGCTATTTTTCCAAGATTTGAACCCTGACTTTTAACTGTTAACCCTTTAACACTGAGTGTATCGCAGACGGCACGTTTGTGCAAGCAAACTTTGCATTACTGTTATTATGCAACGGTTTCTGAGTTGGAAAAACGCCTGTACATAGTTTCCAGTTTTTGGACATTGAGACAAAGACTACAAATGTTATTTTAAATATGTTTTATAATGTTCTAATTTCAAATTGAACACGCACAATCTGGATTTTTTTTTAATGAAGCTTTTTGTTTTTCTTCATTTTAAATTGTTAATACACTATTTTAACATGCAGTAAGTTGTAAATAACTGGCAGACATGGACAAATGGGTGAAAGCACTCTTTTGGCCCTTTTTTTACAGTAAAATAAGAAAATCCAGTTGGACATTTTGAGGCTTAGGTGTTAGGTTTAAGTAACTCTAACTGGCTTCTTCTTGATAGCAACACTCTCTGTTGGCATAAGGCTGTAGAATGTAGACTTGTTCACCACGACTGACAAAACCTTCTGTCTTACTGATGGCATTACATTGACAATTAAAGGTGCAAGCCCTATCATGAACCTATATGATGGTTTCTGTGTTAAATAACCTAAAGGATTTCATGTTATTGGTGAAACTTGAGTAGAAACTAAAAATGGAGAGAAACACACTCACTCACATCTATAAAAGCAAGGAACGTCTGACTGTACTGTATGTCTCTCTGTTAATCTCATAAATGTCCAATGGGTCACTTGGCAGGCTTCAAACTTTGCAAGTGACTTACTAAGGACACCAGAAAAAAAAACCTCCTCCTGTAGTCTATTCTCTATATTCAGCTTTATTCCAGTCAATGTTGAATTTGATCAATGTACATTTCCAGCACATTCCAAACATTTCTTTCCTTGTACATTTTTAGACTGAGGTGAGCATTTCCTTCTCGCTCCAGGCCATTTCCAGTAGCATGAGGCATGGTGGGAAATGCCAGCCAATGACATTCAGCCCGGTAAAGGGTACATCAGTCCATCTGCTTTGCGGTTTTCGTAGCTGTCTGACCACTTACGAAACGCTGTCTGGGCATCATTTCATTATGTTCAGACATGTGAACCTTATGTGGGACAAATGCAAAGGCAGCCTTTGGGTCATTCAGGGGTGGAAGTAACAGGCAGCAGGAAAGGACTAATGTCACTGAGCCGCGTTCACTGCTGCCTCGCTGCTGTGGTGATCAAAGTGTCCTTTGCCACACCAGCACAAGTACATACATCATGACATATAGGTTGACTTTTACTCTTACTATGTTTTTTCAAATGCCATTATTATGCAAACAGGATGCCAGCAGCCATCACACAGCCTACTTAAAGTTTACAGATATTCAGTTTCCAATTGGCAAATGGTAAAATGTAACACACACGCCCAGTCGCAGCTAAGGTATTCAACAGAAGTGGATCTCCAATCAGCAAAGTGCTACGGCACACCACAGTGTTTTACATTAACAAAGAAACTACAGCAATGTATAAGTAAAAGGAGATATAAATCATTCAAATCACCTGTCTTGGAACCTTGAGGGGATTTATCGCCAAGTGTGGAGTGGGAAGGTGGTGGCAGCGGGGCTGTGCGAGTGAGATTTCAATAAACATATGAATAATTTTGAGAGAGTTGTTTGGAGCAGCCCACGCTCTTGATCTTGAATCGATGCATCGAGGATAAATGGAACGCTACAGAGGGGAAAATGAGTGAGAGAGAAGTGGAATGAGGTGAAATTACAAGGTGACTAAAACAGTGTCTCTGTGAATTTCCCCACTGGGAGACTGTGGCATAATGATGAACATGGGTGGGAAAAGAAAAAGGAGGGAGGCTATCGTTTAGTCCTGGTGTGTTGAGCAAGCAGACTCTCTTTGATTGTAGATTTATGATAGTAATGAGTTAATTGTAATTGTAAAGATTAATTGTTGGTAATACTCTTAATACTTGTGAATGTGAATTTCTCTGTGAGATGAATAAAGTATCTATCTATCTATCTATCTATCTATCTATCTACTTAACGCTAGATTATGCCGTAACCACTGAGTACACAGATTCAATATAATAATACATAAATAATAGCTCAGTTTTTATGTGCTGATGTTTTGTGGTCTGTTTTTTTAATTTTTTTATCTCATGTGTGAAGTTTTGTGTAGCTCTGTCATTATACAGCAAACTTACACGCCACTTCCTGTTTTGTGGCTGACTTCCTGTTCCTGTTGGGTCAAGTTCATGTCCATAGTTGTATTCAGGGTCGGTCTCTTGTGTCACATGTGACACTTGTACGACCACTGTATTGGTGAAGTTACACGCCACTTCCTGTTTTGTGGCTGACTTCCTGTTCCTGTTGGGTCAAGTTCATGTCCGTAGTTGTATTCGGGGTCGGTCTCCTGTGTCACATGTGACACTTGTACGACCAATGTATTGGTGAAGTTATAGGCCACGTCCTGTTTTGTGGCTGACTTCCTGTTCCTGTTAGGTCAAGTTCATGTCCGTAGTTGTATTCAGGGTCGGTCTCTTGTGTCACATGTGACACTTGTACGACCACTGTATTGGTGAAGTTACACGCCACGTCCTGTTTTGTGGCAAATGGTAGAAATTCCGCCGTTTTGAATCAGCAAGACCTTTTGATAACTTTTCATCTTTGATGTGTCGAGTACAAACTGACGCAATGAACAAACACGAGTTTGTTCATTTGAGGCTGTGGTACCAATAGACTTTTTTGTTCGTCTTGGCCTGTGACACGTTTCCACAGAAATTTCATAGAATTTGGTGCAAATTAGTTTCAGCGTTCTCCATCTGCATTTCACCTGAGGGGGCACTACTGATCCATTTATTTTATGTTTTATTTTATTATTTCATAACATTTTTCACCTTTTCTGATTTGAACATTTAGTACCTCAAAAATTGGATTGAAAATAATGTTTCAGAAAAAGGTGCGTTTTTATTGGTGATTTGAAAGCTTTTGATGAAGTGCATCGGCGTGAGTTGTGTACACATACTGTAAATATTCTGTTAGTACACAGGCTTCATCAGAACAAGCTGTTACAAAGTGTGGGCGCTGATGCTCCACATTGAATTAAACTAATCTGATTTCAGCCTCTGATCAATGCGATCATCATTTTACTTTCAGTGGCATAGCCCGCAGAGACAAAGGAGTCTTAGGGAGGAAAATAGCTGTGAAGATGAGGCAAACAAAAAAAAAACCCTCAAATGTCTGCCTCTAAATCAACAATGACTAAGTATGTGCTAGATTTGCATTTACCCACGAGATGTAATAAAGGGCATAGGACAGAGAATGCTAATTATAATGTTTGTACAGCAAAAGCCTTTGAATTGCAGATGAAAGCAAGTAAAAACTATTAAGTGTCTCACAATATGCTGGTGGCACACACTATTATGAAAAACCCACTATAATCCAGCCCCTGGCAGACAACAACAGGGGTATGGCATGGCCGGATATGTTACAAGAATGATTCAAGTCTTTGCTTTAAGGCTTCCATTCTTTTTGAAAAATGTCACATTTGCGTAGCTTGAGAAGAGACAAGAAAAGTTCATTGCTGGAGTTGTCTTTAATCCCCAGTCTGACACTGTTGTTATTGCTCAGCAGAAAAGTGATTTACACTGTACCAGCAGCACAGCCCGAGGAGTTATACCATCACTTTGCCCTAACTCAGTTTCAGTGACAAACCTCTGACACTGGGTAAAGCCCATTCCCTCTGATCACCCTACTGCTTTTGTGGCCAGGAGTGGAGAGTGGGGGTAATTCTTTATAAGCGGGATTAGAGTCAAAACCTGAAGTTACACAATATTTGGCTCTGTGTACAGGGTACAAATACACACACACACACACACACACACACAAATAGTCTTGAAGGAGAAGTCCACCACTTTTACACATTAAAGGGAGCTTACACCTCATGGGCACCCCTACTGCATATTATGTGGAAAAAAATACATAGTCTATTGTGCCAATGCTTTCGGATTCTGAGCCTGGACGAGTACTGAAAGCAGCTCTTCATAGGGCTGGTTAAAGCCTCCATGAGGCGGTTTTCTGATTCATCCAAGCAACACATAAAGTTGTCTGTTATCAGACGTCTTTGGTTTGATTTGAGAGGACAAAGTTTGCTTGATTGTGTACAAAGTTTGCTTGATTGTGTGAGTTGACGATACAATAAGACAAAATGAAAATGTAAAATAAACCTGCTTCATTTTGAGTGAGAAACAGCCCGAGGAGAAACTCCCAGGACTCAGCAGATCAGTCGCACTGCACTGGGCTGACCGTGACTCCCACACATTTGCATTTATAGGGCTGACCTTGTTGCACCCAGCCAAAAACATCACCACAAGGTCCATTTAATAGCTGTTCAAGAGCTCATAATATATCACAGCAGAGAATCATACCACACGATGTTCCCGCTTCGGGAACAAGTGCTTGTTAATGCTACTGACCAGTGGCGTGCACAGACATTTGGAAGGGCAAGGGGGACAACTTGAAAGGGCACATACTGCGCACCGGTAGGGGACAGGCGGTGGACCAGGCGGTGGGCCACATTGTCACACACCTGTGTAGAAACAGGGACACCCTTGACAGCACAGCATCATTTTCTGTCACCAAGATGGGCATTTTCTACACAGCACTGAATATCATTTCCTCTAAAGGACACCCTTTGGGACACTGTCATGTGGGGAGAGCAGGGAACTTCCTACTGTAACAGCACTCTTTTGATTGGAAGAACACCCATAGGAAACAAAGCATCTTACAGGGCACTGCACCACTTTTCTCCACTAGAAAGACACCCCTTTAGAAACAATCATGAATGGCAGCCAGTAGGGCACTTCCTCGTGTTTTTAACCACGCTTGAAGGCACTTCAGCATGTGTCTTGTGACTCAAGAGGACACTGGCGCGTGGCGTTTTTGTCCATTAGGGCACCTGGGGGGCCCTGTGAACGCCACTGCTACTGACCAATCCATTTTCAAAGAAAATGCCTCTGATCTTTATGATTTTAGGACTGTGGAAAGTCCATGTGCTGGTGAAGATCATCTTATATGATCAAAAATGTATGTTCAAAAACAGCCAAGCTTTACATGGAGACAGATCAGTGTAAGGTCGACAATGACCTTATACGCAACAACAGAAGTTGGGCACTTGCCATAAAATTCAAAGTTGGCAAAAGAGAATAACAACACACACTAGGAGAAGCAGGTACAACATAAATCCACAGTGTCTCAGACTGCAGGTCCACTGCGATTTGGAACAAATAAATCTCAACACTACATGCATTGTACTTAATGTTGGTAATATCTCTCTCTAAAGTCTGGAACATTTTGTGGAAGTTAAATCCAGTCTTTTATCACCTTTCCTTCCACAATACTCATACTGTGTTTCTCTCTCTCCACAGATATCCCATCCCTCTTAATACCAAAGCCAACCATGTGTGATATTGGCTGTACTGGCTTTCCAATGGCTACGATTCACCCACTGCACCCCAGTAGTATTTTTGCTTTAACAATTACCAGGAAACTGTGGATATTCTGGGTTTAATTTCCTTACGTTGCTATACTTTACAACAGGAATGACATAAGTCTCTAAATATTTAGATTACTCTTGCTTTCTTAACAGGGTGCAGTAAGTTTCCGTTGTGCAAAATGATGTGCAAAGCAGGCAATTCATTTACAGTAAGTCCACAGCAATAACTTAGTGAGAACATTCCTCATCTTCCTCCAGTGTTTCAGTGTTTGTGGTCTAATGTGACTTATTGTTGACCAAGGGTGTTGATTCCAAAGAGGAAATCACAAGATTGTGTCACAACATGATGAAAAACACAATATTTATGCTTTATTGATGCCACAAGTCATCTTTCAATTTGACTTAAAGGACTGCACAAAGTCCCTGCAAAAAGGCTGTTATATCCATAGAATTCATTAATGAATAAGTGATTAAACAAGAAAAAAAACCCAAAAACAACAACTTCCATCTGTTTGCTTTAATATCCACACCACACTTTGAAGCTACTGTGCAAAATTGTGCTTTCCCCTCCGGGCGCTTTTCTGTTGCCTCTACGCAGCAATGTTACATTTATTACAACATGTTTTTTTCTGCCTATGTGGGGAAAAAAAATGTGACCTGGGAGAATAGGACAAGCTATCTGTCTGCAACTCCAATCAGCACTACCGACCAATCAATTAGAGCATTCTTTTGCTCCGTGGTACAGTCTCTCTTTTAAGTTTTGCACAACATGGATGGCTCTTGTCTATGCCAGTGTTTTCTCCTGTTTCCATAGCAACGACTCCCATGCTCCCACACTCTCACCGTTCAGGTAGGCACTGCTGGGGTGACAATGCCTTACGGAGGAATCTCTCATCATTGCAGATCCTCTACTAGGCTATAGAAAAAAAATTCTATCCGTAAGTCCGTTTTCCTTGAGTGTGCTCCAATAAATTCCCATTGATATCTTGTTGAAAGGCTCAGCAGCTGACGTTCAACAAACAGCAAGTGCCTTTGTGCATATTGTACGTCTGTGTTAAGCTGAATAAAAAGGATCAATATCAACCCATATTCTTCATATCACAAATATGAAGGGGAAATGAGCAAAAGCTGATAAAGGACAACTTTCTGCGTATTGATATTGTCCATGACTATGCGTCATGACAGGATATTTTCGAACGCGCTGCTCAAACGGAATCAAATCCCCCACTGCTGACACAAATTGCACTTTTCGTCAAGGTCAGCTCCCAACGTTTCCCATCACAGCACCACCTTCGCCTGACTCCACTGACGTTGCTCAAATTCTGACGGATCTATTTGGCTGCCTTTGTATGATTCAACCAAATGATAAAATGTCACAGGCTGCAGTGAGGAAAGTGAGACACACCGCCACCACGCACATCCTTCACGACCATGCAATATAGCAGAAATCTATGATTTTTTTTTGGACAGTCATTTTCACTTATGCCTGCAGAGTCTCTGCAACCAGCATGCGCAGAGATAAGAGTCTTGCAGCGACTCAATTAGCAAATCAAGTTTGATTTGATGTTCCCTCCACCATCTAATCATGTAAAACCCACGGGCAGCGTGGTGATTTATCACACACTCATCTTTTCCACTTCTAGCAAACACTGCAGGGTAAATGAAAGGTTGCTCCTCTTTTTATTTATTACAATAACATATTCCAATTGTGGACACATGGAGGGGGAAGCCAATTTGAATTCACAGACTTTGCACTCACCTCAACTTTCCCCTTATCTGATTTCTCGTGTTTTTGGACTCATCACATTATTGTTCAATTCCATCTTTGTGTCAGGACTGTTGTTTGTGTTGAAGTGTGAAGATTGAAATAATAGAATATAACAGAGATTATTATTACAGTCACAGAGAGCAGGTGAATTGGTCCATTTTGTACCTTTTTGTGTAATTCCTCTCCTCCTTCATAATTTATCGTCAAGCTATCTGTCAAGACACAAAGTCGTTTTTTTTTCCTCTGGCAGACATGTCCTGCAGCGCCCCTGTCTGCAGCGCCACACAAACACATTTTGTTTACACTACATGTAAAATAGGGTGAATGTGAGTTGAAACATAAATAAAAAATCAAATTTGAAATGAGAAGACAGAACATCAAGAGCTTTGAGTGGCTTTGCCCACAGGCTCCGTGAGTGAGTGAATGATAAGAGACAGAATAAACTCAACCTGTGGATGTGCAGCTTGACTTCAGAGTGTTACTAACGACCATCAAGTGTCACAGACACATGATGGCAGGAAATCAATGGAGGTGGCTCATCCACAGCATCTGACAGTTCCCACGGCTCACACTCACGCTCATATTTTTAGCTCGTCACTCACGCACTTTGTCAGCAGTGAACAAACAATTTCAAACAAAGAAGTGAATCACAAGGAAATCTTGTCATTTGGACGTTTGTATTTGAATTTATCTAGAAAAGGACAATGCACAAGGGCAGCACGGCCGGTGCAGCAAGAAGACGCGGGTTCACAACCTGGTACAAGGAACAAACTGAGGAACTGCATGGAGTTTGCATGTTCTCCCTGTGAGTGCGTGGGTTTTCTGCGGGTTCTCCAATTTGCTCCCACAAGGTAAATTGGAAACTCTACTTTTTTTAACGAGGGCCATACTTATTTTAAGATTTCCAATGGTCCTTTTTTTTTTCCTTTCCTTTAACAGTAACAACTACATACAAATGCACTGTTTTATAAAAATTAAATTTTCATTGTCACAGTTAGTGAGTGAAAATGCAAAATAAATTGCCAAAATCATAATAATTCATTAGAAAATCAATTGTTTTAAGGGACTATGAAAGACAGAAGTTTGACTGCAGAATACAGATTGGCCACAGCTGGCATTGCTTAGCACACCAGTATAACTGTATTATTATAATTATTATGTGAACGTACATAATTATCCATACATATACTTAAGTGAGTCTCAAAGAACCCCATATCCAATTTTATTATATTTATCTACATAAAAAATATATATATATTTATTCATGTTTAAAAAAAAAAAATAAATAAATAAATAAATATATATATATATATATATATATATATCATGCTCTATAGCCCCTAGATACCCATCACATGATCTCAGGGCAGGTGAGTGAATACTGGACCAATGTTTGATCAGTTCCTTAGTAGAGAGTAGAGAACAAGTGACAGGCACAGAAAGCCAATGAAAACCTTAGTTAATGCATTCAGGGAACTATTAAGTTTCTCTGCACACCAGTGATTCAACAGTTACAACTCAGACTCACAGGGAACAGTTCATTTGGCCCAGTACATTCTGGCACTGACTGATTAAACATGCCAAAACTCCTCTTGTGAGGGTAAAGCCTGATTTATGCTCTGCCGCTTCACACTTTTTGATAATTGTTGCTCAACAAAACTTAATGAGTCGTGCGACGTTTTCAATTTGTGCTCTGACAAAAGGTTTCTTTCGTAAAACCTCCAGTCGGCTCTTGCAACTGCATCACCCTGATCGGCATATCCCCCTGTCAGCTCGTTCATTTGTATCCATATCTGGATGAAGAAATAGAGACGTTCACTGAGTCTTTCCACAGAGAAACAGGGAGAATATGTTTCTGATATTTGAAAATAGAGCTGAAACAATTACTCGATTACTCGATCACTGAATTAATCAACTATTTTGAAAATCGATGATTGGCTTTGAAGCGTTTTTCATTATTCAAACAAGATTTCTGATTGTTTCAGCTTCTTAAATGTGAATATTGTCTGGTTTCTTAGCTCCACATAACAAAGAAATCATTCAAACTGAATCATTTTGGTATGAGGACAAAAACGAGACATTTGAGAATATCATCGTTGTTACCATGTTGGACAAACACTGATCGACATTTGTCAACATTTTCTGGCATTTTTTAGACCAAACTATTAATCGGAAAATAATCGACAGATTAATCGATTATGCTCTAGTGGAGCTGTTCTTTATTTGAATAGGAAGCTTCTGCTTCAAAATGTATGGCAGCCTATTGTCCGTATACAATTTTTACTCAAAGGCCGTGAAAACCTTTACTTTTTCGAATTAAACACACATATACAAACAGTCATATGGGTGGTGTACTCAGATTCTGCTGATAAACTCTAAATGTTACACACTGGCCCTTTTAGGAGAGAGTTGTTGGAATATTTTATTCAGCTGATCACGGTTGGGAGGTTATTTAAGTTTACGTGACGTTATTTGAGATGCACATGAGCCAAAGAACAACTTGGAGTTCACCCAGAATAAGTTGAAATGACAGGACAGGGACACAATAAGTTTAGAAAGTCATTTAAAAGGAGCATGAACTCCAAGCAGGAAATTGATGGACTGTTCACCAAGCGGCACTACACTAGAAATCAGTGCAGCAGTACAAAGTACTGTGGTACACACGTCCACTTTTATTGAAGCTCAACAACAACGACGGAGACATGACAGACCTGAGGTCGATCAAATACACCACAACAATGGCTTATTTACGGGATTTGATCAAGGTTTACTTCATGCTTGGGCTCTACAGAAGGAAAAATCAGTCCAATCCTCTGGAGGTGGCCGCGTACCTCATTGATCAGCTGGAGGGCTACGGGAGGCTTAATGGATACAAACTGCACCACCTTAGATGAACGCATATAACATCTGCCCTGTCCTGCATCATCCAGTCCTCTGATGTACTGCTGCGGAGAGCAAAAGCTCTGGTTCTCATAAAATTATCACGTCTTTACAATAAAATGATAACGTTATAACATGATACTGATCCAAAAAAAAAAAGAATCCCACTGTGACAGCAACACGCTTCCGTACTTAAGCAACAAAGGATAAATACAGATGTTGAGTATGCTTGAGTAAGAATTGGCCATCCAGGGGAGGAGGAAAGCCCCCCAAACAAATGTTGTTGGAAACTGTTTACACATTTAAACCTGTAAATCCAGACTGAGTATCCTTTCTTCTGCCAAGAAATTAAAGGGCACAAAAATCTATATAAATGAAGACTTTCAGGCGCTGGGCGGCTGAGGAGGAAAGAGCTGCTGCTCAAGTATAAACCTGCCACTGAGGAAGGCGATTAAAGCAGCCTGGGGATTGATCTGTAGGTTGGTCACGCCCAGAGGGACAAACACCAACCATCAGCTTAAAGCACCTCACAATTACATTTATCTTCAAATTATAAATGAAACATTTACAATATTATTGATTAACATGTATACGTTCTTGTTACACAGGTGCACTTAATGTTCAGGCGCACACACTGCAGTGGTACTTTGGAAAGATAATGTTAATGAAGACACTGACAGTGAGTGATTACTTTCACAGTTGGCGCTCGGAGGACCATGGAAATGAAAAGCAAATGAATAGATCCTGCCGAATTCTAGACAGATGAAAGTAAGGATATTTACCTTCCTAGTAACCGGACTAGTGACTCTTTTTCCATAAGGTGTCCAGACAAGAAGTTGTCCAGTGGCCTGAGGTTAATGTCCCTGAACCCTGCGACTATTACAGGAAGCAGCGATGAGCTGACGAAACTCACAGATTCAGACACATCACTCACTTGTCACATTACACATTGTCTACCTGCTTCTTCACGAGCTGTCAGCCAAAATGTTCAGAGGAAAGGTAGGAAAGAAAAGGTAGCTAGTTAAAGGAAGGTAGTAACGAGGGATAGAATAAAAGAGAGAAGGCTGTTGCCACAGATGCATAATAGTAAGTGCACCATTAAGGGAATAAAACTGTCAAAACACTAAATTTAAACTTACATTGTTGTAGTTCATGTTAAGTTTTAGTGCCTTTGTGTGTCTGTGTCTGTGCGAGTTCCTGGCATAAACACAGACCTTGTCCTCATGGAGACCAAAACCAGGTCCTAATGAGGCAGAACCTTATTTCTGAGGAACTGGTTCAGCTTAGGCCTATGATTTGAAGTTACAGTTAAGGTTAGGTATCAACTGGTTATGATTAAGGTTAGGAAAAACACTCTGTTTAAGCTGTCCAAAGCCTATAGGCACTGCATTATGCAGGGATGCTCTCAGGGTCCCCCTACAGTTGATAAATGGTATTGTTTGTTAATGTTCTGTAATGTGCATGTGTTGGCTGATACCAGTGAACTCTGAAGCAGGACTTAATAATTGGGGCCTTGTACATTTTGTCCTATGATTGGTGCAGACCATTTTTTGAGGGTTTACTATCACAACAGCACATCGCGAAAACTCCATATAGTGTTAATGAGTCCGAAAGGCTACATCCAGATCAGCAGCCACGTTGTTCATAGCTGTCTTGAATCTGAATCCCTCTCAAAAGACAGACGTGCGCATGAACACGTTTTTGCAGGAACAAGGGCCTTTCTGCATGGAGTTTGCATGTTCTCCCCGCGTGTGCATGGGTTTTATCCGGGTTCTCTGGCTTCCTCCCACAGCCCAACAGCAAGCAATATGGGGATTCGTTAAATTGGACACTTTAAATTGACCATAGGTGTGAGGGTGGGTGGTTGTTATGTATAGCTCCCCCTGTGACCCTCATGTGGAGGATAAGATGGATGGTAGAAGATGGAGGGATGGATAGAGGCCAATTTCATTACGAGTCTGACAAACTTTACTCTCACAAATAGGGTTAGCTTTCAAAATTAGAAGTCTGGTGGTTAGCCCGGACAGTTTCCAAGTTGAAATATGGCTTCACCGCCTCAGTTTGTAACAGGCTTTTTATTTAAAATAAATGCCCCAGTTGCTTCAGAACTGCCAGAGCGTCTCCAGAGCCGCTGACGACATTTTTACAAGTGCTTTTAAAGGCTCGGTAATGCTGCTCATGACTCGTGAATGGATATGCACTTGTGATCATCAACTATTCATGGTGAAGCCTGAGTCGTCTCCCCGTGCCTCTTCACAGTCACAGCAGTCACACAGTCTCTGTCTGCATCTCCTCCTCTTCTGTGTGTTTGCTGTACTGCACCTGTCCACTACAGATTCACCTGACTGCACTCAGCTGCCAACTCCCTGCACAGCTGTTCCTCGCTTGCTCCTTAGCTTCTTCAGTAGATCCACGGTGCTGTATCCCACATGCACTTGTCTGCCTGGATTGTGGAGCTGGGGAAGTGATGGAGCTGTTTTTGTCTCTCATATCAGACTTACAGCCTGACGTCTCTCCACAGCCAAAGGAAACATTTCAAACCAGCGAGTAAAGAGGCCTTTACTTAACTTGACCTGCTACGTGACAGTATTTCAACAAACTCTCAAGCCAGCTTTACTTACACACAGCAAATGTGGCTGGAAATGTACCCTGATTTACCCAGAAAGCTTTTAGTCCACCCAGAAAAGACACAAATAAAACTTCTGATATAACACCTATGTAAAGCAAATGGGGGCCACATCATTTTAGACACCTTCCAGCGAAATGCAATCAAGTTAACAGCACTCCCGACACAGTGGTGCCGCTGAAATTTATCTTTTTATAATTGCATTGTTTTTATTATTGCGTAATTTTAAGGTACACATAACACTGGCCCCCTCCATATACATTTTACACAGTGTTTTATTCAAACCTGTGATTCACAAGGAAGTCACATTGAGATTAAAATCTCTTTTACAAGTAAGGTTGGCTGTTTATGGAGTGTTACATCATAAAAAAAGCGAACCTCATCACAGCAAGTGCACAAGTCTTTCCGGCTCCTACCATCAGGCTGCAGCTATAAAGTCCCAGGAACCATAAACATCTGACACAAACAATAAGCAATTAAAGGCATTCAAATGCACAGTTCCACTTGAGACATAGTATAATATATTCTTCTCATGCTGTGTATTTAAGGTGTTTAACATGTTTACTGCTTGCACCAAGCGATTTTCTTGCATGATAAACACTTTCCTGATTCTGGTTTAGATATTGATGAGCCTCAATGACACAGCACCCATGCCATGATGCACATGTGCAGTTACAGTAATTGGGTTCACACACAGTGCATATTATACTGTGTATTTAACGCTTATATCCACAGCCGGCACAATCTCAGCAAAAAGAAAAGAAATGTTCACTCAACTTATTTAATAAAGAGACTTAAAAGTATAAGATTTTCCCAACTATTTCTACAGGTGCTTCAACTATTTTTCATTACTCACAAAGCCCTCTATAAGTGTTGGAACAGACTCTTATCACAATAATGGTGTGGTGCGGGGAGTAGTTCTATATATTGCTATCAGAACGGCAAAAACACAATAAGAACTTTTATGTGTGGTTTTTTTTTTTTCAAAAAAAGGTTAAGGGAACTAAGACAACATTGAAAGTTTAGTTAAATACTGGAGCACTTTTAAAAAACCAAGGTAGAGTGTGCTAACCTGTCTTTCAGGCGGCTGCACAGACTAAAACCAAGGACACAGGATCCTCAATACCCTCGAGATCTCAGTCAAAACCACTTGCAGGACCTTTTTAATGGAGATAAAGGGAGACATTAATAGTTCATGTATGTACTCTAATAATCTTCTGTAATATTACAGAAGATTATTCATGGTTTCATAAATAAAGACGAGGCTCTCGAATTGTATATTCAATTAAACGCCTGCGTAGTCACATCAACACTTGGGTGATTAACTGTAAAAAAAAAAGAAGAAGAAAAGGTAACAGGATTTCAGCTTAGTGAATCAAAGAGAATTGCAGTTCAACTCCCACCAAGGTTAATTGACAATATACTTGACAGGTGATTTCAAAAAGGATTTTGTCCTGGTTCACGTAACAGATAAGGGTAAGTTGTGTGTCAGGCAGCAATAAAACATGCAGGCAGATTGTTGGATCATCAAGCATCGTAATTGGAACACTACACAGTGTAATGGAAAATAAAATGACCCCTTAGACACCCCACCAAAATATATATAAAAAAACATCCGCACTGCAATCTTTATTTCATGCCGATCAATTACAAGAGCACGATCAATACTGTCAAAGGCTGCTGACAACCCTCAATGAACTAAACTAATCTAACTCAGTGCCGTGTTTCTGCTGAAAGCCTGATTGCTATGTATCATATGTCATATTCTTCATCCGGTTAGAGGACTTCTTAAATTAGATATAAAAGGTAACAGAAATGGGTCTGTAGTTCATTAGGATCCAGATGGGTTTTTGTAAGAGGGGGGTTAAACTGAGGCCACGTTCAACTGTTCAGGAAACTGACAAGAGGGAACTGCTGGATAATAGCAAGCAGAGATGGTCCAATAATGGTAATGGCTTCTTTAATTAATTTGGGAGGCACAATGTCAAGGGGACACGTGGAAGATAAGAGTGTGGGAAACTGTATGAATCAAACCACCGTGGGAGTGAGCAAAGGTCTCCTTCGAACAAGACAGCACCGTTTCAGAATGGGGGTGTTGGAGATGTTAGAAGACATACAGTAATTCCTGCTCTTATTATCAAGATTTCATATTTTAAAAAAAACAAAAAAAACATTTTAAACTATCTCAGTCATCTACAGAAGACAAAGATTAATTATTTAAGAGACGGTCCATACAATTAGTAAGAATGCTGCATTGTCGTTGTTGGTAGTGATTAGATTCAGCAGTACGTGAGCAGTTGTTTGATTTACCACAGCTGCTGCTGCTGCTGCTGCTGCGCTGTATTATCTCTCCACAATGACATCATTTACCATGGAAGATGAGGTTGATTTTGAAAACAATTTAGGCACAAGAGGGACAGCAGCTTCTGGCTCCGAGCCAAACATATCATTTGAACAATTAACCATGTCATTAATATGCAAGGATGATAAACCCGCTTTGATTAAATACAGAGAAAAGAAACGGAAATTGAGTTGAGTATGACTTTGTATAAAATTGCTTGCTGGTGCGTTTGTTTTCATCCTCACTGTGGATATCTAAATCACGAACAATAATCACTTCATAGTTAAGATAAAAGATTGTTTTAGTTGGACGGTAAACGATTGTAATGCAGTTGATAAGCAAAGTGAAGCAAAGCTGTAGGAAGGAATAAATTGATGTGACTTTAAAAAAATCAGGAAGTTAGGACAACAATAGAATTGGGGGCATGGCTCCAAAACATAAGTACATTCTCCTCCTTTAAGCCAGAATTCAAATATAAAGAAAAGAAAAAAAAAACTAAATGCTTGGACAAAAGTTGTTTAAGAACAAAATCCCCTCAGAGTGGGACCTAACATGGAGCAAATCAAATCTGACAAAGAGCACTTTACATCAGGGGTATTTAAAATGAATGGAGTTATTAATGTTGACCTTACCTGAATAGAATAGGTTTTGCATATAGTGAGCTATAATGTGATGGAGAGACTCTCCGTGCCTGGAATTATTTAAGCTGTAGGGGGAGCTGGTGGTAAAAACAGGAGACGAGAGGGCCACTGGGGATGAAGGAGAGCAATCAGTGACCACTGTGTAATCCAGAGCTGTTGTCAAGTAGGTATTATAAGACAGGCAGGAGTGGCCCGTGGGAGAAGCACTCATGGGAAATGCTGAGGCTGATATGTAGAAAAAGAGAATCCAAGACACGTGTGCGTGTGTGCGTGTGCGTGTGTGCGTGTGTGTGTGTGTGAGTGTGTGAGAGATGAAAACAGTTACAAGGGAAGGACTGTACCACATGCTGTATGTTTGCTGCCCAGATTACAGGGATGGATTCCATCCCTAAAAAATATTCACTATCAAAAAGACATTTAGATTGTAAATGAGGTTAATGGCATGACTCTGATGGACTGGAGCCACTGTGAAGATGATATAAAAAAACAGTTATTTTAAATTGACAAAAGGAGGTTAAAATGACGGAGCACGACTCCCAAAGTGAGTGTCATTTGTCTCTACGTGAGCTATTATTTTCTCAGTAGAGGGCCAGGACTAAAAGCCTGGAGCTACTGTGTCTAAGATGTCAGGGACTGCTGCTCTTGAATAAAAATGTTGTCAGTTCACAGTAGATGTGGGAGTGAAGGGACGGCAATGCTTTCAGGATACCATGAACCACCGGGAGCCTTATTTCATAAGGAGACAACGGCAGCAGCTGTCGCCAGACAAGAGTCCAGATCAGATAGTTGGTCCACTGAGTCACATGATAAGGGCATCACAGGGCCGTTCATAAACGCAGGACCTTCAGCTGTGATGTAAGGACAGCATCAAGAAGCAGATGGAGTTGGTGTGACAGGACCCGGCCAGCTAAGGATCACCACTTCAGCCCTGGTCAGTATTCTTCTCTTTGATGGTTCTCATCAAACTGATGAACAGCATTCATCGTTGCCTCCTGTAGTGATGCTTGAGATTGCCCTTTCTTCACTGTGAGTGCATCCCTGGAAAATAGCTACGCTCGCTCATCTTTTTAAGTCAGCAAAACCCAAAAATCTACGTATCTTTCTAATTTAATCAGTGGTGAATACCCTGTTGCCATGGAGGTGCTTATTAGGGAAAAGTGTGTATCAGAGGATTGAGACAAATGACTGACATAGTTCTTCTTCTTCTTCTTCTTCCGATAAGTTTCGGCAGGCTGCACACTAAGAGGTGCAATGCTAGGTTTCCCAATCACGGTTTAAATCACAAATCAAAGTTGTCCTTCATTCTCCTGAAAGCTCTTCTCATCTCTTCAGTGCCACCTTCTCTCATCTGACGTAGTTATTTGGGTTGGAGAATTGCTAAAATAATGTGAATTGTGTTTCATGTTGTTGGTCTTGGTTCGGTCTGGTACAGTTAAGGCAAATCTGATTTGATGATTTCATGATGTGAAGAAAGCAATGAATCAAAGTGACAGAATGGAGTCAGGAGATATGCTTGGGCGGAATATTAAACAGAAATATTTAACGTGAAGTATTTTCCCCAAATAGTCAGTCAGCTCCATTTATTCTTCTTTCAAAGACCATTTAATGGAAACGCAGCAATGTACTAATGACTCGTATCATTTGAAATAATTGTAGAAGGCTGTTTTTTGTGTTATTTACCAATTACCAGTTACAGCAGTTATGTGTTTTGTGCACAGACAGAAGACTCGGTGGATTAGAACGTGGAGTGCACAGATCTCTCAGTTCCCTGAGTCATTAGCAGGGAGTCAACCCTGACCCTGAATGAGCTCATGCTCTCCACTCTGCAGTGCTCAGCCTACCCATTAATACTAAGGATCTGAAGAACTAAGGGATATTATGATGGCTTCTGTAAAACCCTCAACCATTTACCTGTCCATTCAAAGCTCAATGTTAAGGATGGAATGGACATGGGTGACAGAAAGGACATGTAGTTTCTCACGTTTCTTTTTTTTTTTTCTTACGTCAGAACTAATACTGAAACACAACTTTTCTCTTCACATTTCTTTTTATTTAAAGACCTAAAGCAATAAAGAAAGAAAGTTAGACTGTTCATCACGGCTGCCACTGAAACACTAATTCAAATGATGTTGCCATAGAAACACATCTGGGAGTTTTTCAGTCCCATCCTCCATATTTGTGACACACGAGATGTTGTGAACATGCCAGATTACGATGACATGCTTTATGGTTACCGTGGTAAATGTGTGATTGAACGAGAGCAGAACGTCGAGTGTCGAGTTGAGCACTCTGTCATCTAAAATTACCATCGTGTAAACGACGTTATAACTGTGTAACGCTGAAGATGTGTGCCACTCAACAGAAATGTGAGAAGTGGGCATTATTTAGCGTGACACCTTCTGTGGAGTAATACAGTTACAAAAAACACAATTAAATGGAAACTTCCAAAGGTCACCTGAAACACAAGCACCCAAGCCTTTTCTTGACGTATCTGTTTTCATCAGCACCTTGGAGAAATTGCACAGTAAGTGGTAAAATGCTAAGAAATGACGCAAGTTAACCTCCACAAGAAACAATATAACATACAAGAGACTTTTCGGCTGACTTTAGTTTATGTTAATCTTACACAGAATTCATATGAAGCGAATAACATCAACAGGATTGTGGTCATTTGACCCAAAACAGCAGTGAATTGGTATGAAATAACTTTTTAAAGGACAAATAGCAGCTGACACTTTAAGATTAAGTATAACATCAATGTAAGTGCATTTATAGTTTATTCTCAGAATAGCTATAGATGTCATTACTCCATCTCTGACCACCAAGTGTCTGGTGACCTACAAACCTACATAAAACGTGTTCTATATTTGTTTAGCAGAACAACACAACAGTAAATCCACTGAAGATTCATGTTTTTTTGTATGATCTTAAAATGAATGCATAGACTCCAGTGATCGCTAACAATTTTACCCACATTATTTTTGAGCTTGAGGGAAACACACCTGCCAGCTTATACCGATGTGATTGGCACCGCGTTACACAGCAGCAGCATGAAGAGAAATCTAACAACTTTCCATTTTCCTGCCATGGCAATATATTTCATCTGTTGCTTGTGAATTTCAGTTTGAAACTTCCACTTGCAATCACTTTAAAGTTGGAAACGGGAGAATAAATTCTCTAAGTCGGTGCTTCTCAACTTTTGCAAGGGACCATCACCAGACTGTCGCACCTAAAAACAAAGTATTTTGATTCATTCTTTTTTTTCCCCCGGTGAACTAGGCGCTACCTTTTCAACCTGCTGATGATCAATCAAATAAAAATACACTAATTTCTTTCTTTTACGGAGCCGCTTCCATTAGTTATTATAACTTAATAACTTATTTCTTATCTTACCTTTTTTTTTTGAACACTGCTGAGTGGTATTATGGCTTAAACGGGTCAGTGCATGTATAAACAGTAGACACCTTCTGTGTAATCAAACATGATAAGCTGCCAAATCACTGGATTAAGTGATTTCTGCTATCCCTTAGTAAATGCATCCACATATATGTCATATTAATGGATTTGTTGTTAAAAGAGGTAAATATATATATATATATATATATACATATGTATGTATACATACATCAGTATTGTATTGGACTCAAAAATACAGCAGTATTGAGCCATGGCTATCATAATGCTGCTGTAGAGCTGCAGTATTATATCAGACTGCACATATGTAGTAAATGTATGTGTATGTGTCCATTCAGTATTTATTATCTGTGCGGTGCACGCCTCTGCTTTTTCTTGCTTTTCTTTTCGTCTGTCTCAGACTCCGCTTTATTAGATTTAAGGAGAAGTACTTACATCATCAATAGTAATGACATTAAGCGGTGAAATTACATTTGTATTTATTAAAGTTACTGTTGACTAAATAAATAAAATTTAGCAGAATGATATGTATTGTATTTCTGTCAGGTCTAATACAGTCTGTATTGCTGCGCTCGTTTAATTACTTGGCAATCACAAACCTCGACGGTTAATGTGGACGGTGTGTGTGGAGTTTCCCCCCTGTATGCTTGTTTCCTGTTCACTGTCATGGTGATATCTATTCTATGGATGTTATGTACCTTTACAGGGAATAAATATATGTCTCTTTTAGGGAAACTATACCAAACAAAGTCCACACACACTTTTCATCAGACCCCGGGCATCCAAGAATAATGCAAACAGACTTAGCAGAATGGCTGCTGAATTTATGTGGGTAGATCTCATTTGTTCCTTTCAGCCTGAGCGGTTTTAGTGAACTTTAGATCTAGTGTGCGAGTGTGAGGGCCATCTACTGGAGGGGCACCAGACAACCACATATATTATAATATAATATGATTATAGAAAACAAAAAAGAAAGACATTGGGAAAAAGGGAGAGTGTATGGTAGTTCAGACGTCTCAAATTTGAATTATCTTAGGAAATGTTTTTTGTTTATTTAATTGTTTTTCATCTATCCATCTATCTATCTATCTATCTATCTTATTAAAAACTGCACATTTCTATATTTATGATATAGAATCTTTAATGTATATATATAATCTACATTAAAGTTAAATTCTTGGCTAAAAATTATACATCAGGATATTGATGAGGATGAGGATGAGGATTCAACATATGTAGAGCAGCAGTATAAAGCCTAGAGCCCAGCCTTAGACTCCCTGTACAGCACAGAGTTCAACCCCACACATGTGAAGTGTATAAACACAACTTCTGCTCAGGGTGACTCAGTCCAGCTTAGCAGACACACAGCAATGCACAAATCCCTCTTGCTTTTAATTCGCACTCTCGCGGCAGGGTGTTAATGGCTTACACAACAGATGTTTAGTGTGCTGCGTTTAGGTCCATGAAAGCCAAAGCCACCCGCAGTCTCAGACATGCATGACAACCTGTGACTGTCTCTAAAGGCAGAATAAGTCCGTTCGCACTGTATTGCGCCCGCGTCGCTTGCCTGCGCGAAGCGACAGAAATAAAACACGCGAGGACGAGTGCGCAACGCGGGGAGACAACATGCAAAACTGTGAGAGTGGGAGAGGACGTGTGAATGAGAAGGAAGGAGACGGACGCAAAAGTGTGCAATGACAGCTTCCATCTGCTGCCAGTGACAGAGGTATCCATTTAGATCAGCATGTGTACATACACCCTAATGCAGTAATGATGGTATTTGACAGAAGTGTGCTTAGTGGCAACAATTGGTGTGGGTGCAAAGTTGTCTCTTCATGTATGGAGCAATCAGATTTGCAAACAGCTGTAATTCATCCGACTGGGAGACGAGCGTGTTCACAGCTACACACCGATCAAGGCAGAGTGTGAGCCAGAGCCTGACAGCTACTCCAGCACACCTGAGGCGAAGAGAAGGCTCAATTTTGAAGACTCTTAAGCCTTGTCTTTACCGTGCGGGACTTGGAATTAATTGCGCTTCAATTGCCAAAAGTTGTGAGAGTTTCCCAAAATAACAGCTCTGTACTATCCTACTTTTTGGCACCAGCGTGTTGTGTGGAGCTAGACACTTTGGAGTCTCTTAATTAGTTGACAGAGAATCTTTACCTCCAAGAAATAGGAATGGAATGGGGAAAACCCCAAAAACACCATTGGTAAATATTCCCCACATTACGACAGAGAGAAGCTGTTTGTGTTTCCTTTTAACAAACAATGCCAGCGTGCAGCAGCGTTTACTGTGTCGCTTTTGTCTTCCATGTTGACTTTACTGGCAGAGTACAGTAACAATACAATATAATATAATGTACAATAGTACAATATGTAAAGCAAAAGACATAGTTTGATGATGTTGGCAAGAAGCATGTGATCATGGGAATTGTTGTCTTGTTTGGTTCCCAAGTGTGTTCGCGCTAACAAGTCGCAATGAAACCGTCTTTACTGGGCCACACGGTTGGCGTGGTGGTTAGCACTCTTGCCTTTGCAGCAAGAAGACTCGGGTTCGTTATCCGGTCAGAACAAGGGTCATTCTGCAATGGAGTTTGCATGTTCTCACCGTGTGTGCGTGGGTTTTCTCCCACAGTCCAAAAACATGCAGTTTTGGGGAATAGGTCAATTGGACTCTCTAAATTGACTGTAGATGCGAATGTGAGAGTGAATGGTCGTTTGTCTCTACGTGTCCCTGTGATGGACTGGTGACCTGTCCAGGGTGTGACCCCGCCTATCATCCTATTATCAGTTGAGATTAGCACAGCGCCCCCCGCAGGAGGAGAAAGCGTTAGATGTATGGATGGGTGGAGAATATTTGGCTAATGTAAATACACTAATCAACAAAATACATCATGTTAGTTTAAAAATATAGCATTCAGACGACGGGGTGACCACTGGACTGCACTGGAGCACTTTGCAGAAACACAGTAATAGTAGGAATCTTAGCAACTTGTGCTTTCTGTGCATGTTTTTCCCTGGAAAAGGCTACAGCAGTCCCACAGAGTAAAGCAGGTGTGATATGGTCCTTGTTTTGACACTCTGACCCTGAGGAGTAAAACAATCTCTCTTTTTCTCACGCAATATTTGCTGTTGTCATAAGTAATACATCCGCCCATCTCCCTCTGCAAACACATCAGCACATTGATTTTAATGTAATGGGATTATGAGCACTACTGACGTCTTGTACAAGTGTGAGAAAAGCCTCCAGGATGACAGTTTAATGCCACAATCATGTCAAATGGGAAAGATGGTAAATTTAAGCCCCCAAACCCCCCTTCACTTCAGCGTTCCGCAGGTAAACACCACAAGGAAACACAGTCAAGCTCCTCTTAGGGAGTTTATCCCTGATCTGAAGCTGATCCTGATGTCTACCTTTTTTTTCTGAATTCTGACATCACTACAAATCCATCTATAAATATACTGTAAACTAGGTTACAAATTCTCTTAAAAATGGGGCGGGTGCTCTTTATAGAAGATGTCAATGACTGCGATGCACAATGAACTCCTATATTGTGCCAAATCAAATCAACCCAAGTTATTAGGATGAATATTGTAATAATTGAATTACTTCACTGATTAATTGAAGTGTGTATTTTGAAATACTTTGTTCCTTTCATTCATTTTAATTAACTCTTGTTGAGCACTTTATATTTTTGCCAAAGACCCGACCAATTCACTACTTTCATATTCCCTTGCTTTGTTCTCTCAGCCATTGCTAATGCCACTGCAATTATCTGCCAGTATCAGCTATATAATAGCGATAATTAAAATAATAATTGGTCTAAGCTGTTTCCACTTAAATGTTTACGGGGTGGGTGGAATATTATTTAGCACATTTGTGTTTGTCAAATGGCTTAATGAATCCAAATTGACATAATGGGGAACAAGTCAGGCCTTTTAAAGAGGATTCATCGTGCAGTGTTGACAACATATGGACAAAAACACTCACTAGCCAAGTTTTTCTGGACACATCTTATCAGCGAGTCAGGAATGAAATGCATTTAGACATATCGATATGGTCAAGAGCAATGTTGTTATATTACAGTCAGGGGTCGAAAGAGTAAAGAAATATTCTACTCAAGTAAAAGTACCACCATTTTGATAACATTTTACCCAAGTACAAGTTAAAGTATTGATGTAAAAAACTACTCAAGTTAAAGTAAAATAGTAGCTTGTTGTATGTACTGGGGTTCTTTCTAGTGTCGTAGTACAAAAAGCACAAGTGGACACAAATCTCACATGAACTGTTTTTAATTAAAGCTAAACCTTTACAAATTAAAGTGCTGAAAAAATAAAATGTGTAAACACATTTCACACAGTCATAATGGGTCAAAGGTCACAAACGTCACTCACTCAGGGACCTTAATTAACGCCAATTCACCTGTCCTCATCATTCCCCTGTCCTCATCATTCACTCACCTGTCCTCATCATTCCCCTGTCCTCATCATTCACTCACCTGTCCTCATCATTCCCCTGTCCTCATCATTCACTCACCTGTCCTCATCATTCCCCTGTCCTCATCATTCACTCACCTGTCCTCATCATTCCCCTGTCCTCGTCATTAAATCCCCTATCCTCTTCATTCCTGTCCTCGTCGTTCCCCTGTCCTCGTCACTCACCTGTCCTTGTCATTCCCGTCCTTGTCATTCACCTGTCCTCTTCATTAATTCCCCTATCCTCATCATTCCCCTGTCCTCATCATTCACCTGCGAAAGTTTCCGGTGTGTGATTTATTTTTTATTTATTTATATTATTTTTAATTTGGGCCAAATTTTTTTTCCTCAGTAACAGATGTGATTTAATACGAGTGGTGGAGTGGGTTGTCTTCCAACCGAAAAGGTCAGGGATTGAATCCCAGATTCTCCATGCTGATATGTCCCTGGGCAAGACCCCAAATTGCTCCTGATGGCTGTGCCATTAGTGTGTGAACGGGTATGAACTGTAATGAAATGTGCTCTGTCTCGCTCTCTCATCAAGATTAGACAAGACATGGTTTAATATAGTAATATGATAAGCCATGCAACTTATTATTTTGATACCAAGTAAAAAGAAAATAAATCGTGTTACAAATGCTGACGTTCAAACTGAGCTTCAGCCTGAGGAGGAAAAGTGATTTCAGTGAACGTGGCGTGGTTGTTTCATGGCAGACGGACTGAGTATTTCATTAACTGCTGATCTACTGGGATTGTCACGCACAACCATGTCTAAGTTTTTCAGCGAATGGCCTGAAAAGGAGAAAATATCCAGTGAGCAGTAGTTCTGTGGATGAAAATGTCTTGCCAGTACTAGAGGTCAGGGGAGAATGATCAGACTGGTGCAAAGTGATGGTAAAGGCAGTGAAAGAACCACTTGTTACATTAAAAGTATGCAGAAGATCATCTCTGATCACACAGCATGGCAACATTAGGTACACATGATGCCTGTCTGATGACTTCACATCTGTCACAGCTGTGTCTGTGCACTTTCACTCTCCCGCCGCTGCACTGGACAGCACCCACATCCTCCAACCAGAGCTGGCAATCAGGCGGCGAGAGTCACTTCGGCAAGAAATGGATATTTACTTGGTTTTAAAATGACGTCACGGCCGCGTGGGGCTCAGCGGGCAGGTCGTTCGTCAGTCTGAGAGAAGAGGAGCAGCAGGGGGAGACGGAGCAGCCTCCTCTCCTCTCTTCTCCTCTCTGTAACCACAGCCTCTTTGCTCTCTGTCTCTCTCTCTCTCTCTCTCTGTCTCGCTTTCTCTCCAACTCCTCTGGAACAACTGTCAGACAGCAGGATTCTCCCCTCATCGCTCTCGGCTTCTTTTTCAGTTGCACCTCTTTTTAAAATTTTTACTTCATCTCACCCCACTGCGCTCTCCAGCACCTCCAGAAATGTGAGCAGACAACGAGGACCCCCTGCCGTCCGCGAGTTGTCTCCTCTGTGCTTCAGAGGACGGAACATCTTCATCATCTTCTAACCCCCCCTCCCCCCCCTTTTTTTTTCTTTTTTCCTTTCTTATTTGGACGAGCTTTTCCGTGATGTAGGGGAAGGAGCGCGGTCATTTCAGCGCCAGGATGCCAACTACGAGTCTTTTTCTGTTTTGCGCATCTCACAGCTCCGTCACCACCGGCGTGGTGAGGAGGAAACAAACAAGTGACAGATAAGCGCGGAGGTAAAGTTTGAGGACACCTCTTCAGGTTTCCCGCTCACCTATCCTCCTGCACGCGCGCGCCCCTCACCTTTCTTAACCGCTCGCGAGGAAGATCAGCGTCAGTAGAACAATTGACAAGCAACTTGAAAGAGAGCTGACTATTGCTGTGGCATCCGCACGGGGATCTGGCAGCGCGGTCGGAGGAATTTGATGTGCGCAACGTCGAAGGATACGGCGTAAATGATGTTTGCGTTGATGACAGCTGGAGTACGGTCCGTCACTTGAGTGTTTGTGTTCATTTAACCAGCTATTGTCGACTTTTGGTGGAAACCCGTGTAAATGGGAGGGCACCAGGCGGACTGAGACGGATTTTGCAGTCGAGAAAAATGTGGATAAAACGGAGTGTGGTGCGCAGGTAAGACATTTGGATAGTTGTGCATGTTGTTTGCCAGACGCTTGTGAGGTGAGGTGTAGACATGTATTTATATTTAATTTAATTTATATAGAATAAAAAAAAAACATGTTAAAAAAAATTAAATATACGCCACTGCAAGTTATGAGACTGCAGGAACTGGTGATTAGATCATTTCTATCGGAGGGTCTGTGCGGAAAACAAGAGATATGGTGAAGGGATCAAATATAAAGGTTGGCACCAAAATGAATTGAAATACATCATGTTCTGTTGTTTTGGTGATGGCACCAGACACTGTTCAGGTGGAGGCGTTATAATGACTGATTTGTTTTGAATAAAAAGAGAAAAGCGATCAAAAACTTCTCATCCTGCACGCTGGGGGTCGCCAATAGTACAGCTTAAGCTCCACACACAGTCTCTCGCTCTCTCTTTATCTCTGAGACACACACACGCACAAACACGCACACACATAGGCTCAAGGTTAGGTCTATCAGCTCCTCCACACTTGTGATGACAAATACATACAAAAAAACTCCACAGATTAAAGTAAGTAAGAAAAAAGAGAAGGATTTATAACTCATAATAATAAATAATAAATCTGCTCCCATAATACCCCCCCCCCCCCCCCCCCCCACCACCACCATAAATTATGGGGGTAAATGTATGCAGCAATGTATGCAATCCAACTTTAAAGGCAGCATGTCATCCGGAGTGTTTAGATGGAGGTGAGGGCTAATCTTTAAAACCCCACTCAACAAAATCCACTCACACTCGGCCGCTCCTTTCCCTCCCTGCTGCTCTCACACCCCAGTAAAATAGTAATGCAACCAAAGAAGAAGACATGGATATTGGCTTCATCTCCCCACCACCCAAAATGAAACAGGGTGGAGACCACTCTATTTACTCTGACTTATCCAGGAAGTCTGCAAACAAAAGAAAGGAAATTGAGCCCATTCATTTGGCATATAATAGAAAAGTCACACTGTGTCATGACACACCCCGCCACTGGTGAGATTCTTTCACCTGCAGGATCGAATTCCCACTGCTCGCTCTTCTTTCGGCCCATTTGCGTCCATATGTTTTATTATGCGCGACACTCACTGTGTAGTTTTGGGGCTGACCTCGCTGTGTGATGGCTGTGCATGTAAGAGCAAGTTATAATTATATGCATTTAGCTTTTGTCACTACCTGCAGCAGTCAGACACACACTGATGAGTTTGCCTGTCATTTAATGATGTGGGATGTCAAACAGGGATGACTAGGAGGCGCTATGGACTGAAACATGTCTTTTTTTACTTTATTATCCAGCATGTTTCAGATCCCATTCGGTGAAAAGCTTCCAATGTTCTTATTATCATGTGGCACAGACAACGATGAAAAGACTTGAGGGCAGGTCTATGCTAAGGTAAATTTCTTTTGTTCACGATGGGTTGAGTTAGAATATTAAAAAAAAAAAAAAAAACACAAAAAGAGACAAAAATCAGCAGTGAACGTGAGAAAGACAACAACTGACTACGAACAGCTCCTGCACGTGTGTGTGAATGCAACAGCACTGGCTTAAGCAACTGATGGATAGATAACTTATCAATAGATAATACAAATGTGCATACATTCAAAGATGGCCAGTGTTTTTTATTGATAAAGTCTTATATTATGTCTCATAAAGACAACTCATGGTAATAATTCTGTATGATCACTGACGTTAATCGCAAATTATGATCAAATGATTACGTACAATACATCACTCATCAAATGTGTGAGGTTTTACTAATGCTGAACAATGGAAATCAATTTGATAGTTTCATGTAGGATGCCCCTATCATATTGTAATATATAGAGATATTGAGATGTCCCTTATTCTGATTATTCTGAATTATTCTCTCTTGCTTTACGCTGGGCTGCAATTTAGTTCAAATAATGAATTCATTAAGTAAAAATATTCACGACACAACTTCTCACAAACCAGTTTGAGCTCTTTAACTAGTTCATCTTATGTAAACAACCCCAGAAAGCCCCAGAAAGAATAATCTGTGTAAATAAATGGTACAAAGCTGGAATACAATTATCTACTGCAGTTTTGCTTTATAAATTACTGACAAAAAGAGGTCAAATTTGAAAACTTGACCCATGGTTTTAGCACCAATTACCCAACACTGCTCTCTGACTAACCCCGTTGTTTGATTCAGTTACTGTGGAGCATTTGGAAGGAATACAATATCAAAGATCTTAATCTTTTTCTTGAATCACCAGTAACACTGGATTGTTCAATGGCTCGAATCATATATGCATGAGTGTGAGGGTGTGAGTTTGTGTGTGTGTGTGTGTGGTTCAGTTCCCTGTGCTTTTACTTGGAATGTGGATGAAAAAAGTGCTTTGTCGTCAGCCTCTTTACGCTGGCTCTGCCTATTAAATATTTCGTATTTCATTTGCATCTCACTCGGGATAAATTTGAATTTGATCCGCGATACGAGCGAGCCATTATGGCACACAACTCTAACAAGGTTGAGCCAAAGAGGGTTCCAGTGGAGACTTCACCATCAGGGATTCATCTCTACCGAAGCTCGGCATCTCCAGGCTCAGTCTTTCATGGACGTCACACAGTTTTATGTTCCCCATGGTGAGCTCTCATTCCACTGAGACACTGGAGATGCTATCAGGCCTCGGCACGATACCGCTGCAAAATTGTGCTGACAGAGACACCAGTTGCCTTTCAGAAGGGCTTTATTCGCCAGTTTCCACTTGCTTACCACAGGACTGTTAGGGACAGGTGGCTGTTCCTTCATACGTCTTGCTTTTTCTGGCTTGGATAACTTCTTGTAATAAATAGGAGGGGTCTTTGATCATTTGTGCATTTAGGAATTGCATCCTCCTATTGATATAGCAAGGAATAATGTTCTTCTGTGTGTTGGCCCCATGTAAAAAGAAAAGTATTAGTCTTCTGAATATGATCACTGGCTTAATGAAGCAGCATTTCTAATATATCATACTCTACGCTGAGGTGTTGCCCGTGGAGAGAAACAATTGCGCCCGCACAACATCATTCGTCTGGAGCTGCTTGGGGTGAACATGACCAGTCGTCATCATTAAAGCGAGCGCTATCAAGAATGCCAGAAGTGCCTCTGCTGTGTGATGGGCCATCAGATATTCAGAGATTCCTGTGATTTAGGTGCCATCTTAATAGCCTCGATGAGGGTTATTAACTTGGCCTCTCTGGAGGGTGATTAACCTAATTTGCAGAGAAATAGGCTGTGTTGCTTCTCTGAGATCCTACTCTCTTGAGATGTATATGTTTGTGTGTGTGTGTGTGTGTGTGTGTCATAAATACCCTGTGCTCAGCAGACTGTTGAATCCAGACGGACCAAAGCAGGTTGTCCGTGTGTAAAGTATGAAGAGACAAAACAGACATGGATACTGGTTCATCTGACCGGGCTGAAAATACCACACAGAGAGAATGATGAGCAAAAAACAGAGGAGGCAGCTGGTGCCACAGACAGCG
Organism: Solea solea; assembly: GCF_958295425.1. Lineage (NCBI taxonomy): Eukaryota > Metazoa > Chordata > Actinopteri > Pleuronectiformes > Soleidae > Solea > Solea solea. The sequence goes on along the minus strand of NC_081144.1, from coordinate 18,516,019 downwards.
GTCAACCATAAATTACTTACCTGTTCACTGTCATAGTAATTAATGGGGAGGTGATGTAGGCAGAATTGGACCCTAACTGCTTTCATTTAATTTTCCCATTTATATACATAACTGCAGAAAATGACATAACTGGGAAAAAAATGCCATACACTGTTCAATTGTTATCCGGACACTCTAAATTGAGCCCAGTCAGGAAGGGCATACAGCGTTAAAAAACAAAACTCTGATTGAGTTCTTCCTTCCTTATCTTATATTCCCAGATTCAGATCTCACAAAATGCAAGTCAAAGTTCCCACTATAGCTGCCTCAAGCCGAATGGGTTTAATGATAAGCTCATTCCGTTTGGACTTCAACAGTGTGTGCTTCTACTGCACTGATGCACATGGAACCAACAGCACAGAGCTCATACTTGATTCATGTAGTGAGCTTTTGTTGGATCAATACTGCCTCTACAAAGGATCAGATTTATCTGTCATGGCCCTTTCCACTAACTGGCCTTTTCCAGACATGGGAGGCGGAGAGAAATGAAGGGGGGAGGGATAGCATCACCCAGCAGGGACCTTTCTCCTAAAATACTTATAAATTTACAAACAGTGGAAACGTTATTGATGTATGTGGCACGAGGTGAAGTAAAAACTTCTGACAGCAAGGGCCCGTGTTGATTGGAACATAATGCAGTTTCCCAGGCTCTTTTCCACCCAGCATATCTTTCTGAGTGGGTAGGTCATGCACAATAAGGTGGAGGACATTGTGCAGTGGATGTTATTAATGGGATGATGCAGCAGCCTTGGCTGTTGCTTCTTGGACCCTAGATCCATATGCATAATATACATTCCACCACTTCTTTCTTTTGTTGGTTCTTAGGTGAATGATATGTTGACCTTAGCAATGCAACAAAGTGGCTTACACTATATGACTGTATACCAACAGCTGCTGCAGCCTCAGAGGCATGGAGACTGTGCGTGCGTGTGTGTGTGTGTGTGTGTGTGTGTGTGCGCACTGCCAAAAACATTTGCAGGATTCAACAGCATATTTGCCTCCCAGAGGCCTGTGCCACAGAAGCAATCCATAACTCCGTGGACTCTATGGAGAATCAGCTGTGGTATTTATCTCTCTTATGCTGGATATCTGGTAAGGAGAGCTTAACTCCTACTACTCCTCGCAGCCTCTCCACCTCTTCAACAACACAAATATAAGCAGCTGATATTCTGAGGGGGGAAAAAAACACAACCAATGTGTGGAGATTATTCCAAATGGTGCATTTTGATTTACGAGGGAATGTTTTCGAGGGGGGAAATGAAGTAAACCATTTCACTTAAAGTGCACAGTGGCACACTGGAAGAATGTGTATCTACAAATATACTGAAAATAGCAGCACCCACAATCACAGGCCCATGCACCCATGTTGCACCAGTCCTTGACCTCTGAATATTTAGCTTTATGTGAATGTTATACACAAGATGTGCAACTGCCTTTCAAGGTCCAGTAAGTAACATTTAGGAAGGTTTATTGGCAGAAACTGAATATATGATCCATGTGTGTTTGGATGAGTGTACATTTGTAGCCATAGAATTATTTACAACAAAGAATGGCTTTGCCCACATAAACCTGATGCATAAACTAAAGACAAAGACAGAGGAAATGGCAGAGAGGGTGTGAGAGTGGAGAGAGTGTTTACATCTCGTCTGTTCCACAAAGGCCACTGCGGAGGAGTCCTCCATTTGTTACGTTTTGGAGTGCCACTATTAGATGACACCAATTCTTATACACTGGACCTATAATGGTTCAGCACACTATTGTATGTGTCCTGTTTATCCGTAACCATCTGTCATTTAAAACCGTTATAAGCTTTAATTTATTCTCTATTGCTTGACTAATTAAAAAATCAGCAACCACAGTAAAACCAGTTACTGTCTTAATGATGTGGCTCCTCGGTGTATCTACACTTGTGAGGAGAAACATGTAATGATGTGCACTAACTGCAAATGCATATTTTTCACAGAAGCAAAATAGTGGGTGACATGTCAGTACTTAGTGTTTTGTTGTTAAATGAGAGCAGGGCTTGTAACCACCTGGCGAGTCTCTGTGCATCACATTCAGTTGATATTAGGGACGTGTCACTTCGCTGTTGCAGGATCTCGGAGGAATTATCAACTGTAATCAACAAATTAGCAACACAACATAGTGGGAATGCAAGATTTGCTTCCTGTGTACCTTTGGTAATACAGATTGCCATCGCAGAGGCATTTGCATGCCTGAGTGTGCATGTGTGTGTACGTGTTTACGTGCTGAGTTATATTTACCCTGTCTCTTAGTCTGAAAGCTTGAGTACACAGCCCCTTTCACTTCAAATAAAGGCAGGAGTGCATAGTCAACAGGCAGCAAACAGAGACTTAGAGGCATCACAGCTCCAGTTATAGTGAAAAAAATAATAGCTACTGTACACAGTAAAATTAAGAAATTAAGAAACATTGAAATTAATAAATTAAGAAACATTGAAATTAAGGCTGCAACTACCGACCGTTCTGATAGTCGGCTCGTCATCAATTATTGAAATTATTAATGGACTAATCAGATCACCTTCAAACCCTGTTTGAGTTCAAAATATACAGCCTAGAGGTGTCTCCGACTGCATGAAGTAATTACCAAATTGTCCAACAGGTGGCACTGTTAGCACAGCCTGGCCTGCATCCACACCCTCAACAGTCAGTGCATTTACATGCATTTTATCGGACTTTAGTCGGACTAAGATAATAATTTGGTTTCCTTGATGTCATGCAAACACGTTAGTCCGACTAATTTCGAGCTACACTTAGTCGGACTAACATACCTGGATAGATAATGCAATTAAAAATCTGATTACTCCTGTATGTATGTATGCGCTTAGTCAGACTGGAGTTGGACTTGGCGTTCTCTGCATGTAACAAAATTTCCTCCCTGGTCTTTGACCCGGAAGTACTGTTGGTGGAAAAGAACAAACAACACGATGGTGTTGGTGAAAGCTACGGAGAAGACTAACATAGATATATGCTGAAGAACCAAAGAAAGGTCCATCTCACAGTTCGCTCTTTGTTTTTCTGTGGCGTAAAGGTCAACGGGAAAATGATTCAATATGCACCAGCTTATAGAGATACAGCGCCACACTGAATCGAGTTTCTCCTCCGCATGTATACTCGGACTCTGCAAGAGGTCTGATTGCCTAACTCAGTCGGACTGCGGCCTTAGGTTGATTAAACTGTGTATGCAAACGTACGGAGTGATGTTGTTTGCTGTGACAGTGGAGGACACAACCAAGTTTAACTGACCTTCCCAGTGGACGTTCACAACACCAGACCACCTGAAACGTGTCATGTCCACACCAAAAAAAAAAAGAAAACAAGTGTGCAGATTGAGCTGTTAGCTAAGGCGTGAAGTTAGTAGAGCTAACAGAGTCAGTGGGTTTGTCATCACATTTCACACTGTCTGCACAAAAGCGTAGAATACTAGATAGACTTTCTCTATAAAAAAATGTTGTTCAGGTCCATAGCTTGAAAAAGATTTTATGGACAATGTTGACTTATAGTTGCACCCCTAAATGCACACAAACAATTGAATCCCATAGCTAAGTGTTGATATCATATATGATCAATGTGCATTAATTTCCCTTAACCCAGTTCAGTTTGAGTAATCTTATCAAACATGTTGGCTGCCCAGCTGTTTTAGAAAACCACTGAAGCTCTTTTAAAAGGTAGAACAATTATGCTTGGTCCTGAGAAGCAAAGGCCTGCAAGAATAAGAACAATGAGAGATTGACTAATTTATCTTGATACATATGTATAAACAATGCTAATGAATTATAAACTGGATTACAAAAACCATGAACACGATGTTAAGCAGATTTGAATCAAAAATCAGTGTCATTTTCAGACACGTGGACCTCAATAATAATAGGCTGTTGATGCCATTCCTGAAAAATGTAAAGCACAATGGTGGGAGAAATGGTCCCTTTTTAAGCTTCTTCCATAATATGATGCTGTTTGTAAGAATGATGGTGATTTAAAGAAGTTGAGGACTGTGTGAGGGCATCAGTGTTTGATAATAGAAGTGTGCTGTCATTTTTCTTTCAAACACAAAACCTTATTAACAAACATTAAGGCCTGCAGACAGGTGTGATGAATTAGGCGGCTATTTCCCTCAGTGAATAATTCACTTTTGAGTTTGGCAAAATGTGAAGCGCGACTTCAACAATGTGCTAAAGTTTGCTTTCACTGTCATTACAGATTCTATTGTGTCCACGACTGTGGGCAAGGTGCCAGTTAAAATGAGGTTTAAATGGAATAAAGGAAGAAGCCATGTAGCCTCATAATTCATAAATATCCAATATGCAGCACCATTCATCAAGGTTACAGAGAATTGCTTTCAGCATTTTGTATACTTTCTGACATTTTCAATTTGCTTTATCATTAACAGTTTATTGAGTTTATTGGACTGGAAAGGCAGCCCTGTCATATTTTTCAAATGCATACGGCATTTCTCTGAGGAGTTCAGCCTTTGGAACTGGCTGGGTTATTTTCTTAAATTACACTTGGGTGTTTCTTTTCTACTATATGCACAGGTTCTGTCCTTAAAGTGGATCGTACCATCTTGAGCAAGTGGAGATGATTCCAGTCAATTTAGTCTGATCTCTCGAGAGACACCTCAGTTATGTCGGACAGTTACTTTTGATCTTAGTGAGATGTTTCACGGATCAAAGTGTTAGACTGTGGAGGGGTTATGAGTGGACTAGCAATTACTTGTGGGGTTGTAATGTAAACAGTAGAGGACTTTAGGGGTACACTTGAACTGAACTGAACTTTACCTGTACGGGTTATACAGTTGTGAGCTGTCAAGTTCCATTCTGTTACTGCAGGTTCAGGGTCAGTTTAGCTTTATGAGCAATAACTGAGTGGACCAGAGACGTCTAGACCCCAGCAAAGTCAGACAGTACTGAACAGAGGTCAGACTTGCCTGGAGAGTGCAGATGGTAGCTAAATGGATAGTAGCTTGGGCAAAACATTGTTATTGTTTTCTTTATTGTACTACATTTTTTTGGTGTTTTATAGCCTCCTTCTGGATTCGTTTCCCTCTGGACTCATTTGTCATTTATCAGTGTGGCCATAAACAAACTTTTAGTCTAAGATCACAAGCAGATTTAGGTTATCCATGATGCCTCTCAATCAGCCAGAGAAGAATGACTGAAGGGTTGATTATATGAATCATGGCCGGACACATTTTGACACATTGTAATTCATGTGAACTTGAAGCAATCAGATGTCAAATTGGTGCTAATTGCGTCTTTGTCACTCTGGTGGGTTCAGGTCAAGCATTTCTTTGGTCAGTATGATCTGTGATGTACAGTAGTTTAGTTTTGGTGCTAGTGACTTTGCATTTTGCATTTTTATAATTTTTATAATATTTTGCATCCATAGACCTATCAAACCATATATATATATAGATATATATATCTATATATATATAGATATATATATATAAAAAACATATATTACAGGCAGCTTGTCTTATCACTGGCTGTATTAAAAAAAAAAGTGAAAATGGTGGATAGCTGTTGTGCCACAGTAAACGGGAGAGCATTTTACCAGCTCGAGGGACAACAGAGTTGGATCACTGCCATATAACGGCCATAAAACACATATAAGCATAAAAGACGGAGTAATTGGCGGCCACAGGCAACAGATTCTGCATGTGTACTGATCATTTCATAGCAGGTGCAGAATCCAGTTCTACCTAACTTTAAATGTGGGGGTTTTTTTTGTCCATGTTTTTATCACAATGTTGAGTGTTCTCCAGAGTAGGATGCTGTAAAGTTTATCAGAAAGTTGAAGATGTCGGATCCTGCAGGTCTGGAATAATGTCCACTCTGGCTATTTCCACACACGGAATACTAACACCCTGGGGCAATGTAAGGGTCAGATATATTCAGAGATAGAGCAGATATATTGCTCAATCTCCACGAATTTAAAGTGTGCAGTAAACTCTGACGGCTTGAAACCGGCATTGCCACTATTAATCTGAAGCTGAAGCTCTTCCTGTCACGGCAGAGGTTGTAAACTGAGTCACGTGACGTCTGGAGCTCTAAAGTCAAAACAATGCTGCCGTGTATTGCTTTGTGCAAATGTCTGATGCTGCTCACATGAACACGTAATGCTCATATGATGCCGCTTCAATTTTATTTTGTTATAACCCGACTTATAGAAAAGAAAAGAACATGCTTTAGAGGCTTTGTTATTGTTATTGCTTTCAAACTCATACCCTAGACATTTAAAGGTTGAAACTCTTTTACCTTGTATCCCATCAGTCTTAGTCATCGGTCAGTGATCACGACCTGAGACAGTGTCTTACACACTGACGGATAAAAAGCAGTTTATAGACAAAATAGAACTGTCAGAAATTTTAAATGACCAGGAATATTGATGCATGATAAAGTTGATTGAAGTATTCTGATTATTATCAGTACTATTTCCAATACTCCAGTTTTTTGGGGGAGACTGACATGATTTCACCTCAGTCCTTTTAATTCCTGACCAGTGAACATGCTGGTCTCCCTTTCTAACCTTTGAGAAGCAAGAAAATCTGTCTCAGGTGAACCACAAAAGAAATTGTGATCATTCACTTGTGAACAAATGACAAACAAAACTATTTCAAACTGACATAGAAAAGACATTTACAGTCATTTACATGTCTATTTTAAAAGTAAAATATCTGACATTTGTAAAATAGAATACTTTTAACAAGTGTCATTTTATCTGCATGTAATTTTGCCTTGAAAAAATATGCCACGCTGATATTTTTGATACATTTACTGTTTAGTAGTTGTTAACTTTAACTTTAGCTGTTTATCGCATTCCTGCTTGAGTCTGTCCCGGCTTTACAGTACGTCTCTGCTGACCTCCTCTTGAAAACAGTAATTATTCTGGGTCAGACACTCCTCAAGCTACATGCTGGAATTAATGGAAGTGGGAAGGACAGAGAAGGACTGTTATGCTTGCCTCATTTTCTCAATATGCTGCAACTGAGGCCAAAGAAATAAATGTTTTCCCACACTAATCCCAGAGGACTCAGAGTCATTTATTAGTGGTGGTGTGAATTTATGTTTTCTATAGGAAAGCGAGGCAATTACCAGTATATTAAGGCCATTGCAAAAACAAAAAAAAAAGTGGGAGTGATGCGAGTACATGCAGACCAAGGTTGTGGCTGATGTTCACTTCGAGGTCGGTTTAGTCTTCAAGCTCACCAAGACTTGAAGATGCACTTGTGATGCTTATGCACAGGTGCACTGCAACATTACTGACAGCTTCACACTGTCATCACAGTGTGACACTGCATGATGTCATCCACGTACAGTAAATCCACCAGTCTCCAGGCGGTGATCCATGGAGCAGAAGACTCATGTTTCCTGCTTTAGTCACCGGGCGGTCACTCAGACATGCATGTTGTGTTCTGGCAACTAAACTTCAGGTTGTACAATCATTTCTGTTGATACACCAAGACAAAGCTTTTATGGTAAAAGTAGTGGGCATATGCAGGGTTTTTAAACACGCATTAACCTGCAAAAAAAAGGGGCCATTGACTCTTTCCTATGGCCAGTAAAGGAGTTTTCCTTTCAGTTTTTTTTTTTTCCCCTGAGCTGAGCATTTGAACACAACGCAGAACAGAACCGAAGAGTGTGTTGTGAGACAAGTGACAAGTCCAGTGCAGTGTTTCCACGTTTCATAATCTTTAACTTTGATCCTCCGTTCAAATCAGTGGAGACTGAACAATTTTAGGTCACCGCTCGGAAGGTGCGTGTAACACTGTTGTACAGGGAAAGATGCAGCGTCAGTGTCTAGACTGCCACAACGAAGTCGATGGAGAACTGTGAAACTCAAAAGCATTTCGATGTGCAAAGAGTTGTGTGTGTGGATGAAAGATAACACGGGAGTGTTCGGATTTGACGTCAGTTTGATGTTTTAGAAAAGTGCAGTGAAACCAGAGGTTCTTGGTTGTGCATCCTGCACATATGAGTCAGTGTTATCTTGTGAGGTTAATTCATTTCAAATGTAAATATGAATATGTTTATTGTTTCATGCGGAGGGTTAAACATTTTTAAAATGGAGAAGAACAATCTTGTAGGACAGCAATTGAATTGGAGTAAAGTTGTATCTTTCATTTTTCTAAAGCACGTGTTTAAAGGACAATCGAATGGATTTGCTCTAAAAGAGGCTCCAGAGAATGAAGAATGAAGACAGAATAGATAAGGTTTTGCCTGAAGTTTCCAGCTCATCATTAAGTCAAACTGCTCTTTTAGCAAAGAGGATTTCTCTGTGTCAGTGGGAAAGGAAAACCTATATATAGTATATTGTATATTGTATATTGTATATATACACACATTTATTTCTTATGCACATGTATGTAGAATGAAGCAGTCAAATGCAGCTTGCTTTGCCGGTGAGGTCCTATCTGCACTCCTGTGTGCCCTGCCCTCACAGCGAGTCATCTGAAAGGAGAAGTGTCCTTGTTCTATGGCCTGGATGTTATCAGAGAGTTTTTACAGCCCAGAGGGGGAAGACGGTCACACAGCTTCTTCCCTGTTCTCTTCTCTTCTTTCTCCATCTTTGTCACTCTCTTAGGGTAATGCAAATGTGCACTCCATATCCCCACCATCTCTATTTTAAGCGTCTTCTCCCCAGTGTGAACCGGCTGTGCTTAGGGCTGGCAGAATCAGGGAAGGTGGAATGAATGGAGACACATTGTATGAGCTCTCGCCATGCAGCATACTTCATGTCTTTGGTGTATATTCTCAATCCATAATCCTTTAAAGTTGTTCACTCTAGCAACATGGCTAGTGGAGCTACTTAACAGCAGTAGTATCGCAATGTGCATGCATGATTGTAAAAAAAGAAATAACATACTACTCACTCATTCCCCTGCAGGCCTTTGAGGAAAGCAATGTCATGGTTTACAGATGCATTTGCTATGAATACACACTTCAGACAATGATGAATGTATGCAACAAGACACATGTATCTGTACACACACTAGAAAAGATGAACATCTTGTCCTATCAGAGCTTCACTCTCTCTATACACATGTAGTATTTAGTAATTAAAGGTGCCACATGTGAGACATTTATTGTAGTAAGTGATTCAATGGCCATCATTCATCATCACATTGAAATTCTGGCTTCACTGATAACTTTGGTGCAATCATTGTATTTGCAATTTAAGATTCTGGGAGTGAGGGCAACGCTTCCCAATATTTCCAATTTGAATTGCAGTCCCGGATTCAAACTCTAGTTGCACATCTTACATACATAAAGCCCCTTTAAATGTTCAACAGTTTAGCATCTTTCCCATCACATCATAAGAGTACAGATTTTCCTGGAATAAAAGAGCTAGAAAAGTGTGGGTTTACTCTTACTCTTTATCTAAATCTGAATTAAGACTTCACTCTAAACACTGCCTTTGTCTAAACCATGATTAGGTTCTCTTCTTTTTGTGGATAGCTGGCAGTAGAATCTGTTGTGTTGATCTGTAAGGTCAAGTGTCTGGTTAGATTTCAGTATCTGAAAGTGGTTCAACACAAAAGCATCAGAGGTCACAGGTAGGGGACCTCTGAGGTTTGTTCCCGAAAGGGCTTTTCAGGAAAAGCTCCAATGTCCTCGAAGGAAATATTCAACAACAACACACTACAGTACAACTGGAGTATCACTTATTTACTGAACTCCTGCCTCTGTCAATGGCTGAACTTTGTGAGTGAGTAGACCGCACACAGTACAGTACTTCTACCACCAAATATATCACTTGATTGATTATCCCCCTGTTTAGATCAAACTACATAATATATAAGTATACAAGTCACTTTATTAGTTGGCAAATGAATACTTTTGTATGCCTACTCAACCAACAGCCTCTTTTAAACAAGCTGTAACTGTCTGACAGTTCATCCAGTATAAATTTATTGCATGAAAGTTATTTCAGTCAAAACAGTGGAAATAAGTTTCTCATTTAGACAAATTCTGCCTGTAAATGCAAACGTGTAAAAGTCTCATTTTAACTTCTTGCTGTGTCTGTTTGGACCCACCAGAGAAAACCACCCACTGCAGCTTGAAAGTTCGTGAACTGTAGTTGGCGAACCTTTTCCCCAGTGGATCTATTTTATTTTATACCAAGTGCCGTTTATAGCAGTGTGTGGGCGAGACATTGATACCACAGTTCAGCATGCGAATACTTCAACTGCTGGTGCTATACTGTACTGAACAAAACCACTGGTTAGCTGTTTTGGACTCTGAAATTGCTAACTAAAGGCAATGTTGACACATATTTCCCAGGGCAGGAAAAACCCCCCCTGAGACGTTCAACAACAAAAAAGGTCAACCACTGATTCAGTCTAAAAGCTGCCTGGCAGATAGCATCACATCACATGCAGCCTTTCAGTGGAGGTGGAGTCACCTTCGACAAGGCACCTTTCGAATGCTGTGTTGGCTGGAAAATAGTGTGTGCTGAGTGGCAGGGCTGTGGAGACCATGCTGATAAAATGTCTGTTTATGGCAGCCTGGAGACGCGGGGCGCGTGGATTGAAGGCAGCCTGCCTTCTTCACCTCCCTCAGGTGGGAAGCCCATCTGCTGAGGCTTCACTTCTGCAAACTCCCAAGAAGTTCTAATTAAGACCTACTTCACACAAGTGATCACAGTGCGATGATGACACCAGAAGTGGGCCAGAGATACAGTGCAGAAGACAATTAATAGGTGCAATATCTGATTAGCTGTAGAGATAATTTTGTTCTGCTGGGTCTAACACGAGTTCAAGGAGTAAGACAATCTTTCATCATCTGCTTGTACTCCCGTGGTAATAATCCATATACACTACAATAATGGATACTGGCTCTAAATTCAGACTTTTTTTTAATTCCCTTGTGTTTATTGCAGCCTTAATGTATTGTTAAGTGCCATATTGTACCATACGGGTGACATATTATGATGACTAAAACACTGAGGCTCTGTGAAGCGTTTTGAAAAGGCTTCAGAAGAGCCTTTTAAGTTGACCTCGTTCAGAAAGACTATATTCTGCCCTTTGTTTCATTGCGTATCCGTGCTCCACTGGCACATGAATTGCAGAATTGCAGCGCATAATGGCCTACACAGCGCTCTACTTCTTTGATGTTTTCTGAGGGAAGAGCAGATTCATCAGGCGCTGGGCACTTGCTTATCTTTTTTCAAGATGCCTGACATGTTGGCTTACATACATGTATGTGATGTGTTTCCCATTCTAGAAGATACAATCAGAGCTGTAGCTAACCCGAGTGAACTGAAATCAAACTCTTCAAACAAATAATTAGTCAGAGGGGAAAGCTGATCTGAACAGTATCAGCTAAATCAGCCATGTATACTTTACCTGATATTAAATAATTCTCCTTGCTGCAAAGGCAAGAGCGCTAACCACTACACCCACCGTGTGGCCCAAGCAATTCAAATGACGAAACCACCCTGTTATTAGTGTACAGTGTTATTAGTGTAGTGTACATTTTACTGTTTCAGTACAAAGCGATGCTGCACACACAAGACTGTGGACCGTCAACTATGACTAAATTATGAATAAGGCCTAGGTCATCTTCATAACAGTCAGAGTGTAACTCCCGACGGCGTCTGACTCAAACTATGTCATGGTCTCTATGGGTTGGAGGCATTTGATCAAGCAAAGCTCACATAAATTCATGTAGTGCAGACACAGCGATCCTGCAACGGCACATTTTTCGACAACCGTCTGCTGTCGCTGAAGAATATGGGAGGGCAGTGGTGATTGTGTCAACAGGAGTGCTTTAGTCATTGTGCCGCTGACAACAAGAACCCCCAACTGCTGCTCTGGCTGAATTCACATATCATGAAAGTATGAGCGAGGCTGGAATCCGGCAGTACAACAACCACAGTAGCACTTCACATGTCACACAATCTGACATGTATAGACAACACACATCTCAACTTTTATCTGTACGACATAAGAGTCTTTATGATTGGCCTTTTTCTGTTAACCCTCCTCACCCATCAGGATTATTCTGTGAATCTCTTTCACTAACTTCAAAGACTACTTTTCATTCATTTTGGTCTTTTGATGGCTTTGTGTTGGTCATATGAGGTTTCCAATTCAAGGGCGGGTAAACACTGTTAAGTATGTGCGTGAGCATGAGTTTTGCAGAGGAAAGCGACAGTAAGTATGGGAAAAAGAACGTCCTCTTGTTTTCAGCATTACACTGTACGTCTACTGCCATAATGCTCAGTTCTACTTGGTCAATCTTATTTTTAGAATTTTTCCATCATCTGCAAGTCTGTACATTTTTGACAGCCTTTTTTTAACCATGGTCATGCTGTACACATAACTGCAGAGCGTTATTTATTCACGGCCAAGTCTCCAAAGCAATTGAGCCGTGTAAATCAGAGCTTCAGGAACATGTCAATATTTTAACAAAATGGAAAAACCCTAATTATGTACTACACACTGTGGTTCTCGAGCATGAAGTTCGTGTGATTAAACTGGAGAGCCTGTCAAGGAATAATCCTAACCCCCCTGACAGTGGCATTTGTAGAAAGCTGCCGAATAAGTTGGAAGTAGATTTGCTGAATATAGTACAGCTTTAACTGGAACCAGAGAGGGAGGGAGGGAGAGAGAGAGAGGGAGGGAGAGAAGTCAAGCTTACTGAATCCTCCTCCGGTGCTTTTTCACATTTGGACTGAGAAACATAATCCAAATATATTACTCAGAAATATCACATCTTACATGTACTGTTACATCACTGAGTTTCTGTTGAGAGTCTACATTGCTAGATTTTTTTGGAAAGCAGAGCTCTGGACTGCACACACACACACACACACAGGTTTGTGCAGCTAGTGTAACTAAACCCCTAGAACTGTGTATATAGATATCTTATACATCGCCTGCCTCTCTGGTCAAACACCAGTTGCTGCAATTCTATTTTGCCTATGGCTTTCTTACCCTTCCGTTACATCACCGGTATCCTCTTACATCAACCTCATGTCCAACCACTACGACGCGTGTTGTCCCAGATCCCACCCTCTTTTATAAATGCCAGTCGTTGATGAGTCGTCGCACCTTGTTAGCACTGGGGATTTTCCACTCAGCTACTCCCAGTGTCAGGTTCACTACCAGACCACACCCACTGCACCGCTCCCCACTTCCCCTTAACCATAACCAGTTAATGCCTAACCTTAACCACAATTAAAATATTGGCCCTAAACTTAACCAGTTCTCTAGAAATGAGCTTCTGCCTCATTAGGACCAGGTTTTTGTCTCCATGAGGATTACTGGTCCTGATAAGGTCAGTGTTTATGACAGAAAACATCCTAAATAAGTGACAAATACAATACACACACACACACACACTCACTGTGTGATTCTGTTTTGTCTGTGTTTCGGGGAGCAGAAGCCCAGGCTGCCTCCGTCATCTGTCTGTTATACTTGATAGCAGCTAGTCTTTAGCTGACCTTCAAACCCGAGTCCTCCAAGGCAAAAAGACATACTAATTAAAGGCTCAATACGTATAAAACCAGTCATACCATGTCTGTCTCCAGAATGGGCTTGACATATGGAACCTCAGGCCCGGGATCGGTGAGAGTTGTCAAATAGAGCGCAGGTTGTCAACTGTAATGTTCTCCACTGGTTTTCAGCTCAATGTGTTATTTCCATGAATATCCATTAGCCTGTCTTAGTTCCCCCACTGGGACTAAATGTACAACCACAGTGCTTTGTGGTGATAAGAATGTGAGGAGGGGGTAGTTTGAGAAGAATCAGAATCAGAAGTCACAAACTCCACTAAAGGGCTTCCCTGCCATTTTCTCAGGGTTCAACTATATTCTGAAGTCAGCAACGATGGTATGATACGGCATGTGCTCAGGAAAAAGGGAAACTGGACACACACTCCCAGCAGAAAGCAATCTTTCTGCTTTGCTGTGAACACTAAACTTTATCTGCCATCTGTGCAGGATTCTGTACTTCCAAATTATATTCCCATTATATGGGATGTCAACCTGTATTATAGACATAATTCTTAAATTATGATGCTGCAGGTTTTAGAATAGTGTCATTGGCAGTAATACAGCATGTGCAGTACAATACATGCCCTGCACCAGCAGATGAACATGCATGTTTGGATTATAGATATATTAATATAATTAAATTTAATATATATGTATATGTATAATATTATATGATCATTGATTAAGTAGAGAACAGTTGGTGTTGCACTTCTTAGTTTCAAAACAGAATAAAAACATGATTTCTTCGGGGAGCAGACTAACAGCAGGCGAGTTCTGTGTAGCCAAGATATAAAACTCTGGACTGTGGATCAATGAGCATCTTGCCCAGGCCAGAGCCAAGAGGCACTACATAATGGTGAGCAACTGGTAATATGAAATACATTAAATATGGGATGGCTCTTGTTACCATTCTGCGAAGAATATTTACTACAACGTATGTTGCCATGTTACTATCTATCCACTACTGTGACTAGAAAACAAACTCTCTGCACCTACAACACCTTTGGATTGATTTTATGAGCCTGATTTCGTCACCGACTGTATAATGTATTTAAAGATACATATCTCTACTTCCTCGCTCGGCATAAATGTTAAGCCCAAATAGTCCTAAGGAGCACTAAAGTATATTTTACTGGCTGCAAGGTTCTAAGTATTCAAATGATTTCAGTATTTATTTAGAGTTAAATTACACAGTTAGTAATTAATTTTAAATGCCCTTACATACATTTTACATGCACGTTTTCTGTTGTTAACACCAATAATTAAATGTGTTAGATGCAATTTTTCATTCGTTATTGGTTAAATATCAGCTTGTTAACATCCTAATGTGTAAATGCTACACACCATCAGTGTTGTGTGTACATGACACAGTGTATACAGTGTGTACGTGTGCAAGCTGAATGATAAATATTCATCACAATAAATAATGTGAATGTTACAAGACCTTTAAAAATAGTTGTACATCATCATCATCGAGTCAACTTTCCCGTTTATGAAGCATTATTGTACAATAAGTACATCATTTAAATGCCAAGTTAACTGATCACCTTTCGTGGCCATTTATTCTCCAGTAAGTGATTAAAATATTTATGTTGTTGCGCCTTGGAAGGTCATTACGAACAATACAGCCGCCATACAAAATTACAACATGATAAAAAAAGTATGTTCAGAGAAGGTTAACAGAGGAAAAGGGAAAGTTACCGTAAAAAATAAGAGCAGTTGGCTTGGTTAAGGTTTATGAAACTGATAATGTTCGGTCTAAAGAGTGAACCTGAAGCTGTTACAATAGAAAATGGGCCCCGTGCTGGCCAACTGTTGTATCAGTGCTGGACACATTCCTCATTTTTTAATGGTTAGCTATTTGAGAGCTTTGGTCCTAATTATGACACTAAAGAATAAGTTGATGCAGCAGTAAAAGCACCCATAAAACCATTTATAACAGTGCTTACTGGGCAAAAAGTGGAAGTTTTACTTTTTTATTTGATGTCCTTCAGCACCAAAGCTTCCGACTATGACGTGTTCAGAAAGTTTTCTTTTGTGAACACGTTACCTCAGTTCACAGTTTTACGGTAATTGCGCTAACACAGTCATTTTCAAAATAAAAGTCTGCGCCCTCCTTTATTCCACGTCAATGGCCTGTGGATTTATTCATCTGTACACCTTTGTTGCACAGAATAAATTGACTCTCAAAAATGTGACTGCTTGTATGTTTTAAGGACTGGGGTCTGGGGAATAAAAAAGAAGTCACTTGTAGAGCGCTGGCGTGACTTCAGTCTAAGGTCCGGGCCTTAATTAACACTCACAAGACAAATTATGGCCCATATTTTTCTTAACTATCAGCACAGCACTGACTATCACTGTGCTCTCATGAGCACATTAATCACCACTTATGACTTAGTTGATAAAATTTTGGAAATTATTATTGCTGGTTTGTGTGCAAGTCAGATTAATCGGGGCTGAATTATGAAAATCATGGTTCAGAGTCACTTCTCATAACCAGTGTGTCTGCAAAGATCTTGACGGCGTACTGAGAAATGCTGGAGTCTATCGTCCTTTAGCTGTTGTGCAAATTTCAAATGATGTTCACAATTTCATCAAAGTCAATGCTGTGGAATAAACATAAACATTTTCCCACAGTTTTGTTTAAAATCAACTAATATGCATCCCACAAATCCTAATGGTGTAGAAGATCCTACCTCTTTACTAAAGTGACAAGCCTGCCAACATTACTATCAGGCAGAATCACTCAATAACAGCCATACATTTATTTGTATGTTAAATGTATGTTTGATTCAGATTTGTATAAGCAAGGCAAATACAGTAAAAATCTGAAAAAAAAAGGATTTCAAATTCCTGTGCAGAGGAATTACAATAAATCAGATTACCTGACGTAGTCAAAGTCTTTGTGCTGTTGCCGGAACATTTGTATAGATTTGAATGAATTAAAAGAGTTCTTGTGATAATGAACTGTGAAATAAAGCTTTTTTTTAAGTTAAAGAGTCTGATCTTCTGCTTCAAAACCTAGAAACCTAGAAAGAGTTTAAAGCTCTTTGGAGTTCAGGTTGTCCGTGTGCAAGTGTTTCATACGACCAAGTTATTATTTATATACATTATTATTTCACATGAAGTTACCGGCTTATTCGGACCGGGTTTTTCATGGCACTCATGTGCCCGTCTGTGGTGGTGGAGAATGAGGGGTTCAAGTATTAGGTCAGTGTGCTCGAGGCACGGCAGGCACATCACACAGAGAGCAATCCTCTCACCAGACAACGTGGACATGATGGTGTTTCTGAAGAAAGAATTTTCATCTTCATTGAATCAACACTGCAATGCAACACGTTTGGTTCTCTAAAGACAAGAATTGCTCATTTGTTTAGTTGTTTTGTGGTTTATGTGTCCAATGCTTACAAGTTTGTTTCCTAAGCTTAAATCATATCCACAGTGGAGTTTAATTTTTTTTTTGTTTTGTTTTTTTAACAGTGTTTTGTTAAAGAAAAGATAAATGTTGTTTTGTTTTTTTCTTTTTTTGTCATTTCTTTTCTGATTTGCAGCACAGACTGGAAGTCTGTTCCCTCAGAGTGTGCAGGACATATTTTTTTTTAACAATAATTGATGTAATTCAGTGTGGAAATAAAAAGCTCTAGCCATTATTTATGTTGTACATTGTTTGTTATATTTATTTAGTTTAAAAAAAAAAAATCCAGTTTTTCTCAACAAAATCCCTCTTTTTTTTTTCTTCGTACCGCCCTCACCAAAACAGACAAATAAATCGAACCACGTATCAAACTGCGAGTCAGTAAAAAATAAGTTCAAACCGAATCGTGATTCAGGTGCATCGTTACAGGTCTAATAAAAAGCACATTCCCAACTCAAGCTAGAACTCAACACTGCCACGGCAGTACAGCTAGATGATATGTTAGATATATGATAGACTTGTTAAAACACAACCTGGAGATAATGTGATCGATAGATATCATGGTGAAGCCTCCGACTGTCGATGAACCCATTCACACATTTCCATCCATCATCCCCTCTGTGACGCATCCAAAACGAGCCCTCTGTGTGGGCTTAAATTAGCCAAGGACAGCAGAGATGAAAGATAGCCCATAATGAGCTTTCTCCCCTGGGAATCAATGTGTAGCTTTGTCCCTGAAGGTTGTCTGTAAAATCAGTCTACTGCAGGGTGCCAATGTGCCATCGTGTTCCTGACCAGGCGTTTCTACAGTTACAATGAGAAAACTTTGGTTTTGAAATAATGAATGAGAAGAAGGGGAGAAGAGGAGGTGGACTTCTTCCCTGTCATGCTGTGCCTTCTGCTGGCCTAACATAATACCTTCCTAATCATTGCACGACATAATCAAATTGCCCTTTTTGAATCTGATGACTTTGTGTCAGTGGTGGATAATGCAGAACATGATGACGGGCTAAACCAGACCTGATCTTGTGTGTCAGTGTAATCATCCCTGGATTGATTTGAAGGTGTGACATCAAGGATAAGTCCTGACTGATTTTGACAGCTGAGAGCAAAAAGTGCACGTCCATAATCCCTTCCATGTGTTTGAACATTTACATTGTCTGACCTTCATCCTGTAATTCAACAAGGCCCTCTGTGAATATAATTATTATCCAAGCTTCATTAAACGGTAGTTCAAGAAGTTGTGGTGTAGAACTTTGCAAGTGGATGATGAATACAGATGTGAATCTTGATAATAGGACGTGGAGGTGGGAGGGAATCTGATTTGAATGGTTTGAATATGTCACTGATATGTGCTTGAATCTAAAGCGGTTTCTCTCATTTACTCTCCTTCCTCTGCAGTCCATCTGCTCTGAGGCCAGGCAGCTGTGTGGGACACCGAGTGTGGATCCTGCTGGCCATGACCCATCTCACTCTGGACTTCTCAGTGTGCAGTCCACTCAGTCAAGGTCTGGGGATCAAACTCACGCCCAAGCCGGTGCCTCGCTCGCGGCCTCGCTTGCAGCCCCTGTGGGACACGCCCAATAAGCTACACTGGAGAACAGTGAGCCCATTGGCCCACCGACTTTTCAGCCCTGCCTCTCTACCCAAAGACTACAGGGCAGGGATTGGGTCAAAAGTCAAGGGACAGCAGCATCGGAGTCCAGCACATAAAGGAAAAGCAACGTGTAAAGAATGCCAGTTGAGATACTCTCAAATGCAGACAGGTGGTCCTTTGGCTCTTATAGCAGAAGTTCCAGAAGCTTTATCCAGCAGGAGCAGAGGAGTAGACAGAGTAAGGTTGTTACTTAGAGCCAGAAGGCAGCTCAAATCTGACAGCCACGACAAGTCTCAGGAGGGCCGGACTACCACTGTGGCTGGATTTATTGACTGGGGACCCACAGGTCCAGATAACATAGATGGGGACAACAAAGAGGAGCCAAATGTAACGCTGTTCCCGCGGGTCTCATCTACCACAGTGGCCACAACGACTAGCACGACAACCAGGTCCTCCAAAAGGATGTTCTCTGTAGTTACCACACCAGAGCCCAAGAGGGCGAGCACCACCAAGGCCCCGATCAGCTCGGAGACTGTAAAACCACCAAAGCCATATGGGGATACACCAGGTAAGAAACAGAGAACAAAGTACTGTGACTTTCCTTTTTAATATGAGTGAGCAGGTGTAAGAAATGAGTGCCTTAATGTCTTTTAGTGGGTGTTTTTCCTCAGGGCACCATTCCACGTCTTTATTACAATACAGAGAAAGTTGTTTTGGCTACACGGTGGAGTAGTGTCTAGCACTGATGCCTTGTAGCAAAAAGACCCAGACCTTGTTTGCGTATTCTTCCTCTGTGTGTGTGCTCCCTGGGTTTTGTGTACTCCTGTTTCCTCCCATAGTCCAAAACCATAAAGAGATGAATTGGCCACTTTAAATTGACCGTAGGATGTGAATGTAAGAGTAAATGGTCAAGTAAATTTGTCTCTGTGTGATGGCCCTGCGATGGATTGATGACCTGTCCAGGGTGTACCCTGATCTCTATTTTATACTTTTTTATAAGTTTATCATTTATACTGGAAGGTGAAAAGACTCAGTCTGGCAAATTGCTGTATGTGTCGTGGAGGCAGCATGACGAATGCCAGTTCAATACTGGGGTTAATCCTAATGTCCAGACCAAATACAAACATTCACTTCAATAATTTATAATGATAACTTTTCTCTCACTTGTTTCGTCTGATAATATTTTCACATTTCCACCACAGTCATGGATGAATGATCCAGAGCAATAGTCTACTATTCATTCATATGATTGTGCAACTTGGGGAAATATTCGCTGGTTCACAGACAACGTCCTTGACCCAGGTGTGGTCTGAAATACTGTATGTGGGCATATGGGATTTTTATGTACAGTCCCTCTGAGCTGTGGACACACAGAGCTCAGAGCCAGGCATATTAGATTTACCATTTCATTAAGTCCACGAGGGACGTGGCTTTTTAAATGGGCCATAGAGGTAGTCGTAAAACATAAGTCATGTTTAACAACTTCTGAACAGGCGCCATGCTAATTGAAGCTTTCCCATTTGGAACATTAATATAAATGTCATAAAATTAGGCAGCGAACAGTAAGTGTGATCAAAAGTCCTTGGCCACCTCCTTTTCAATTAAAGTGAAAAATATGTTAAAGTGCTAAAAAATCTTAGAATGTATATGGAGGAGTGCTCTATCCTGCTCCACTATAGTGACAGAATTGTCAGAGATTTTGTCCTAATTTCACTCCCGATACAAACTGTTTGGTGGTTATACATGCAAAGTAAATGTATTGCACATAGTAAATGTGGAATACCCTAATTCCACTATTCAGATAATACATATGAGCAGCAAGAGCTCCTGGACCACTATTCTCTCAGTGTATAAAATAAGTTATCGTGCTGGAAAAAAAAGTTGGTTTTAATATTAGTCATATAAACCTACAGTGTGTTCGACTCTGACTGACGTGCACACATTCAATGTGAAATTAAAATGACAGTGTGTAATTGTCTTGTCAGCGTTGTTGTGATTTCTTCATTATATGTTGAATGGGAGGTGAGTGTGAAGCCACCGGTGAGTCATAATGATGGCATCACAGTCCTGGAAGAATTCACTCCCCACTTTCTAAGCGAAAGCGGATGCGGAGGCAAAAATAAGCAGTCACTAAGCAGGCTGTGTCCTGTCAGGGCAGATGAGCACAATAACTTTTCAAAGCTTTTCAAAGTTTTCTTTTGCCCTCACAACACATTAACTGATGTCTGCCTCAGACTGACCTCAAGGCAAGATGTAATTACCACAGCAACGGCGCAGAGTTGATGAAAAGAAACAATTACTGGAGGAGAGGTGCTCCACTTTGTCTGTGTCCCTGACTCTCATCTCTGCTGCTTTGTCTTTGAGAGCGTTTATATTTAATCTTCGTCTGATTAATGCAAACCTAAGTCATGCTTCCACCTTGATTTCTTGTTGAGACAAACAGCCACAAACCAAGTAGAAAAAAAATGTGTCGCATTCATTTCGCTGTTGTCGCATTGTACGACGCAGGGCTTTACCGCTCCAAAACCGTACCATGATGGAAACACAGCACAAAGTCGGCCTTGGATCACAGAGAAATAATCAATATGATTGCGTCCTCTGGACATCACGCTTGTGTGTTAGTTTTCCACAGAGTTGCACACTAAAAAAATTGTTAAGTAAACATGATTTTACTCATTGTGGCCAAATGAGTTCAACGTCTAAATTGTCTAATAGATTCATAACGAAATATGTCAGAGCTTAACACACAGGTGGCTCTGGTTCTGCTCAGTTTTTTTTTTTTTCTTCCCTCGACTACGAGGTTGGTGCTCATGCATACAATAATTGAGATGTATTACACTGAAAAATGCATAACAGTGCAAAGAGCGTGCATGCATTATGTATGTTTGCCTTTGTGCACACACACAGACGCTTAGCCCTGAATCTGCACAATGACGAGATATTCATTCTGTGCATTCTGTATCCAGCTATTCGGTGGCGACCGCGTACGGTTTCCCTTGCCATTGTTGCAGCATGTTAGCCTCAAGGCACTTCCACTTACTGTGCCACGTAAACCTATTTCAGGTGAATGATGTAACTTGTATTTTCATGACAGTGCTGACACCTTCCAACGTGAGCATTTAAGCAGGGCATGGTGCAACCCCGGGAGCAGTGGGTGATCTGTGCCCAGCGTGACTCTGAACACGCTCTATTGAGCTTTGCAACAGCCAAGTTCACTACTGTTGTAATTCTTCACTAACAGGTTATTCTCAGTAACCACATGCGTCTGCGTCTCTTGAAACTTTTTTTTTTCATTTTTGTCATCCAGTCTGAGGTTGTAATAAACCTCATGGGAAAATGAACCCAGCCACCATCCAAAACACTCACAGCTAATTGAAATCTCAAAGAAGTGATTTAGAAATGAAAGCTTCCACAAGCCATGTCTGTATTAAAGGCTACGCTATGAATGTAGTTAATTGCCCTTTTTTTTTTTCCTGAAATGTCAAAAATAATGAAAAATGCACATCAAGTTAAAGCTCTAATGAATTGTTTAACCAGCCATATCTGCAAATGACAAACATTTGAATTTACAATTAGTAATTTACTAAATCAATCGGCACATAACACATCAGACCACTGGCTTTCTGCTTTTTTCTGTATTCTGTTCATCTTGTGAGGACCAAGCCTATGACTATAGTAGCGATTATTATGACTCCCTCACATTAGGCCAAATGTGGAGTCTGAAGTGAATATCTCATGTTTCCTCATACATAAAAATTCAAATATATGTTGGGTTTAAACATTCTTTTTTTCCATCAATGCCTTAGTCACTGCAGGTCAGGAATTGCATAATTCATTGCAAGTCATTCTTCTCGTAACTTTTTAGAGATTACAGTATAAGCATTCACCCCAGCAACAAATGGGCTGAATAAATCAATTTGCCATGACTCATGAATACTGTAGGCAACCAGCACAAATGCAGGCCATTAGTGTACTTTGTCACAGCCCCATATGGCACGTGTGTATCATGACCATAATCAGCTCATGCTGTGTGTGTCTGTGTGTGCACATCACTGTCAGACAAGGACAAGTGGTTGTTTGTGTAAGGAGGCAGAACAAAGGAGAGGAAGAGAGGAGGAAAGTATTCCAAAATGTCTTTTTTTACATTGCAATTCATAGTAGTATTTTGAATTAAGGTTCCAGTTCCACTGTGATCCAGAATAATCGTTAATGCGCCAAGTCACGATGCATCTTTGACAGCCTGTTGCACCACTTTCAACAGGGAGATGGAAAGGAAACGTGGAAAGGCAAGCTTCAGAGCACACTGGACATGCTGTCAAAGTCCCATGTCTCCTAAAAAGAAGTGTCTCCTAACATTAAGTCCGATTTTGCCTCTGCAAAACACACACACCCATATACTCACACATACACAAGTGATACGAGCCATGTGTCGTTTGATTGATAATCAGATATTTTTATCACTGATAATGTATTTGCTTTTCCACGACAAACAAAATATCTTCACTCTGGCAGAAAATATGACCAAGTATTTATTTTAAATGAAAGGTCAAAATGACCCAATGAAGATCCAGCTAAGACTGAACGATCCATAAATAGATGCGTGCTGTGCTCTGTCACCGTGCAGGAAAGAGCCACTGACTTCTTCTTCATAGTGTAATGGCTGCTTGTGGCTTGGTCGAGCTGTTGGCACGTTTTCTTCCGTGATAACAGTGACATTTGCCGACCACTGTGGTTTAGTTGGAAAGCAGCTCAATAGTGACAAAGAGAGAAAATCACAGCTTGTCTGTGTTACATGTGTTGCCTGTAAGCTATGTGTCTTAACTCCCACTCACTGCTCGCAGTGAAAGTGCAGAACAACAAAAGAAACAACTCCTGGTTGGAGTGCAAAATCCAATGCCTGGATCCCAGTATAAAGGAATATCGTGGCACATAGTGGGTTAAAATGCCTTTAGTAAAATCCCTTTGCATGATTGTTATTTTTTGAAAATGTATTTCTTCTCTATTTTAATGCAAAAATGTATCGCAGGCGGTCTAAGGTGTCTGTGAATCACCGGCCACGTTAGTCCGAGCTTCTGTTGGTGTCGGTCACAACGCTGTGGCCGTCACAGAGGAGATGCATGAGGAGGGGGAGGACGAGGCTATGGCTGCGATGGCTCCAGATGCTCGCTGATTGTTCTCGGTGATTGTGCCGCTGGTAACTGTGACCCCCCCTCCACTCTACGCAGATGGAGCTGTCAGCTCCATTAAGGATATGAGATGATTAAAACTGCAGTGAGTAAAGCTACGACTGATAACTTGGGTCTTGTTAGACGCCCTGTGAATTACAGGGTTAAATGCTCCAGGTTTGTTTGAGGAGAGGAGATCATGTGTTTCTGAACACGCAGCTCCATGTAAAAGAACACAATTAGCAGGTGTTTAGAATAAAACATGACATCCAGTGCGGAAGCACTGCAGTTCACTTGGCATCTTGGAGTTGGTGAAGGGAATGGAGGATTAATTACTGTAAATGTATAAGTAAGTTGACATTCACCGTAGAGCAGAGTGAGCACATGTGAAATGTATGTTAAGTGTCTCACAAATCTATTTTTAAAAAAAGTAAACATTGTTCTGCAGCATGTTGACCTGTGGTAGACCTGTAGAGGCGTACAGCCTCTTCAGCAGCAAGAGACACACACAAAGAGACAGAGAGAAACCACTTTTTTTCCCAGCGGTTACCATGGTAATCCAATAAATTTGCTGCTTCTCACTGTATTGACTCTCAATAAAGTGGGTAAAAATGAATCTCCTTTTCTTGAGCATTAAATCTGGGCTTAAATGCTGATGCCCGGTGACAGGCATGCAGAGTCAAACCCCTTTTCCCTGATATATAGAAACGCCCGCCAAGAGGAGATGAAGGGGCCAGACTGAGCAGATGCTGTTTCACTCTCTTTTTCTCTGCTGCTCAGTTCTTTCTTCATGGCTTGAGACATCTGCCTACAGGAAGAGAAGTGCAGATGTTGACCGAGACAGATTTGGAATACAGGAGACGGCTCTATTAGTCAGCGTTTTAACATGACCCTTTTTTTAAACCACTTTGCTTTTGGGAGCAGTGTTGTTGTTGAAATATTTCATTGTGCTACTTGAGAGGGAAGATGTGTTTCAAAGTTCATTCCCCTGCTAGAAAATTCTGCCAAGCTTTGCTTAAAAAAATCAGGATGAATCAGGATGCTTGATTGAAACTGCCTCAGCAGCGATGCCTTTTCACACCACCTGGAAATTGTAGTTAACAGGATTTAAGCTGCTACTTTGAACGAGCACGGTAGCAGTGAATTTTGGTTCAAATGTCATGAGTTTGTCTGGATTCATTTCCTGCAAATACAAATGCAACCCAACCAAATTGCATCACTAGAATGCAAAGCAAACCGGGCAACAGGTTTACATATATACATCCGGTTGTTGTGTTGGATCGAGGTCAGATTACGTTCCCATCATACCTTTAAAGAACGTTCGTGGACCACCTCCACCTCACAGCAGTGTGTTTGTTTTGCTCTACATCCCTGTGATATTACTGTCTAAATGAATCACCCAAAAAAGAAACTGACCCAATTAAACCAGATTAAAAAGTGCAGGTGTGAAAACAGCCCATAAGGAATACCAACACTGAGGCAATATCTTCTGGCTTCTTGGCCGGTTTAGCATCTGCCATCCAGCCTGGCTGATTAATGCAGTGATGCCTTTGACACTGAGAGAAAAGGCAATCATTTTTGATCCGTCCCTCTTTAACTCCCCCCTCCACCCCCCCTTCTCTGTCCCACTCTCCTCTCACCCGCTCTCAGCAGCCTCTTTTTTCAATAAGTGTTTTAGACTGTTCAGATACTCAGTGGAAATCAACCCAGATTGACACCTTGACACCGGCATTAATTGGCAATTCCAAACGATCAGCAGCCTTTGACGGCAGTCTTCCACCCAACCTGGCCTGGTCAGGTGTCTGCTGATTGTGGAGATGGTCTTGGACGGGTCAGGGCGTGCAGTAGTGTATATTAATGGGCCTGTAGAAATCTGCTTTAGGGTGTGTGGGAAGGAAAGTGGCTCAACCTTTGTAAGCTGTAACTCTGTCTTACTAATGAGGGGCCTTTCCCACATTTTCCAGAAGCTTTTAAGCCAACAGTGAGTGGGTGGAGACACCATTAGCCCTAAATGGCTCTTTGAAATGGATGTGTGATAAGGATTTTAGCTACATATGGTCCAGTGTATACGCACACACACACACACACACACAGAGGCTTGCACGGCTACTCTTCTTAGGACACCAAAGCCTTATCCCTAACTTCCACCATAACCAGTTAATGCTTAAATCTAACCTGAACCTAAATTCACACACAATCCACAATTCAGAGCCCGAATCGTAGCCCTTAACTGAACCAGTTCCTCAGAAATGAGGTTCCGCCTACTGGTCCTGACATGGTCCCTAAGAGATGACAAATACAAAGAACACACACACACACACACACACACACACACACACACACACACACAAGACTCTTCCCACTGACAATAACTGATGTATGTGAGCATGAAAATGATTCCCTTTTCCTCATCACATGTCATTGCATTATTATATTGAGGGGGCGCTGTCTATATAATGTCTAAATAATTCACTCTGTAAATTGTGCAAATTGCAAACAGACGGGAACAAACCATACAAACAAACGGTAAATTATTACATGGCAAGGACGGATTGTGTACAACATTTAATAACATTTGTAATTTATAAATATATTAATTTATAGGTCATGAATTGCATGTGTATACTGAAAGAGATTTATTCCAAATGATAATTATTTTCTTTTATTGTTTTTGATTATTATTATGTAATTCAAATCATTCAACACTGAACTGAATGGCATTCTGTCACGTGATCAATCATCGTAGATACAAGCACGGGGGAATAATAAAATTAATGATGGCTGAAATTCATTTTTGTTTTCCATTATTATACCCAGTGTGATGTATGCTGCCTCACTCAGCTCAGTGGGACACTAACATTTTTACAGCCATCGTTCATTTTGACAAGTCAAAATGCCATTAAAATAAAGGCCTTTTGTCCTTTCACTCAAAGTGTTCAAATGGATATTAACGTTATCTTGTGTGGCAGTCAGAGCTCAAACTACTGCTGATGTTTAATCATAATTTCAAACAGCTCCTCTCACAGCCTCTGAGAGATGCACGTCTTCATTTAGTTTCTCTAGTTGTATTTATGAAATGTAGTTGGATGTCTTACACTACTGCAGTATACTTTCAAATGTCAATCATTTTAAACCTTTAAAATGAACCAGGTACAGAGATAAATACAGCATCAGTGTCCGGTACTGGTCATTTATGAACTTTGCATGAATTACTACACAAGTAGAAATAAGGTGAGCTGTAAGAAGTTATGGAAGTTCAGGTTTGAACCCAAAGCGGCATCATTAGATAGTTTTTCGTTATCTCTCAGGGGCAGAAGAACAATATTATGGTATTATTATGAGGCTGAAGCTTCCACCACTCACCGTGGCTTGCAGCTTGGATGAGGGTTGTCCATCATCTCACCCCACAAATCCTAAACTCCATCCCCTATTCCCCTCCCCGGCAAATACTCTAATGGTGGGGGACTCCATAATATGAAACATTTCTTTGTGCTACCACACTTTGTTTCCTGGTGCCACAATTCAGATAATCCTGGAAAAACTCTCTGGGCTGCTGCACTCACTCCCATCCTCCATTCGAAAAGGATTTCAATGACCTTTGTAGCCTTCTAACAAGTTGTGGAAAAAACATGGCATGGCTCATTTCAGTCGCCTCCTCTCCCTCCACCACAGTTGTTGATAAACCTCATCCTTCCCTCTTCAGACCCACCATACTCTCACCATTACACCCCTTGTCCACCAATCAAGAAAATTTGATTTGGATTACTTGGCAACCGCTTGCACTCTCATTTTTATTTCCAGCTTATGCCTTTTAAACAGCAGGTTCTTAAATAATAAATCATTCTTATGTCATGTTTTTATTACTTTTAATGAATTAGATTTTTTTTTTATGATCACAGAAACCCATTCGCCTGTAGACTGTAGTCCTTTTGTTGAAGTGACCACCCCCATGTAAAAACACAACTTCATCAACCCTCGCATGTCAGGCAGGGGAGGATGGTTTACTCACTCGTTCACCACTTTATCCTCCACATGAGGGTCGCTGGTGCCAGTACCAGCTGACATAGGTGGGGTGCACCCAGGACAGCACGCCAGTCCACCACATAGAGACAAACAACCATTCACTCTCACACCTACGGTCAATTTAGAGTGTCCAATTTGCCTAAGAGAAAACCCACGCACACACAGGGGGAACATACAAAGTCCAGGCAGAAAGGCACTTGTTCCGACTGGGTCAAACCACTACATCAACCGTGTAGTTTTAATTTGAATCATTTACAGACCACCCAGGCCAAACAATCTTTTTATCCAGGAGTTTGCCAACGTTAATTTCCGGTTTTAGTTCAGTATGATACGGTTCTTATTCTAGATGATTTGAATGATTTGCCCTGCCCGATCTTTTGCCGCTGATTTTATGGACATCGTTCAACTTTAGCCAGATAACTCAAGAAACCAAACAGTCGAAAGGTCACACCCTGATCATTGTCACTTTGGTCTGTCGTCTTGTTTTGCTCTCATTAATCTGGTCTGTGAAAGCACCTTGTCGTCTCTGTTTTTAAAAGGTGCTATATAAATGAAGTATAAAGTCATTAAGATCCAAACATGTCGTTGAAATTTAATGAATTGTATGTGATATACACATCCAGCCATACAGTGTAGTATTTGCATTTCTTTGCAAAGTGTGGTGTTTGAGGGACACTTGAGGGAAATATGCAGTTATTTAGCTGCTAAATTCTGTGCTATGATCAGTGGCCCGCTGTTCGAGCAGGTTGCATCCAGTGGGATTACTGGTGCATGCACACTAAAAACAGCTGCCTACTGTTTCATATTACAACAGATTAATTCCGTCGTTTTAAATCTGCTCTGTCTGATAACACTAAGATCATTTGATGCAACAGCAGTAAAACCTTACAGAGGAGCTTTTAATGGGTTTCAAATCAAGCTTTAGCTGCCGCACATATTTATTAAACCCACGCTGAGGTTTTTGTGTCTAATAGAGAATCTTTTATTACGAGTAGATAGCAAGAGGAGATTTTATCCAACTGCTGTGCTTTTCTTTGATAAGCTCAACAAACTTCAATGGACAGGAGGGTGAAAGAAATCTCATTTATTCCCTGCTGGGTGCACTGATGTGGTTTCTAATTCTGCTGCCACAGAGGTCACATGTTAGCTGCCCATCCTTTCTCCATATCCCATCCTGTCACTTCCTTTTTTCTGTTCCGTCCCCCTCTTTATCTATCTCCCTCTCGGCCTCTTTTTGTTTGGCAGGGATTAGGCCAAACAAAACCGAAGCGGGTATCTCTAAAGCAAGGTGACTGCCAAAGGGGATTTTTTACAACCTGGCTGCCAGGACACAATGAGTTTTAGATAGACGGGCCAAAATTCCTTTCCTCCAACTGGCAGTTAAAGATGAAAATAGAAGTGGCCACTGCACTCAGATTTGTCAACCATGTCATTTTCTGCCCTTTCCTCATTGCACCTTTAAACATAATGCCCTGAAAATGAGTTTATAATGGTGTTTGTGTTTCAGGTCTTAGTCACTAATTCATTTCATTAAAGAACTGTACTCGATATTTATAAATAGTTTTTGCTAGTCTTCACAACCCAAGTTCCTGACAGTTTAGATTAGATTAGATTGTATTGTCATTGCACATGTCACGGGTACAGGCAACGGAATGCAGTTAGTATATAACCAGTAGTGCGAAGGCAGTGGTTGCAGAATAAATTGAATCACATAAAATGTGATGCAATAACAAGTATATACAGTATGTACAGTACTATGCACAGTAGTAGTGCTCACAGTGTGTAAATTGGTTAGCGTCATCTCAACGTCCTGGACACTGTCTTCCCATAATGTGATTTAATTATATGTGGTGTTTGAGGACAAAGCGCAGCTTCAAATTTAAAACCTACTGACTGAAAATATCCCCCTTTCACTTTGACAGTAATGCAAAATTAAACAAGTCTCAGCAGAGACTTCAGCTATTGATCAAGGTCAGGGGCAGGCTCGATTATGCCCGAAGTGAGACTGATGATAACTTAAAAGTGAATATTTTCAACTTAACAGCCCTGATGCGAGCTGAAGACTGACAAGAGAGGGAGATGGAGGATTGAGAGAGGATAGGAGGGAAATGCAAATGGCTCGTCGAATCAGTTAATGGGCCTAAGCTGTGGCAACAGACTCCCGACTTCACTGGGGAGGTAAGACTTCCCTGAGCCTGCCAGAGATATCATTAATCCAAGGCTGACCTGCCTGCCTCTTGCAAGGCCCTGCCCACAGATGTTTGTTATCCAAGAAGAGGCCGTCCAGGCAGCTGCAAGCAGACGAGAGACTGTGTTTTTCCAAAATGACTGAGAGGCACTTCCTTTTAAGCATTACCAGAGATAAATTGGCTGAGATCAGCAGCTCAGCAGCTGACTGATGGAGAGGTGAGATGTATAAGGCCCACATGGGCATTTTCATCATGAAGGCTTTTCTCTTTCGTTTTTTTTTTCTTTTTTCACCTGCTGCAGTGTGTCATTGTGTCCTAGTCACTCTCACACTCTATCACTCACCCACACACAAGCAGTGCATGGACCACTCAGTACAGTGCAATAGATTTGCACTAATCCTCATGTTAGACATGTAGAGCACAGTTTTGTTTGTGGATTACTCCTCTCTGGCAAAAGTGAGAGATCAGCACACAGGGGAGCCCTAGGAGTTGAAATAAGAACAATGCTTTTTGTATGTTAGTCATACAGAACAAAAGGGTGGGGGGGGGGGGGGGGTTTGAACATTTGGTCCGCATTCATATCTGTATGCTGGTGCAGAAGCAGTGAATAAGCACAAAACGTTGTTCAAAGAGTATTTTGACTGTTTCGATTCTAGAAAATGTGTTCTATGAAGAAAGTGTACGCAAACCAGAAACCTTACGATTTCATAAAAGCGTGTGGAAATGTAGTGATGTGTATTTTATTAAATTAGTGTGACTGCAATTCGAAATAGGTGGATTGGTAATACCGTTCTTGAAATGCACTTAAACCAAAAATAATGTATTCTCATTGTAAATAAAATACAGAGGATCCAGTCTTATTTATTGATCAGTGCCCCTGCTGTGCTTTTCATAGCACTGCATTTGGGTTTCAGCAATGATCTTCAAAGGCGGCAGACAACAGTTAGCTGAGCTTCACCAGTCCAGTGTATCACAAATGTCAAAGGAATATTTAGCATTTAGCTTTGTATTACTAAAATAGGAGTAGTATTTTGGAAAAAGTGTGCTTCCCAACCTCAGTTTCCCCTGAGTTGAGAAATATGTTCATTATTTTCTTTGTTACGTGCCCACCAGTGACACTTGGTCCTGTTAGCATAACTGTTAGCAAAGATGGCGGACACTGTTTACATTGTAGGAATGAGGTCCCGCCCCCCCTTGCAGTTGTATTATATGAAGTATTCCTTTAACAGTTACGCTAACAGGACCAAGTGTGACAGTTGGTGGGGTTATGCTTTAAAGGCAGAAGATCTGTGGATAAGTTCTGGCTGGAGAGGTTAGCTGGTAACTGTGGTTCAGATGGAAAGCAGTGCACAAACAAAGGAGCTATGGCTGCCCGTAGTAGCATATTTGCACATTACCACCACAAAAGAATGTCACCTTTGTTCCATGGAGAAGTTTTTTATCTTTCTAATCTTTGTTATTTTGGTTTTTCTGACCCAACATTATCAAGAATATTTCAAAAGCCTTTATAGGGAAAAAAAGAACCCTAATGATGAAGTCCCTGTGTGCTGCCTGCCTGACACCAAACAGCAGACAGAGAAGGTTAGTGACAAGCAGTTGGACACAGTGGAGCATTTATCAGCTAAAGAGCCACGTAGTTTTCTCCGGGGACGGCGGAGACAAAACCAGAGCCAAAAAAAAAAGATTATCTGACAGACATTCAGTTTAGTGTCAGGTTGTTGCTCAGCCTTAAAGTGACCAAAACCTCAATTAATGCAGCTTAAGCTTTAGCCTGAAAAACAATTGCTTTTATCCGAGGTTTTCAATACATGTAGGAACAGTTTGTAGTTTCTGGATCTTTTTGAACTTGAATCAGTTTGAAAGTGATTTTCACACCAAAGCAATAAAACAAGGCTGTGGAAATTGTACACGGTTTAATGTCAAATTTGTAGTGAGTGTATCCATTATCTGTAAGTGCAGGTTGATACACTAAAATGAGGGTTGTGTTCAAGGCACGCGTGGTTTGGTACCTGTTCATCCGCTAGACATTCCTAGAATGGCAGTGATCACGCCTTTTGGACTATTTGAGCTTCTGTGTATGCCTTATGGATTCTACGCTACGGGACCTCCCATTTCTGTTTGTGCACTTGATGATATACTCGTTGCTGTCACTTCTGATATGAAGACCATGATATACATTACAGTTCACAGACTTTAGGTTGTATTCACATACAATATGATAGTTCACAGTGACCTCAATATATTTTCTAGCACTTGATGATCAGCACTTGATATTGTCGTTCAAAGAAATGCCTTTTGACGAGTGCTACTTCACGTTGGTATTTTAAAGAGACTGACTCTTAAGTCTGGAAAAAACCACGCTATCTTAAAATACTTTTTCACCCTCTTCAAATCCACAAGACTGCCTCATCTTTTAGTCAAATATTTACACGATAATAAATAATTTGTTCTCACCTAACATTTCAAAGAAAGCCTTAGGGAAGAATCTACAGAGGTTATACAATATAGAGACAGTTAGGCTGAGTAAAGCTCTATAAGTTTTATTTGATTAAAACTCAATCAATCATACTTTGGGAATTTAGGCTTTTGTCTTTTTTGTAATGACATGAAAATAATAAGTTTTACAAGTACGATAATTGGACACAAAAACTTGGACACAAACTTAGTCGTCCATTACACTTGGTTGTACTATAATGGAATAATTCATATTAGTCTTACATTATGAATGCCAGCAGATGATAATGTCATCAATACTGTCTGGGGTTGAAATGCTCCACTTTTTTAAGTGAGTCGCCCTTGACCCTTATGTGGCGTGAGGTGGGTTTGCAAAGAATGGTTGTAATTCTTTGTCTGGCTCTGTCCGTGTCTTACAAATGCCCACGTATAATCCAAGCATGTAGCTGATGTATATGTGCCTTGGGACAACTCTGAAAAAAACTTTCTTTTTCAATTACAAAATCAAAAGTGACAACAAATAAATGCAGAAGCATGATAAGTCAGCAAGACACCTGGTTTAGGACTAAGAGCACATTCAAAGACTAGTCTGCTATGAAATCTCAGGCAGCCAAGGCTAACTGCAGTCATCTTTGGTCATAATTAAGCATTAAGTTCCAATTGAACTTCTAACTGGTAAACCAAATATGTCTAGAATATATTAAAAAGTATTTCACAAATGACTCTAACACTACTCTGTGTTTATTCCTGCAGGTTTGGCAGTTCACCAGATTATCACAATCACTGTGTCTCTTATTATGGTCATCGCAGCCTTGATCACAACACTCGTCCTTAAGAACTGGTAGGAAAGATTCCCTTACATTTTACCCATGACGACATATTAACTGTACAGTACTATGAATCCTCATGGACGACCAAAGATACAAGGTATGATTTTATGTTTGCTTCTTGTCTTTGGTGCGTGTTTTTGTAGCTGTGCACAGTCTGGAAATGGTCGCCACAATAGCCATCAGCGCAAGATCCACCAGCAGGAAGAGAGCTGCCAAAATCTGACAGACTTCACCCCGGCCCGGGTGCCCAGCAAGGTGGACATATTCACTGCCTACAATGACAGCCTGCAGTGCTCCCATGAGTGCGTCCGGACTGCTGTGCCCATCTACACTGATGAGATGATTCAGCAGACGCCCGTCTACAAGACAGCTTACAATGGAAACAGGTGTGTTGGCTCAGGATTAATCCATACTGAAAAACTCAGCCTTCAGAGGAGAGTTTGCGTGCATATAGTGGCAGCACAGCAGGGTGGGGTCAATACGTGTTTATCTTGTCAAACTGCTGACAGATCAGGTAACTTAGAGCAGCAGGATTCCCTTCTGGAACTTTTCATCGACACTTGCTTGTGTTTCCATTCACACCCCAACCTGTTTGCAGCCATCTCGCCTTATTAGAGCCGTGGTGCTGTAGCCGCCGTCTGTTGGTACATAAAACAAATGACTTCCTGTGTGCGCGCTGAGCCGATAGACTTAATCAGCATTGTGTGAATGTAACACACCTGTGTTCTTATAAGTTACGCACTACAGTTTTAATTACACACACTGAGGATGCGATCATGTCACACTAATCAAGCCTTTTAAGGTGTCATTTTATATTTATAAGATTAGTAGGATGTTTACTGTCCGAGTGGAAAACAGTAACAGTGATCTAAGCTGTGGGGCCAGCAGCTAGCATTATCACACATAAGCTGCTTTCAGGCCTGCACTGAGCACAAATGTCTACAGAAGTCACAGGGTATCGTTCAGTCAGGGCTCATGTATACATAATATACATAATCTGCAGTTAATGTCTAAGTGAGCTCATGTGAGAACACAGCAGGAAAAACTCTCCTCCGGAAATTTGCCTGCTGTTTTGAAACATGTCTCACCCCGAGAACGGGTATTTGTCAAAGTTCATTTTTATCTTAAAGAAGTGGAGCTGATTACCTTCATCGCTCTCTCTCTCTGTATGTGGCGCTAAAGGCAACACTCATCATATCACAATATCACCATAATCCCAGACTCATGTTCTAACTTTTTTGCGTGTTGACATTACAGACCCTCCCCCACTGAGCGACAGCTGATTCCTGTGGCCTTTGTGTCCGAGAAATGGTTTGAGATCTCCTGTTGACGTGCTGAAGGCCTTGTTCACTTGGTGTGGGTGGAGAGAGACTCTCTGAAATCATGCTCTGGTGGGTACTGTGCCACTTTGTCCTCTTGCAAATCACTATCTGAACTCTAGCCTCCCTTAATCCCTGGGTGATACTTTGGGAATAGAAGGGAACTTGGCATATGCTTATTTGCAACTCAATTATGCACCTTTTCATTTTCTGTGCAAAAAAAAAAAAGATCAGAGGGCTATTGTTAAGATAAGAGACTATTTATGTGCAGTATTATCAGTATAAATGATTCCACTCCTCATATCTGAGATATTTTCATTACTAGTTACGATATTCCACTCTCTTACCAAGAGAATATTGATTTTCTAGGAGTAAAGGGGTCACTTCACTTGTGGCACATTTTCATGCACAGTTAATAATATGCTGGAATGGCATGCATTTGAAATTCAAAGCATGGAGGTTTAGCACATGCTCCATCCCCACATTGTCACTAGAAGCCTGGAGGGAAGTGTAACGTCTGCTATTGACCCAGATTGTAAAAGGAGTAAATTGCCTGCAGGTAGTGTACAGTGAGGACAGTGTCTCTCCATTCTCTGGACACACATTAGTCGTAGTCAGCACAGTCGTCCACGCCATGTTGTCTTTAAAGTCACAACATCCCTCATTATCTCAACAGACCTAATAATAATAATATTTTTGAGGTCTGAGTGTATGATAAAGCAGATCTTAAAAGTTTCCATCCATTTTTTAAGTCCTTTCATCCAATTCAAGAAAGACACTGTGTTGCATGTTTTTCAGGCCAAATATGGATACCAGCACTCCCCCTTCAACCAGTACAAAGTAGGTTAGCTTTGAAAATCCTGTCTGGGTTGTGGGTTTTGTTTTCTTTTGAGCCGACATTGAGGGATAATTATGATTTTTGTTCTCTGCATCTCCACAGGATCCAACTGGAAACAAGAGACACACAAGAAACAGCTTCTTTTGTTAAGTAGTGTAATCTCTCGTTGGACACAGGTGAAGATATTTATTTTTCTAAAGCTGACGAGCAGAGCAGCCACACCGCTGCCAATCCATATTTCCAGGAACATACAGTCATTTAGATATAGGTTACATGTAGGAATATTTACAGGATGTGTGGGGCAAAACTGTGGTTATCACAGATGTCTTGAGGAAAACAAAACAAACACTGGACATTTGGAAAAGGAACCTAGGGAACTGCTGTGGGTGGAAGATGAACTGTATTCATGAACAATGTGCCAATAATGCCACTATGTGCCACAACCTGGATAGAAAGACATTTCAACAACAATTGATGGACTTAACAAAGAGCGTATATTAACCCTGTATTGATTCCAGTTGCATTTTTTTTGTTTGTTTTTTTAAAGAAAGTTTAAAGTTAACAAAAAAATGCTACAAAATGTATTTGAACATGTTTTCAAATAGTTTAAGAAATGTGTTGCAAAAGAGTCTTAAAGGTATTTATAAAGATATTGTTGGAAAGAAGAGGGTAAATGAGAGGGAGGAGGGAAAAAAAAGAGAAAAGCAACGGTATATGCTTTACTGAACAGTTGATTTTAAATAATCGTTTCTACAGGTCTCATTTTAGGAACAAATTGCTACGTCTATTTTTTTACACAGTATAGTCTGCCGCAGCCCAAACAGTCAAGGTCCAGAGCACTTGGAACTCAACACAGTTAATAAATTCTCTTTCCACCCCCCCGCCCCGCGCCCAGATTATAACAAAGAAAACCATCTGAAAACACCTGGTGCAAGCCAATCCAATGCCTGCTTCCACTGCTCATTGTGTACGGTTAGAAACTGACCACAGTTCATAGAAAGACATACAAAAGGTTTCTGTGATGCAGGCTCACAGCTTCACTGAATCCCGATGTTCTGACTGCACAACAGACTGCATGGAGCTGGGCAGGACATTCACACTGCCTCAGGTCTGTCTAGCTCCTTTGCACCCAAATCTATTGGTTATATCCACAGCAGCTGTTTGGGATGAATCCTAATGACTTTTTATGATTCATATCTGAGCTGCAAGACTAAAAGAGTGGAATAGATTCAATTTGCGCTTCACATTCATGTGATAATTTGCATGAATAGGAAAGAGATTGAAAAAACTAATCCCTCCGCAGACAGTACATTAATATCCCTTCCCGACTCCCACATTGGTTCAGTTTTGACAAATTATTTTTGAAACATTAAAGTCGGATTTATAGTTACAAAGTCAAGAAGGACATGACCCAATTTATCAAAGATAGTACGGAAAATGACCTCCGAGCTTTTCAACTGATATCAAAAAGGGAAGATTCTGCAGAAGGTGCTGCAGAAAGGGGACACCCCATCAGGATTGAAAATGATCCACATCCACGTTGTGTGTTTGAAATACAGGATGTAAGCAGGAGCGAATTCCCTCCGTGAGTGTGTGGTGAACGGTGAGTTGACTCTCTTCAGAGTCAGATCCACTCGATACTTGAGAACAATACCAGAATATCAGAAGCATATCAGACTTTCAGCTATCACAGCCAGTGCACAAATAAATTATTTGT
Organism: Solea solea; assembly: GCF_958295425.1. Classification (NCBI taxonomy): domain Eukaryota; kingdom Metazoa; phylum Chordata; class Actinopteri; order Pleuronectiformes; family Soleidae; genus Solea; species Solea solea. The sequence continues at coordinate 18,478,910 of NC_081144.1, read as the reverse complement.
GCCGAAAGAAGCGGAGCAGAGGTACAAAACATACCTGTGAGAAAGTTTAATTTAGTTCTTTAGGAAAACTGAAAACACTCCATCGGTACATTGTGGAAGCAAGGGGATTAAGACACGCCAGTCAGCTGCTGCCAAATTGGTTTAAACTATCTCTTAAGTCAAGGTGAGTGGACTCTGTGGTCAGGAAGGACACTTAAGCTCTGCTGAGAGTTTTCTGGCACCACTAATTTTATCAACTTCAATCTCTAAAAGAGGGATTACCCATGTGCTATGAAGCTTTTGAGGAAGCCACTGCTGAATCTACCATTTATTGTGCTGTGGGTTTGTACAAAGCACAAATACAATACTGTAATTGCAAATGTTTTTGGCTGCAGACAGCAATATGTACAGATTTGAAAAAAGGTGAGTTTTATTACGTGTCGACGCGGATCTCCAGGAAATAGATTAGTTCGGTCTTATGGGCTTGTTCTCACTTCCTGAAAAGAACATGCGAGATCACCATCCACACAGTAAATGTGAGCCATTCAGGAGGTGCCACGACGGCCCGCGATAAACACTGTGGTGCAAAACTCCGGCTTTTGCCCATTCACGACATGAAAACCGCTCCCATGAATGACCCATACCAGTCCAGCCTCGCGTGCGTGTCAGGCTACAGAGTTGCTTCTTTGACATAACTTATATTTTTTTGAATGGAGTGTTATCTCACCAGTCAGAGGGTTACAAAAAAAAAACTTACTGTATATTATACACGTGTAAATGTATTTTATATATATATTTGCTTCTATTTGTGTACAGGCGTGTTCTATTTTTCGAGACCGGTCCCATTTTTGGGAAGGTTCTAAGCTAGGTCGGGGACAATGTCTTTGTTTACATGTGCAACGACGGTATTTCTTTCAAAACACAAAACTAACCTTGTGCCAAGCTTCCTACCTGCACTTTCAAGCAGTTCTTGTATTATATATTTAGCTAACCAGTATAATACTACAGTAGACACTGCAATAGAGACTGGATTGTGATTTTTCAGGTGGCGTGTGCGAGAGGAACAGCGGCGAATGGTTCAAAGTGGTGTCGTGAGCAAACCGTGGGCTCTGCGGTATCTGCGGTTGCCTGGGAAACCAATGACTCGCTGTTCTTGAACATCATTTCTACATTAACTCTAATCTAATATCACGTGAATATTACAAAGTGGGAATCCAGTAGCTGCCAAGAAAAATGACAAAACTTGATCCACACCGGGCTGTGTTCATTTGTCATGTTTCTCATATTTGATACAACCGCCCCAGAAAATGTCTGACATTTCACATACTTTACTGTAATGACTGTGAAGACTAATGTTAACATTTATAAGCATCCAAAATAACCAGGACAAGACGTCTACAGACAGACACGTGAAAGGCGAGCGTGTGTGAAGTTCCCCTTTTTATTTACATTTCCCATCATAAAGCGACTGCTGAATTGACCTATTTTCAAAACACAGTGACGTGGGAAGCCATTGACTTATTTTCATCGTAGACCTTTAATGGATCCTTTTGGTTTATTTCAACTTGGCGTTATTTTTAGACATGCTATCAGCAGTAGGCCAGATGCTGAACTATGTGTTTCTTTGTGGCTGTAATTGCATGAGCTGAGCCCGTGCCTGTCATGCTTACACGCTAAACTGAGACGACAAACACGGTAATCAGGACATCAGTGTATTGGAATTGCACGCGCACGCAGCACAGACACGGTGAAGTCAGAGGCTCGTGGCTAAAATGAAGTCTGACAGGGTGAAACACAAGCGCACAGCTGTGCACAAACACACACACACGTGTGGGTGAGTCGAACTTGATCCTTCCAGTGTGTAAACGGGATGGATGGATGTGTATAACAGAGACTAAGTGTAATGATTTTACTGTTTGCCCTCATTTTCTCAGCTCATTATTCTTGCCTTGTCAGACTTCCTTGTAGTGATGTTGCCCAGTTCCAAGCTTTCGGCAATTAACTTGTGTAGTGCACATTAATAACTAATGAAAGGAGAAGTACTGTGTTATTATAGTGTTAAAACAAGACCCAAGTTGCACTAAACCAGACTTATCCTTAAGCTTTAATAGTGTAGCCTGTGGGAGATCTGTTCCCACTTCAGTTCTCTATTGCACTCACATACTTTCTGTAGTGTTTATTCAAATAAGGTACTTGTGACTGTCATGTTTAGTAACACTGGGCAACAATAACTGTAAAATATAACACGAACCACCTGGGGTTTTGTATCAAACTGGTTCTAATTGTGAGGGACTGAACTAAAGGAAATGTTGAATTTAATATTGTGGGTGAAAAAGATTGCAAGGATTTTACGTCATTCAGCCTTATTTGCATTGTTAAACGTTTCTCATTAAGGCGGACATGCCTTTGGCTGGCAGCTGCCAATTCACCTTTCGTTCCTGATGGACATTTAGACTAAAGAACATCGTAACTTGCGGCTATGAGAAATATTTGGAGGCATCGGCGCATATCAGCCTTTTTACTTTCACCTCTGTCTAAAATCAATCTGATGTAAGGGAATGCCTTACTGCTTTCTTGCCTTTTCAGTTTATATTTCAGGATAGCTGGCAAGTGGAGTGTATCATGGCTCCGAGGGGGGAAAATGATTCCACTTTACCGGTCAGATTTGGTTCAGGAATTATTATTTGAGAGCAGCACAGGAGAGGGCAGGAGAGACCGGGAGAATCTTGTCGGAAAGTCTTCAAAAGACACCAAAGACTTGATATGCCTTTTTCACAAAGAATGAATCTTTTTTTTTTGCGTCTGCTGTTTCTGTCTCTTCTGCAGCCTATGAAACCTTCGCTCCCTTCAGCACAAACAAGCTATCAATCAGCAAGGCTTTTCCTGTCAAGATGAAGGATGATGCGCCATGCACTCATTTGCAGGGACTGTGATTCCTGTTTACATGTCAGACATACAGAGTGGAACTTATCGACACGTGGCGTTTGAATTAGATGCTTGCTGAACATCTCCAAGGCCAAGGTTTGTTTGTTTTTTCCATCTCATTGCAAGCATTCACATGCCAGGGGAGAGGAATCGGTGTTTTGACCTCGTTTAATCATGGCCTTTGGGTGCCTGATTAACCAGGAATCACGTTTTACAGCTGGTACGTATATTGTAACACGGTGGGCACTTATGGTGGTGTTATTATATTGAAAGTCTATATCAGGTTGCTACAGCAAGGAGAGACTCAGCAGGAAGAATAAATGATACAATGTGACCAAGAAAAGTTCAACTCAGAGGAGAGGACAACGTTTATCTTCACAGACTGAGTTGTATCTTATATTTTGAATCTATTTGGATTCAAAACCTGTAGCTCCTCCACATCATCACATACTGTGCGCTTAATGTATCTAAAGTGGAGGGCTCCGACTCTCCTCTTGGGTCATGTTTTTACTTTTCTATTCACAAGAGTTAAGGTGCTGTCACTGTCAGTGCTTAGCGACACAGTCAAAAGACTTGAACAATGGAAAAACAAAACGTGGTTTGCAGCATTCCCCCATGATCCCCTCTGCGAGATGGACACTAGCCGCCTGACTCGAATCTTCTGCAGTAACGTTTGATTTGCATCAAGGGTACAAAGACATGAGTGACACATACATTTGGTGTAACAGAAAATATTTATCAGTGGGTTTTGTTTTGTTTTTTTACAGAAACGGTGATCAAGCTAGAATGACTACAGACAATATCATGCACACATTTTTAATTTTAAGGGGGTGGGGAAGTGTTATTTCACATGTGAACACTGTTGTTAGTTGAAGCTGACTTACAATCACAATTCGTACCAACAATGAAGGAACCTGATTTGAGTTGCGTTGTCGCCATAAAAATGAAGAGTTTGTACTTTGTGACTCTTAAACTTTTTATATTTGTGTTAAATATATCAATGAGTACCTCTGTTATCTTTTGTAAGACCTATGACTATAGTATATACAAATACACACACACACACACACACCTACACACACACACACCACAAAAAGGACTCCAGTCTGTCTCTGTGACGGCTAAATGTTGTATAACTTTTATTTTGTGTCCTATGAACCACATTTCTTCCTTTTGTAGTTATTGGTAAACGTTTCGATTTCCAGGTGACTTTGATTTGGTTACTCTTGTACTACTAAGCTCTGTATTTGCAAGCACTGTAAATGCGATTCTCATTGGATTCGTCCTCTGTACATTTAGTACTCTGATGTTGCTATTAATAAAATGTAAAACAACATGGGCTTGTGCTACAGGGAGTTTGTTGGAGTGATGCCGGGGAAACGTGCAGCGACTGATCGGGGCAAACAGCACAAAATAAAAGATTTGAATATGGTATAAGCTCTGCACCTGTTTGTTTTAATTCACCCTAAAGCTGCTATAATAATTATCTTGTTTAGTTTTATTTATTAATACTTTGCTGCTAACGCATAACTCCTGTTCTAAAAGAAGCACCATCATCTGTCAGCATTTACGGATGTGATAATGGGTTCAAGGGGCTTGAGGACCCAGAGTTGATCTTTTTTTTTCTTTTTTTCTTATCAGTTATCAGTAATGATAAAATAATTTCATGTGGTTGATGAAATGGTATGCCTCTTCTATTTCAGCCTCTGAATATTTATACAGAATGAGCTGACTAATAAAAAAAGTAACTATCTTTAAAAATTCCTGTTCAGATTAATGAAAAAAGAAAATGTGACAGAAATCCCTAGACCAGTTTATCATAAGCATGTTAATAATCTGTTAGATTTGCCGACCAAATCCAGAAATTGCATTATATTAATCAAATGAATATGGGGAAAAGGCCACATCATGAAAGGTAGGGCACAGTTGTAAAAAAGATCAACTGTGTGCAAAAAAAAAAAAACACACATGAAAATAAACCATATGTGAATTGATTTCCCAAGGTAATTAATCTCCATATAGTTATTCAAAAAATGTAATTCAATAAATGGAAACTGCCATGTTCTTTTTCTGTATACATGTGGCTCAGTAAGATAAAGCACAACATAAGCATTGCTCAGATTCTTCCAATTTGTATTTGTAACTGTGTCACATCATAATAAACTAGAGGGCTACTGACATTCTAACATCTGCCATTTAGAAAAATGTGAAGCACTTGAAATAATGCGTGTTTCTGTCACTGTTGCCTGTAATAACTGACAAAAACAAATCTGGCGCCATAGTCTGTCTGGGTAAAAAGCTCCAAAATGAGCAGTGACATCTTTGTAGAGAGTGCCAGTGCTGCAATAACCATTTTTCTAGCTGATTAAGGTGTGAAATGTCTTCTCCGCCAGCTTTTCTTCCCATCCAGAGCAGTCAACCATTAATAATAGCATTGATTAAAGCTTTGAGAGCAAAACCCCTCATAGTTTAGCAGTCTCTTCACAACAGTGTTCCAGGTCCATGAAGGGAAGTGGAGAGACCATGAAGGGAATGTGTTGAAAAATGCAAGGCCCTGTGGACTTTAATGTAAGAACTTGTAGAACAAACACTGACGTGTAGTTTGATGTTTAAATCAGGAAAGCTAGAGTTTGGGGTCATGTTCGTCTCCCGATGTTTCACAGCCACGCTAGACTTGGATGGGAGACCTGGCAACGCTGTGGCCAGCATCACCATTCCTTCCTTTATCCTTCTTCTTTGCCTTGACAAACTTGTCCCGTAGGAACTTCCACCTCTGCCGACAAGCCTGCTCGTCCTTCCCCAGGGTCTGCGCTATCTCCCTCCAGGAGAATCTGGGCTGCACGTGCAGCCTGCGCATTTCACATTGATGACGCAATTCACGCCTTGCGCACGGTGCGTGTTGGGCCCGCTGTGCTCGAGAGTATACCAGGGCCTTCATTCACTTGCATCTCCTCTCTCGAGTCCTATTCTTTCTGTCTCAGTTTTGCGTTCCCTCTCAGGCAGTCTCTTGTTTTTGGGATCTTTGGGAAGTTCTGTTCTCCTTTTTGAGGAATCGGCATGAGCAGAAAGAATCCTCCCTCTGTGCGCTATCGAGCTCGACTCCATCCACCGGCGGAGAGGCCTGCCAGGCTGCATTAACACGAGGGCAGTTGGATCGGTCCACACTGACTGTGACAAGCCTGTAGCCCCCTTCACTCCTCATACATTAAACTAAATTATCCAGCCCTGCCTGCTCAGACTGCTCTGATCAATGCGGTGGACGGTACACGCTGCCAGGGAGATACTTTAGTACGGTGAGATTAATTCTTGCTGCCGACCTGCCCCTTTCAAAGATTGCGCCTCCACCAACACTGATAGTGCAGTCAAACATGATTAGCTCTTTAGTTGTCCTGTGTGGAGTGGATCAGCTTAGACAAGAAATGGAAGGGCTAAGAAGACTTACAAGCTATCCTTCCCAAAGTTCTGATTCTGATACAGTTGATTGATTGTGTCTATCTAGGTCTCAGAGTTGTGGAGAGCGGAAGTTGTTCCCCTGTTTCTTTCGGACCAAATTAGAAAGAGAGAATTAAATTACAAAGCATAATCATAGGATTACCTGAGTGTGGCAGGCCAGGAGTCTCAGTTGTACTTTCATGGAAAGCAATAACAGGAGGATGACATCTGCCATCATAGAAGTCTCATCTCACATCCTGGCAAAAGCCCTTCTTTATCAGAGTATAAAAAATGTTTGTGCATCATGAAAAAGGAGCTGAACACTTGTGCAGGTAATGCATGTGTTTAGTCCCTGAGTGTCACAATATACTGAATGGCAATACATAATAAAGTGGAGTCGTTACTGGATGCAATAATGCTGGGTTCTAACTGGTGCTTTATCACTCGCAGAAATATAAGCCTTACAAAAATGGTTGAGTCTGAAAATGGGTGACAGTCAAACTTTATGTCTGTCACTTGGAGGAGCTGCGAGAAACCAAAGGGTGAGACAAACCAGAGAGAGAGGGAGAGAGTGTGAGAAATGGAGAGATAGCACAGCTTGAATCTTTCAGGACTTTCACTTTTTGGTTTAACAGTGTCTGCAGGAAATCATAAAGGAATGACTATTTAGATCCTCTCGCAACTGGAAGAAAGACTTCAACCTGAAGCATGGAGTTGCCAGGGGTGATTTGTGGTGATGTCATGGAGCTAAAATAGCTCCTCATTAGCACCTCTGAAGCACATTGCATGATTAATCGTCACCAAAGATTTACAATCCAATTAGAGAGTGTCTGGGTGTGGAACAAATGATTCACCTTTGAGGGAGAGACATCAATGAACAGACCCAAAATGGGCTTTTTTTGGGGGGGTGGGGGGGATTTTTTGTGCCTCTGGCTGATTGATGCTGAAGTGGATGAGCGACTTCTCCAGAATGACGATGTTTTGTCAGCTCCACAGGCACATCACTCAGCATGCTGGGTGACTTGTCATGGAAACATGGCAAGTCTGTAGATGCACAGTTTATTCTTCACATCAAACACTTGGTTGCAGTGATTTTACATTACATGTTGTCAGCGACCAGCAGTGGGAAATTGGGTCTAAGTTTGAGCACACTGACGGGTGTGCGGGCACACATATGCCTGTGAAAGCATTTCCCTCGGAAAGACTAATTTAGGAGCAATCACTTCCCCGCTCTGCAGCCTAGCCGGGAGTTTTAATCCCCACATTTGCATGGCTAAACTTAGATCAGCCTCTGCACGTCCACACTGGATATCAAGTCCAGGAATATAAATGCTTGTTTTGACTACACATCGAAAATGTTGCTGAAACAGTCACAAGCTCACTTTCCTTGTCTCTGCTGTGGCCTTTTAAACATCACCTGCCTATGACACAATGGAACAGTATATGCACAGATTCCCAGCTGAAGTGAAACAAGTTCAGGTATTTTCTTTTTATCCTCGTTGGGCCAGACTGTTCCAGAGAGTGATTCAATTCCTTGTAAATGGGCTTTTCCATGGGCATCCAGGCCGGCTTTAAGAAGAGAGCTCACGGATGCGGAACGGATGCAATAACCGCCGACACTCCGGCTGATAGGATAGCTTCATCACATACTCTTTGTGTTGTCGAGCTGGCGTATTCTATCTTTCTGGCATTTTCAAACACATGAATAAAAGACGGTGTGACAATGAAAATGCTACCGGTTGTAAAGCAAGCATCTTGAAGTAAATGCAGGAAGTAGTGTTTTATTAGTTTGTGCGTCCCGTTGTACATAAGGACACATGATCTTGATTACATATTGAATACAAACATAATTTCCTGGTCTGAGGAGCGCGAGGATCTCCGCCAGAAAGGGAGCTACTGTGGCAGGTCCTTTTACATGGAAGCAATTTTGAGCTGGGTGTTTGCCCCTCTACCATTTTCACTTGTACTCCACTTCCCACCATGCCAGCTCTTCTCATTCATGTATTGTGATTGCTATTCTACCCCTCAGTTGCCACTGCACACTCTTGGACTTTGTTGGAGTCGAGATTTTGGGCCATCAGCTGCTTATCAACCACATTCAAAGCAGCCTGGAGTTTGGCATTGTGTGCTTCCTGGCTCTTCAGCATAGCCTTGATGTCTTCTTTGATCTCACTAACAAAGATTCCCTGTAACTCACTAATCTTGAGGCAAAAAACTTCCTCCTCCTCCTCCTCTTCCTTCTGTGACCTCTCCTTTGGAAACTCTGGAGTGGAGAACCACTGGCAGGGGGATTCGGCCTCTGTGCTGGAAAGTTCAAGGCCCTGGTGCTCATCAATTACCATGTCCTCTGTGTCTGTACATGCATCCATGTATTTGTTTGCAGTCTGGATGTCTTGTGTGTTCAACTGTTGCAGTGGTTCTTGGGCATTCTTCAGCTTTGACATGAGATCCATGTTGATGACATGGGCCTCTTGCAGCTGATGGTAGAGCTCCTCCGTCATACTCTCTGCATGTCTTTCAGTCTTGATTAGCTTTGCATTATCTCCATGAAGCTGCCCCTTGAGGTCCTTGATGATCTTTTTGTGTGCAAACAGGCTGCTGACAACCTCATCAATTCTGTCTTGGGCATCTCGCAGCCTTATGGTGAGTTGAGCTATTTCCTCCCTCTGCTCTGTAATTGTAGGGGCTTCATATTTTCTTTTTCCCTGGAGCAGATCAAGGACTGCGCTCAGTGTCTCAATTTTTGTTTTCACCTCGGTTCTTTCATACGGATCATCAGACATTGTGAAAAGCTCCACTTTGGCAGCTCTTAGCTTCTGCCTGACTTCTGTCTCCCAGTCTCTGACGTAGTACCGAATCCGAGCATCCAGAGTCTTAACATATGTTGCCGTCATCATTCTTTTTTCTTTTTAATGATCATTGATAATGTGTGCTGAACACAGCTTGTGCGTAACAGCAGTTGCGTTGCATTACTGCCATTTTGCTGAAGTGCATGAGTGAAGTTATTTCAAAGGAGATTACATCAGAGACACCTCCCCCTTGTGGTCTTTAACTCCTCCCACAGTTAAGATCAAAGGCAGACAATCCAGTTGAATGTTTCTAAAAGTATGAACAGAAAAAAATGTGCTATTCATCTAATAAATATGATGCATACAATCATTTTCCTTTTTGGTTAGGAAGGATGCCCAAAAAAGATGTTAGTTATCTATAAATGTGTAACCAGTATTTAAAGCTTGAGCCTGTCATTTATTTCTGACACACTTAATTATGTTATTTGTTTGACTTCTGTTTCTAAATGCCAGTTGAACAATTCAATCAGCAGTCAGTGCCTGAGGCATTAACTGTTGTCAGGTGTCCAATTTGGCTGCCAGAAGTGTTGAGTCACCTTTGATGATGCATAAACATGGAAACTCAAAAGTGCCGTCGCTCTTCTGATTGCATAAGGCACATCACTATGGATACTCTGTACTTATATATATATATATATATATACACCGTACTGACCTGTGCATGGAGGGGGCAGTAATTTAACATTATGGATGCCAACTGCCATAAAACACCAAAAGTTTGCTCACACAACCTATCAGCAGTTAGCAGCAACTTGTGGGAATACGGAGAATTCACCTCCTGTGGGTATTGATTTTTCTCCTCGACGGATGTTAAATGTTTATTAAAAGAGTTCAGCAGCAGCATCTGGAGAGGCGGGGTGCCCTGAGGTGAAATCCTATTCTCTCTCCGAGTACGCCTCCCCACTGCTTCTCTCTAGTCCTCCCCACCACTTCATTCGCTCCCTTTGAACGAACACAGATTGAGTTCAGGATAGCCAGGATCCATCTTTTCTCATCTATCTCCAGGGTATGGCTCACTTTGCCCACTGCCTGATGTCCCTTTTCCACACACAGGACTTTGATTACCTTCTCTCAGGCCAGTGACTCTGAATAGAAGACCAGTAGGTCAAGAGTCTAACAATACAGGGAGTAGGGGGGGGGGGAATGGGGCCGAGAGAGAGAGAGAGCTCCATCTATCGTAGAATCACTGCCCACCATCTGCAACTTGTTTTGTTTTCAGCTGATAGATGACTTCTTTCTCCCTGGCTGAGTTCTTCTTCAACCAGAAAGTAGAAGATCAAGGAGGCGGAAAAGCGAAACTTATGTTTGGACTTCAATTAAAGGAGTTTTTGTGTGTGATTAGTTAATTGTATTCAAGCAGAAGACAATGAATTGCCTGCCGTCTGATTCTGTTGGATCCACTTTTAAAATCAACACAACCTTGTTCCTCGCTAACAAACTTGGCAGGTCCATTTAAGGGCCCGGACATCCACTGTACCTATTGTATCTGTTCTGTGAGAGTGTAGAGATGTTAGGACTTTCGATGCTGTTCTTTGTGTCATGTTGCTCAATTACGAGGCATCTTTATAATCATTGATGCTCATGTTTTATAGAGCTTTGTTGTAAAATATGACTACATGAAAGTGTCAAACAACACAGGTCTCCACAGCATGTCCCCGATCATTATTATTTCAACATGTATCCTGTTTCATTGTGAGATTAATTTGTTGCATCTGACATATCCCCAACCAGATGCTATTTGCCAGCAGGCAACAGACAAGGTGGCACAGTGTGATTATAATCACAAATAAGTTAGTGATTTTCATATTTTGCAGACAATGTGCCGCCGGCTTGACCTTTTAACCGTTTTCATGGCACGGCCCTGTTTATGATCAATACAGCAGCCGCCTGCCCCGCAGAGAATCGGACCCTTTTCTCAAATTCCTTTGTCACAGTCTCCTAAAGCACCAGTGAGGCAGGATCTCACTGTGCTGTGTGGCTTCAGATGCAGCTCTGTTTTAGTTTTTTTTTTACTTACTATCTGTGTAAATGTGACATCATCAAACCTTATTCATGATGTTTTGCCATCTAACAAATGCCAATAGTAAAACACATGTAATGGTTGCACAAAATTGTGAATATTTAGTACACTTGAACATAACTACAATTAGTTTAGTGGCTAAAAGGGCACTTTAGTTGACAGGAATAACGGTGTGTCTATCTAGATTCATTCATTAAAAGGAGGAAAACAGTGTAAAAATAATATGAATATTACATACCCACCATATGGTAAATCTATTGTATATTTTCAGTGGACATTCTTATATCTCCAAACTATGTTTATGTCTTGTGTCAATGTGGACACAGTTTTTGTATAAAGAACATGTACTACAGACCTGATGTGAACCCAGATCAGGACCATCCTTAGTTGGTCCAGCTCCAGTCTTGGTGCAAACTTTGAGCTTTTCAAAATCATTTCAGCACGTTTTCACACTAATTTCCAATCAGTTGATCTCAGCAGTTTGCCGGGATTAAGACCATCTCATCGACTTAATGTCATCCACTGCCTCTCTTTCTCCACACATTGATCGAATATTGTTTAATCTTCACCCAACTGTAGAGACTCAATGAACTATTAAATAACTTAATGATTTGGAGCTTTCCCAACAGCAGCTTGGATCCACTGAAGCGGCCTCCAGTGCACAGTATACAAATGACTACCAGCGGAGGTGTATCAGCTTCGCGCTCCTGTACTCATATCAAACACATTGTAATTTCATTGCTATGAACCACAGAGGCCATGTAAGTACCACAGAGAACATAAACACCCACTGCTTCACCCACAGAAGGTGCCGTGTCACCGAAAACCTGCGTCAAGCGGAAGTGGCGACTGCTGTTTTATGCAACCAACTGCCTTTTCCAAGAATTTAAGTGGAAAACATTAAGTTTTGTATTATTTAATACATCTAAGAGGCATCTGTAGTGCACTGGTGCCACTGGAGAGATGTCACTCCCATCCACATTGTGGCCGGAGGCAGCTTTTATCATGCAAAAGAGAGCTGTGTACAGCATGTCTGCAACCCTGACTGTCTGCATCTCAACTAACAGCAACTCAATGCAAATGTAAGATCTCACCATAAATCATTCAAAACATCTCTCTGATCTCACCCTGAATTGAAAGGGAATGCTGAATGTGCACACATCCTAAAGGACCATACTCCTGCCTTTTCATATTTCAGCAGCTATTCATGTTTCGTTTGGTCAAAACTAGACTAACATTTCCTATTTTTATCAAAAGCCAAGTTCTTTTTGCAAAAATATATTTCCTAAAATATATCAAATATTACTTCATAGCCTTGGCTATACTAAGTTCTTTATCCTTTAAATTAGATACTGATATTTACATGTCAATATCATCCTTTTTCCTCCTTTGCAGTAGCAGTACGCTAAGAAGGGTAACTCCTAATGTCCTGCTCCACAGCTTCCCCTGGCATATACTGTGTTATTCCCAATCCAGGTGGGATACAGAGTATAATCCCCCCCAGTGAATTATAGGTCCACTGTGGGGTCTGCGACCAGTTGGAAATGCTCAGAAAATCTCCAAATGAAAAGGCCTCTGAAGGAGTCAAATCTGAGATCGTACATGCTGAAAATTGATGATGAGGAAACAGCTGCACATAAGGAGGTCAGGGCTCGACGACTTCTTGCTCTGATACTAGATCTGGATAAAAAATGGATTTAAGCGAGCAACTGAAACATCCAGACAAACCATGTAACAAACCATTCATAATCAAATGAAGCAAATGCTCTCAGAATTTTTATACATGACTGTTGCAGGGCTGTCTGTCATGTTGCATTGTATCCCTTTCTTGATCTCTCTCTGATGCACTTCTTTAATCGCAGTAGTCTTTGAGGATGTTCCATCCAGCACTAATCAGAAAGCAAGCTAAGAACAGGGAGTCATTTTCAAAGACTTAACGGGCAACAGAGTGTGGGGCCCAAGGCCATTTTTTTTGTACAAAGCCCGCGTTGCAAATACAGTAGCTGTCATCACTTGTCTTTGAGTCACTCTTTTGGAAACTAACCAAATGTGTTTTTTGTTTTTCTTTTCTTTCCTAATGTCCACAAAAGACAGAGAAGGTGAGTCATCCATCCTCAGCCCTTCCCTTGATGCTGTGGCACCGTCTAACCATCTATCCCTTTTCTCCACACCATAGAAAAAGCAATCCATTCATCCTTGTGGTGCTTCGGCATAAGCATCGATCTGTCTTCAGCAGCCTGTGAAACATACACCTATGATGGATTCAGTGCAAAGTAGGATAGGCCTAGATGATGTAAGACTCTAAGTTTGTTTGAAAAAAAACAACAAAAAAACTGTCATCTAATGTTTCCAGTCTCTTTGTATATCACAGATACCTTTTTGGATTCTCTTCCACACATCAGGTAACATGTGAATGCAGTCATGCAATCTATCTTTACTATCTCAAGCTGCTGTTATGATACACAGAATCTATAAGGTCTTTTATGTTAAAGAGATATTACCAACTCATTTCCCTTCTCAAACAGTTGTTGTGGAGTCACAAAGAGAGGAAATCATCCCTCTTTGTTTTCTACATGGACATATGCAGTGCATTTATTGTCTACCAAGCATGAAACTTATAGTCTCTTTGGTGATTCACTGACTTTTCACACATTTGACTACGTTGTAGAGTCTCACACGGGCACTAGCACGGCTGTTCTTTTATACGAGACCTTTAATTTGTGCATACGATGTGATGAATTCACAATTTCATATTCTGCTTGTGACACTGCGGCTTCCTTGAGATGATTTTAATATGACAGTCATGAGGTTGAGAAGTAATGAAACGTTTAGACACACATTCTTAGCGGGGAAAACAAAAATACTGTAGGCACCAAGATAATATTACAAACGCAATAATATTAGTCATATTGATATCATGCTTTTTCATATTTGAGTATTCAAAAGGATTGTCTCTCCCAAAATGAAAAAAATTGAGTGTGACAATATACTGTATTAGACTGTCAAGAAAAGAAATGTAATAAAACCATCAGAAATTCGAGGCTATACGATTTTAAGCCTTATGAGGTGTATTGTAATTTGTGAGAGTGGATTATACAAATAAAATCTGATTGAATGATTTTAGATACATAAAATTAAGTTCTCAAAAACGTTGTTTCACACCATTCAACCCCGTATGACATATGAAACGGTGAAGTTGTCATCAGCACAATTGAAAGTTCCTTAGGTAATTGCCACTCTGAGCACACTCACTACAGTGGGTGAAAAGAAGCAGAAATCAACCATCAAGTGCATTTATTCTACATGTTGTATTCACTAGGAGATGAAGAGGAACAGGTGAAGAAAAAAGTAAAACTTGCATCAGGTACCTCAGCACATAAAGGTTTGGCTCTACCAAAGCGCTATTATCCTGCTAACCGTATTCCCTAAAGCTGTCCTGGCAGTCCCTCCTTCATCCTCCTCTGACTCCCAGCTCTTGTAATGCAAGATGGTAGAGTAGAAAGTTCTGACGCCTTGTTTTCAGTGGCTGGTGTATGTGTTCCTGTTGAGTTTTTCCTAATTACCTCCCAAAGGAGCCCAACTGCTGTCAGACACGGAGAGAGGAGGGTGAGAATGAGCGAGATAGAAGAGGGGAGACAATGTAGGGGAAAGGATGGGAAGAAAGACAGATAGACAGACGAGAGAAGGACAGCGATGCGCAGAAAGAAAAAAAAACAAAGGGATATAAAAAAGGGGAAATATATGACTTGTGTTTAATCTTCCGTTTAGCTTCACTCTGCCATCTTGACTGTCACACCGGCTTTGAAAAACAGGTACAGTGCCTCCATCTCTGATGTGGGAGTTTTAAAAATGCATAGAGACTCTCTCTTCAAAGTACACGGGGTTATAACATGGGATATATAAAGAGAAAGCACTTCATCATATCATCATGACAGTGATGGGCTGGTGTGATGTACGAAATGACACGTGTATAGCATAAAAATAGCGCCACCAATGAATGTTGATTATAATAAACCTGACCTATCCAGAGGCTAAATACTAAAAAGCTTCAGAGAGAATGGTGTTATCAAATTCTATGGTGCCTTTGCACTTACTTAAATACACCTTCTTTTTTTTTCAAATTTGGCACAAATTTATTAAGTGCTTAAGTGTGTAGACAGAAACGACATTGATCAGTGGAGGCATTCAACTGCTTTTGTGATAATTCTACATTCATTATGTCCTTGTGAAATATGTAATCACAGAAAAATCCATCAATCCATAACTAACTCAGGATCTCAGTGCAGCTATAGTACAGACTATGACAATACTGAGTACTGTTTATCAATATTTATTGATAGACCAAAGGATCATCGTGTGTAATTTGGTGCATTGGATGCTTGAAGGCAGATGTGTGGTGGAGAGCTGTGAAAAAGAAGATTCTTCTAATCTCACCACCAGAGGACAGGGACTTTGGTCGAAACCAATGGACTCCACTGTGTTGAAGGGCTTTAAATCTTTTAAATTAAACTTGGCGACAATCCCCTGACATCAGCTGTTTTTTTTTTTTTCCCCACAGTCATGTTCCCTCATTTGGCTTGACTTCAGTGTAAACTGCTTATTATTCACATTCGGGTGAGTTGACAGCCAGTCTCTTATGTTATTCAAGCCCCATATATTGTTTTCCTTCTTTTGACGTGACACTCGTAAAACTCTGGGAGTGTGTAAGACAGGCAATAAAATACACAGCACAGTTAAACACTGCTCTTCTGCAACAGTTGCAACTTCAAAATAGGGTAAACCATGTTTCCCTTGAACGGCGATGAATTTACTCGGGTTAATTTATTATTGCACGCTTCTTCCAGGAACCAGGTTACTGGAGTATCCGGGTCAAAAATGTGGATTTCTGCTCATGGTATTGAGGCCACTGGAAGACTCCACACTCCTCGACAAAGAGAACGCTGCCTTTGAAAGAGCTTATTGGTAATGCTGATACATTTTACAATGCACTCATATCACTCATCGCTGGACTAACGCCACGTTTTATATTTAATTACTGCCTCTGTTTTAATGACGGAGGAGATAAGAATGACACACAGAGCATTATCAAATGTCTATTGTATCCTCTCATAATCAGCTTTTTCCTTCTAGAAAACAGTGTACTTTTTGTTCCCGGATTTTGGAACACATTGCAGGATTAAAATCACAAAGCTCCTCTTGTTATCGCAAATCAGGGGATATCCCGTGCATCCGTCCTGTTTAAATTGGGTCTCAGAGGGCCGTATTAAAGCACATTCCCACTGTGAGAGGGTTTATATGGAGGCCATGGATGTGAGGAGCTGATGCATAAGGAAATCATCTGTAAATTATATTTGAAGTGTTTTGTTTTACTCACTGTAGAGAGACACATTTTTGCTGACCAAGCCCAAAAGCTGCAGTTATAATATATCCAGACTGGGATTATTGATCTTTACAAATCCACTGGTTACAAGCCGCTTCAAAGCAGCTGTCCATGGTGCTGAAGCAAACTCGAGCATCTGTCTATACACGCTACATTTCCTGTACTGTATGAATATATTCATTCCTGGTTGTATTGGACTGCGTGTGACACACATGTTTTTTTCTTCATGTTTTGGGTGTTTTGTCCTCAGTGTGGACACGTTTCTGTCTCAGGGTGTTGAGAAGATGTATGTCCAGAGACTTTCAGTAAAGTAAGTAATTATAGTGTTGCTCTGTTCTCCTCTACTCTCTGTTCTTTCCTTTTTCTTTTAGTGGCTTTGATAAAGACCCAGTTTGGGTCACCACAGGTTTTAGGTGAAGTCAATTATCACACTGAGTGCATGTTGAAAATATCCCCTTCAGCCAGAGAGTCCAGCCTTCTGCCTTGGAGTACAATACATAATGTTCTCCACTCTAGCTGTGGCTGACCTACTCAGCCTCCCCAAGGACACACTCCCTTTGTCAACAGATGAACATTACTACAAGATAACATGAGACCACTTTAAACAGAAAAAGGGAAATAAAAGGTTTGTGAATTGATTGATATCATTTATTTCACTTGTCTCTTCTGGCCTCAATAAGCTTTTTCCACAGTGGAAATTCAAACTTAATTTAGCTCACGGTTGGGAAAAGTCTGGCCTTTGGACTGTATGTGGCCTATTAGACCTTTTGATGTGGCCCATTAAAGAAGAAGAAAAACATCTCATGACAGGGATTCATTTTTCCTGAGATAAGAGAATAGAGAAAACATAAAAAAGCAGACTTATGTCTCCTGCTCACTTGTTTTAGCTGGAGCCTTGAAGTCCTGTTGGACAATGTACATTTGTACTTTTTGGACAAATGTCAGCAAGAGACATAGATAAAGCCGGCCCTGTGAGAAGTCCTGCTTTGATTTGTCGACATTCATCTTGTTGTGGCATCTTTTCCCAGTTTGTACTACAGAATACACCAGAGGACGCCGAGTGTCTCTCTGGTCCTACATCAGAACAGAATTGTCATTGCTTTATAGTTTTCAAAGGTTGCCGTTTGAAGAATTAGACGAAGGTTACTATCAAAATACAGACGACATATTTGTTTTGTCCACAGGTCATCTAGGTGACTAGGTTATTTGGATTGCTTTGGAAAAGTTAATATATACAAAAAAAACATTCTGAAAACCTTTAAAATTAAATTCCTGCCACAAGATTCATGGTAGTTTGATTTTTTGGCACTTACATTTCAAAATAAGGACATCAGATTGCAGCCACAAAATGTCAACACATCTGTGCCTCAGTTTTCTATCACTACACTCAATCGCTGTTCTTACAGGGACATGGAAAAGATTTAAAGCTTCAGAAATACTGAAGGGCACAGACAACAAACTATTTAGATGGTTGCTTTTAACCAAGGTGAAGAGAAAACCCAGGATAATAAAAGGTCATAATTGTAAACAATTTAACTCCATTCAACCTACATTGCCATTGTAGTGGCAAAAGTACACTTAATTCCAAAGCCACTGAATAGTCGTTAGCTGTTCTCTTCCGTTTACACATCAGAACGAGATGTTTCATACGACCCCAGGAGCTCACAGGGCAAATAATCATAGACAAATACACAGTAAACATACAGGGAACTGCAGCAACAGCAGTTAAGCTTACATTATTTTAGTATTGTACATACTACTTACTTTTTCAAATATAAGAATGTCTCTAATCCAGACATTTCGCTTTCAGATGTTGCAAAACTTGTAAATTCAAGGAACGGTGTGACAAGACAAAACAAGGCTGAACAGCGTGAGATCTGAGTTTGTGGAGGAGGCGCTGGGATTTCCGCTGCAGGAGAAATATGTGATAGTATAGTGGATTTCTCCTTTGTGAATTTACTCATGAAAATGAAATGGGATTGGGCCGAGATATTTATTAATATATCAAACGAGGCATATTACCTCAGTGGCATATTATTTTCTGTTCTCTCAGTGCTCCCACCCTCTGCTCGACAGGCGGCATTAGAAAATGTGTGCTGACAGCAGAGGTTACCTTGAGCGGGCCGGTGGACCTGGGGGCTGTATGTCTTCATTTACCCCAGTATCTGCAGATGCCAGGGAAAGGGAAAGTTATTTTCTGTGTCTGGCCCACGGGGAAAGCTGAGGCTAACGATCTTGGCCATGTTGATTGTTACCTTGCTCCTAGAATAGCACTTTAGGAGCGAGTGGGTAGGATGAGAAGGGGTGGATGAAGGAAGTCTACAACGAAGGCAGAGGTGAAGGTTGGGGGTGGATGTGTTTGTGGACATACTTTCACGGGGGGGCAGAGATTTGAACACAGGCGCCAAGAGAAGTCAGCTGTGTGGTGTGATTACACTGTGCCTATGTGTCCACCTATTAATCATCTGGATTATTTAGGTCAACCTTGATGCAACAGCCTTTAATGAAGTTATTAACAGTGTCCGAAAATAGTCCATGGGTTAGTGTGGTATAATGCTGCTGAGTGTAAACCTCGTCTGATGATATATAGTTTACTATTTAAAGGAATTGTTGGGAACCTCTTGGATCTGACACACAAGACTCCATCCATCCATCCGTCCATTTTCTACTGCTTTATCCTCCACATGAGGGTTGCGGAGGGGGTGCTGTGCCAATCTCAGCTGACATGGGGCGATAGGTGGGGTCACACCCTGGACAGGTCACTCGTCCGTCACAGGGACACATATAGAAACAAACAACCATCCACTGTCACAATCACACCTATGGTCAATTTAGAGTGACCAATTCACCTAATCCCCATTGCATGCTTTCGGACTGTGAGAGGAAACTGGAGAACCCGGAGAAAACCCCTGCACACACACAACTCTTGCAAGAAAAAAAACAATATCAAATATTAGAATAACATGTCCTTTGGGGGCGATCTCTGTCAGTTATGTCATGGTCAGGATAGTTCACATCTCGCAGCAGAGTTTGTGTCCTTTCATATAACTTTAATCTCTGAGCAGTGTAAACATGTTAATGTCAATCATAAAATGAACATTATTTTCCACATCAAATCCTTTCTTCATGCACAACAGCTACTTCTTCGTTATGACCTCTGACATCCACACACTGACCCTGATTTGACCCTATTGCTCTCACAAACTCTCACCAACTTTCTCAGCTCCAGGGGAAAATAAAAGTGAGCATGAGCGTGTGTGAGCGTATTTTCCCCAAACAAACAAACAAACAAACTAAATAATCTAAACTGAAAATAATCATTCTTTGCAGTTGGATACAAAATAGTTCAGAAGAAGACACTAAAGTTAAATCTGCCAGAAACAAGTTAGTCCTTATCCTACGCATTTCCTCTTACATGCTCAAGCCAAATAATACAAATCTGCCTACCAACCCCTCACAATCTAACTAAATGGAATACATTTGTACTTTTGGGTTTTTAGTTCACACACAAAACTGATTTCTTAACACAATTTCATGATATCAGGGAAAGTTATATTTACGTAATATGGCATCTTATTCCCAAAGTCCCATAGTGAGCCAGTCTTCAGTAAATGTCGCAGAGAATGTTTATCACTTCTGGTTTATTCCGAACTCCAAACAAAACATACAACTCACATGCCAGCGTGTCCTAGGCAGAGTGCCGTGATGCCCGTAACCCCGCATTGTCCCTATGTGTACATTAACATAAAGTAGTCCGTTGACTGTGAGCAAATGTGACAGTTTATGCACAATCTTTGCATTAAAGGGAGTGAACACAACATACCCTCCCAACGTAGTATCATATATTAAGGCAGAGAGACGGACAGGTAGACCAGTAGGTACAGAGAGATGATAAGACAGACGGATAGACGTAAACTACAAATCAAATCCTTGACAGTTCATTTTTGATGCCCTTATCTGCTTTCAACAGTTGTGCCCTCTAGCTGTCTCTTTTTCATTATACTGGAATTGATAAAGACTAAATGCAGATTGTAGGAAGCAGAAGTCTCAGCCGCAGAGCCAAAATGAAGGGTTATTACAGTTAAACACAGCCTGACACACTGTCCGCTAATCCCCAGGGCAGCCATTACAGAGAAAACTAATAGGCACGTAATCACAGCCAAATTTACTCTCTCATCATCAAAAGCAGCTCCAAATAGCACAGTAACGATCACTGTGAGGTAATCCATCTCAATTTTTAGTGAAAATGTCAAACTTCACAACGATCACTGCTACAAACTCAACTTTGAAAAAAAAGAAAGAAAAGCAATGCTGTTGAAGCATTCCCACATTCCTCCAGGTATTTTACATGGCTCTATTAAAATACTGTAGATAGTTTTTAGGTGATTGTTTTGATTATTATTAATTTAATATGCCATTGTTATGAATTTTACATTATATTATATTACATTATATTACTCAACAATCAACTTCAGTGATTTGCAGCGTTCATGTGTGTAATGTTGACTTTTCCACACACTTTTGGCCGTGCAGCATCAGGAAGTCAAAGAAAAGGGAAACCAATGCAAAAACAATCGGTGTTCGTTTGATGAACCACTTCGTCAGCATCAGGCTCCTTTCGACAAAGACGTCTATTGGCGCTTGAAAATGTAAAAGATTGTAAATAATGTCCATAAAATGTCCCAGGGGGAAACAGTTTCATTGACTGTCCAGAGAGGTGCTAAACACACACGTCATTCAGACCTATAGCGTGTAGCCCAATGTGCTGTTGTTAGAAAACTCAATTTATTGAGTTATGTTTGGTCTTAATTTGCATCCTAATTTGACCCAGTGTCTCACTTTGTACTTGTCAGTTATTCATGAGTAGTGTGAATACCTCTATTTTTGCTGCTGTGGCAAGAAGATCTCTCTTCTTTTTATAGGCTAAATGTGTGTTCCGACACGCAAAGTGTGGGGGAAAAAGAATCTTTGCAAGTTTTGCCTCTTTGCTGACAGGTGCACTGTCAACCTTCTAGTGTAATACAATATATAAGGTGGTGGAAAGAATATGTCAAAAACAAAACATTTGGATTTGCCAAGTACTATACATTAAATAACAAATGCGTGTGATTTCTCTCTGGTTTTATCACAAGTTGTTTTTCTGTGTACATTCACTCAACTAACTTCCACTGACCTACATTCCCCAGAATGCCCTTTGGCGAACCCCAGAGACTTTGCAGCAAATCATTTTTAACCTAGGTAGCAGGTTGCTACTGTGGTGCAGGAGGTTTTTTTTTCATCTGGGACAACAAGAAGCCATCTTTCCAAAGTCACCCTTCCTGCTTGAAATGCAACTTGTCATGCATCTAAATTGTATCCTGGTCTTTATTTCACTGCTGCTGTTGGAGAAACTGGTGTCCACGTGTTCCATTACCTGTGAACATCAGTCATTATTTGGGTCCAAGGTTTAGACACTCTGTCCACCACTGTGATTCACACTGAAATCTTTCATCAGTAACCAAGGAAATCATTTGGTACAAATATTCCTAATCAACAGACGATATACTTCAATCTGTGACGATCTGCTCATATTTAATCTTTTGTCTTGTGAAGTAGTTTTTGTTTGGTTTGACTGTGGTTTTACCGCTGGCCCTTAAACCAGAAGGTCTGCATGCATTTAAACTACTATTGTAACAGCAGGTCTGCATAGTGAAACAGATAACTAAAAGCTAAATTGTTTTGTTTGATATCATTTCCTCAGATTTGACCAAGTTGCGAGACAATCATACACGACATTAACCTGTTTTGTCATTCGGAGTAATACTAATCATAATAAGCTGCCTTTTACAGCTGAGAAGAACTAGACTTTTATCCTCTTTCCTCAGTCTAACGTATACAGCAGTGACTGGAAATACTGTGATGTTTCATAAATGTGATGAGAATAAATGCTGTGGCCATTTAAATACTGCCAAAACATTTTGGACTGTGGATTTTCCCTCTTATCATTTTACAGTCAGCTGAGCGTGAACAAGACTTGTGAGTGTCTTGTTGTAAGCTCGACTGCAGAAGCCCACACAGCTGCAAGTTTCCTCACAGTAAAGTCTGAGGTTTTTTTTTTTATCACACAAATTCCTTTTAATCCCTTGCACTTCTTTTAGCTGCAGGGATAGCTCAATCTGTTTTTGCAGTTTGAGAAGTGAAGGTGAAGGAGCATTTGTTCAAGTTGTGCATATTGGCCCTGACTTCTGGAGGACGTCAGCTGCTGTTTCAGATCATTTTTGACCTTCAAGATATTTTCCTCATGCATATGAGGGCAGGCAAATCCAAAGCACAGTCTCTTCTGCTTGCAATCCCAGACACACGCCAACATCCCACTATACATCTCCATTGGCTTTTTTTTTATTTTATTTTCTTTTTCCTCTCCATGCCTCCCTCTCTGCTACTTCATGGGTTCCCTAGGCAGCAGCAGGTGCACTTGGGGTGCTATCAATGGTCTTTGCTAAGAGATTGAATGAAGCCTTTATAGACTGGCTTTCAATGTCCCCCCTGTGCTATCATAGGAAAACCACTGCATCATGGTTATGATCTACAGCCCTCCGATTGTGGCTTCACCCTGCCAGACGGGGGCCTTAAAAAGACCGCCAAGGGATTTTGATAGTCCATTTCAGTCAGGCTCATGAATCACACTCACCACGGAGACAGAAAGTGCATGTAACTTCAGCACTGCCAGGTTACAGTGACAGAGAACAAGTCAGACACACAAGTCTGACAGCCAAGCTTTCAGTGGAATTACTGCAGAATTAAGCTGCTGAAGTGAGAGGAAAAGAAAAGTGAGTCAGCACAGCCTGTCATTGTCACCAGTCTAACATAGCAGCAGTGCTGTTGTAAACCCAGAGATGCCACTTGGTTCTTTAAAAAAAAAAAAAAAAAGCAACATTTTTTATTATCTCAAGCATGTTACGCAACGACCATCGCTGATTGCTATGCAACAGTAATCCAATGTATTTTCACCTTCAAGGAAGCGTTTTATGACAGTTCACTGTCTTTAATGGCAAGACATCATGAGGACTGAATGCATTTCACACACGGCTGAGCAGTGTATGAACCACCTCATACTGTATGTCATTGTTCTGATATCTACACTAGTTATGTGTGTTTGTAACAACACCGGGCACTACTGTTATCACACGGATTGTTCAGTTGAATTAAATGTCTGAGTTTTGGGTGATTATGAAATGTTGCCTTGTCTCAGACAGAGACAAAGAAAACTTTGTTCATTAAAAAGGGCAATTAAGGGCATATACCCATCCACACAAGATACATTTGGAGCATCAGAGCAAAGTACATTATATGAGTAGAATATATCTACTGTGCACAGGGCCAAGGCTGAGAGCAGAAAAAAATATTTCAGAGTATACTTTAAATCAAGTTCAGCAATAAAATAAGCACAGCGACAAAGAAAACAGAAGACCAGAATAAAAACAAAGATTAAAAACCATAAAGAGATGAGGAATGACAGTCTGTTGGTACTGCAAATGTTCACCGTCTTCAGGGTCTTCCTCATATAGTGCAATTTAAGGGTTTATAATGTCAACAAATAACAGATGTAATGAAATTAAGAGGACACATTCAAGTCATACCACAATTTAAAAATAAACTAACTAAACTCAAATTTTCTGATAACTGATGTTAATAAAAGTATTACGTTTACTTACTGACACATGGGTGAAAGTGGAGTTATATGGGACATCCCCCTATGAGCCGGTCATTATGTTACCCTTCTGGCCACTAGTGGTCCTTTTCCACTATGGTCCCAGCTCGCCTCGCCACGGCTTAGGTTGGTTTTTCACAACAAAAATAGTACCTACTCAACGTGGGCGGAGTCATCACCGCATGGCTGCATGAAACTGCGGTGACTTCGTTTTACACACACACACACACACACACACACACACGAGTGACTAGTGACTTGTAAAGCAGTCGTTTTCAGTGTCACTGAATCATTAGAGTCAGTTAATTAAAAAGATTTGTTCAGTACTTCATCCATGCCCGGAGCACAGACTCTGACACAGTCACGAAATATACCAGTCTCCTCTGTTAAATATTGAGGTTTTAGACATTACCTTGGAAATCGTAACCCACGTTTTTAGGATTGTTAAGTCTTTTTTAACTGATCTACAGGTTGGCATTGTTCGGCTTAATTCTTAAATCTCTGCCTGTGACGGCACTCAGTGCCTACTTAGCTCACTGAGAAACCCCCAGAGCAGGTACTAAAAAAAGTACCTGGTAGCAGGTACTATGCCGAGTCGAGTCAGTGGAAACATGCCGTAGGTCCCATTTCTCACAGAAAATGATAACTGGAATTACAATACAAGGAAACGGCATTACACATAACCAAACAACAACAAACTGTTACTCAGGCAATGTTATAACAAGCCAGTGCACATCATATCCTCACGATAGCTTTTGCCAGTTGGCACATTCCACGTTGTGAAAACTTCAATTTATCGCTACAGTGTACAACTGCTTTCTTCTCTTCCACTATCTCCAACACTTCTTCTAGATCCGGTGTTATGCCATAATAAGCACCAGTGATGAGAAAAACAGCCGGTTGCTGTTGCTATGTTATACACACTCGACGTTTTTGGCAGAGGTGATTATTATGGGACAACTCTGAGGAGAAGTACCTGCATCTTTCCCAGTGTCTACTGCTGCCACACCTGGAACTGCTTTGCTCGGCACGGGGAAGTTGTGTTCTGTCACTTTAAGTAACAACTTTGTTGTTTCATAAACGTAACTGAAAAATAAAGTGCAAGTTAATATTTAAATATGTTATGGAAAATGTGTTTTTTTCAATAATTTAACTGCATTTTCTGATGCAATGACTGAAACTCAAAGTTAAAGTTTGGTAATGCTGAATGACTGACTGTTGTTTTCGTGGCTGTTATTCTCCTGATCACCCTAGGAATAAAACTTTGACCTTATATGAACATGTCCATTAACCTTCACTGTTTTCTAATAGTTTTCTAATATGCATCAACTTCATCAGTGCACTGGTTACGCCATTTGTGGAGATTGCTGAATTCTTTGAACAATTTGTCCTGAGGACAAACTCATTATTCATAATTGACTAATGGAAAGTGATTTGTTCTATATGGGCATTACAAATATTACAAGAATGGACATTTATAGCCTAATGTCAATACATTTGTGATGGCTTTCAAGAAAGTTTCTGTGTTGTAGAATAATGTCTGACCACAGTTTAGTGGTCAGGGTGAGGGGGTCAGTTTGTACTAATGCAAATGCGCACTTCTGTCATTATGAGCCACAATATTGATGTTTGTAATCAATGATTTGAATCATCAAGAAGAAAATCCCTTGTGAACATTAATGGACTTAATTTATGCCGAGCAGCATAAATATAAGCAGCGGTCAGCAGTTAAGACAACAAAGAGGTATTAGATGAGGAAAATGTAGGATGACTTGGGTGCCTTTCATTGTTTACCTTCACACATCCATCACACACCATACATAACCTCAGTGCCACAACACACTGAGCAAAGTAATGCAAAACTTTCTACCAATAGTTGTTTCAAGGTGTTGAGATAATTCTGTTAAAACAGATTTTGAGAATATATCAGTGGCATACCGTCAATAGAGGGCGCTAGGTTGCTGCCCCACCAGATAGGAATCACATAAAATAATTGTACAAAAACAATGACATTTTAAATAAATGAGCTACACATTATACAGACCGTGAGTGCTATGTGTAATTTGCATTGTAATTTTGCATTTGCAGAAATTAGCGCCCAAAGAGCGCCCACAGCCGAGTGGACTGGCCCAGATAACCGGATATAGCGTCAGTGTGGACACACGTCTTCTACACAGAAGGTGAGACCCATTTAAACCTAAACTAGTTTGAAACAACACCATACTGTCACAGCAAGAGACAACACTGTGTGTCTCTCTCTCTCTCCCTCCCTGTCTCTCTGTGCTCTGCGTCTCTCACAGCTCCAAACAGCAATCCTCATGTCTGATATTTAATCAGCAGTTGTTTTTTTCTTTTGATTCGATAAGTGCTGTATTTTAATGAAAAGAAAAAAAAGAAGCATTTTTTTTTTAACATATCAACATATATATAAAAATAAAAATCTCATCCAACCATACAGAAACATGTTTTTTCCTTTCTTTATCATTGTATTTGAGTAGAAAGACACTGCTAAAGTATATTAAGTAGTTAAGTAAAGTATCTTTTCATAAACCTGTCTGCAGCAATATGCTATTCCTTGATGGCATATTGATGGACCTCACTGGTCAGGGCCAGACTCTGTATTGAGCTCGTAGCAAAACAGAGACTTAATCCACTAAGGCACTTCCAAAGTCACTTAACCCTTAACTTAGAAATGAGCATTTTATTGTATATTCATGAAGTTCATTTTAACCTGATTCAAGAACTACTTCGGTTTCCGTCTTCATTGCCCTCAGCAGAGCAATTTGTGAATTATAAATGATTAACTGATTGAGATGGACTTTTTGGGAGCTCGTGCTCACCCTCGTGTCATCAACAGCATGATTTACATACAAAACCTTGATGGAGGAATAATGCAAGCAAGCACAATCCCAAAGTACAACACAAATATAAATGCAACACTTTTGTTCTTGCTCCCACTTTCCATGAATTCAAGTTACAGATGTAAGATTTCTCACATGCAAACACAATCTGCATCTTGATATGATACCATTATTACAGATTTGAACAGATCTGAGAGAAATAAACCTTTTGTTTGCACATAGCAAATGTTACACCCTTAAAACCTGAGTAAACACAAAAACATAACGAGAAGAAGTCTGACGCCAGCTCAACCACAGTGATTCACAATTATCTTTTATCAAAGAACGTAGCAGCTTTGACCTCTAAGGACTCAGTCACCCATCAACCAGCACTCCAGTCCATAGGTTTTTAGCAATGACACTCAATCACCTGTGACTTTGTGGATTTCACAAATGTACTAATCCTGCCAAAGGCTCCATCGCCTTATTACATAGGCAGCTTCTTCCGTCTCGGGGTAGGATTCAGTGGCCTAAGGGGGGGAGAATGTGCAGCTGGTGACAAGCAAATTCATTACACCACTTTTGTTGATGGTGTTGTAAAGTATGAAGTGGGAGATGCTGCAAAAAAGGTCATCCCTTCTCACACAGGAAGGATCTGAATGGCTGTGAACGCTGCAGGCCATGTCACAACCCTTCACTTGTATCCAGTAGGTTTATTGATTTACAATAGATTGCTGTTATGTTTGAACCCAGTGGGACAGGTTCTAGGATAAGCATCTACGTTCTGAATTTTAAAGAGCCGGAGTTAGAATTGAATTGATTCAGTTCAGAAGGAATATATCAAAAGGTTAAAAAAAATAATAATTGCTGCTCATTATTGAGCTAATAGGTGCAAATCTGCTTTGATTTGCGATGAGTGGCAACAAAGGAATGCTTAGGTTTCTTCACTTTTCTGAGTCTCTGTATCCTGCTGTTTTACTCTTTTAAAAGAGTCGACATCATCTTACAGCCATATAAAAAAACACGATAAAACTTCACTGTTCTATTCTCATCCCTCCATGTAGCTGCAATTGTATTCTATTTTTTTATGAAATAAAACAGAAGTATGTCCTCATCTTGCAGGTTGCAGGATCCAGATCCAGTTCCGAGGCTAGTATTATTATTATCATACATATCATCACCATTATTATTATTATTATTATTATTATTATTATTATTAATAATAATATACTGTAATTAAAAGTCAATATCAGTATAATTGTTATCAACAATTTCTGCTGCTGCTTGTACAAATGACATTGTAGTTCTATAAACATGTCATCACTGACTCAGCACTGTTTTGTCTAAACTTTTAACATGATACAATTGTTATATATCTGCTCCTGGTCTCTCTCTTCTGTCTCTACCTCATCTCCCTCTTGTCCTTTCTCTCCCCCATTTTTCCTTTCACTCCAACAGGTCGAGGCAGATGTCTGCACATCTATGAGTCTGCTTCTGTCAGAGATTTCTTCCTGTTAAAAGGGAGGTTTGTTTTATCTTCACTGATGCCTAGTGTTTGCTCATTGTGTGAATTGTTGGGTTTCTCTGCTCTCCATGATGTTGTCTATGTACAGTGCCTTGAGATAATGTATGTTATGATTTGGCGCTAAAATTGAATTGAATTGAATATGAGGACTTAGTTACTAAACTGGAAAGCTAACAGCAAATCTTAATTTGAACAACATTTACTTTGATAAAACTCCAGTGCAGAGCAATTTAGTTGCACAATTGGAAAACGATTTTGTAAAAATGTACAGATTGTGGTCTGTGGTTGCTCTATTCAGTCTGCAATAGATCCCCTGCACTGTTTCAAACCCTTTAATTATGAAACAAACAAATGTTGACATTTTTTAAAACACAGCAAAACATAAATAACCAAGGGATTCATTATTCACATTAAGCTACATAATTGATCCCAGGGTGATGAAAACATTTGGTTGTACACGCTTACACTGTGCATAAAGTGCAAGCACAGCAAAGTACAGTAATTACTGAGCAGCACCAATCCAATGAATGTATAATTGGTTTGTGTTCACACTGGTACATGTGGAACATCACACATGACACTCTAAACTATAGGGCCATTTTATCAGAGGCCCAGGTCTGAGCATGGTGTGAAAAGTAAAATCCTAGGCTGCAATTATAGTGTGAACTCTTTATGTGGGCGCTCAGCATAATTAATCAACCTTTCAGCTCCGGGGTCATGAGGAGGTAACTGTTGCCACTACGGCATTGAAAGAAGCTTACAGATGAAAAGCCACCAAGTGACCATCTGTCGGGAACCCATGACCTTCCTTCTTCAAAACCTTTCAACTCTATAATTATAAAGTCCAGTAAAGAAAGTCATTTGTGAAATAAATTGGCCCTACATTCTTGGCTTAATTGCGTCACCTGCTCAGCGGATAATGTCATTTACTTGCACAGTTCCAGGTCATATTGGATTTTGTGTCATAGCGAGTTTTGCAGGACACTCCATCTGTGTCTCACAAATAGAAGAAGCGGGTGGCTGGCACAGTGACGGTGGTGCTGAGGGGATACACATGTGTGCCTGCCAGGTTCCTGCCAGTGTGTATTCAGTGGTAAATGTTCAAAGCACGCGAGACATAATCAGAGCTGACACGTTTATTTTACGCATGCTGTTTCTATGAAGGACGAATGTGCAGAAAGTTTTTTGTCACAGTTTAGCAAAATTATGATTTGTGCTTTTGGCTGGTGGGCTGTGGAGCAGACCACATAAGCAGCCTCATGGATCACAAATAAATAGAAACCCAATGAATTGAAACATACTACATCATTGTGTCAAAGCTGGTAGGAAAATCTGTCCTTCCACAAGAAACGCTGGATGAATTCAGAGCTGTGAACAGAATGTTAAAGTTAACCAAATATCTGCATAAAGATAAACAAACGGGTGAAAATGTGTGGTAATGTTAGAAAAACAAAACAAATAGAAATAGGCGCAAACATGTCACACTAAAATTATAGGACTCATGGGACTAAAAAGTTAGCTAACAGAGCTACAGCCATAGCTCGACTATGCTGTGGTTACAACAATATACAACTGCATGCTAATGTTGTGCCTCCATGAGTTGAAGGTCAGCCCTTGTGCTGCACTGACATGCACCCGTCCTCTCAACTTCGGCATTGTGCATTTTTGCCCTTGCCCCTCCCATGAAAGCGTCCCTACAGTTTGAATACGTCTGAATTTACAAAACTAAAACACAACACTATTGGAGAAAGTTTCGCAAAATGGGCCAACCTGTTCAGCTAGTTCAAGTAAAAGTTAAACAAATATAGTTTGAAAACCAGCAAACAACACTCCCACTTGCAAGCTCCTGGCTTTGTCAAATCGAGTCAATTTTATTTACATAGCCCAACATCACAAACACAATTTGCCTTGCAGGGCCAAGTATATAGCATATTTCATATGTGGTCAATGTGTTATAACTTCTAGAAACTAATAGTATAACAGTATAAAAACCATGACATTGACCACAAATCAGTTATAAAATAGAGCAGAAAGCGGAATTAGATGATAATTGCTTGTCACTGTAAATGAACTGATTGACAATATGCTATATATATATATATATATATATATATATATAATAGACTGACTCAAATTCACTTTTTCTTTCTTGAGCTCACTCTGTAACTCAGTCATTGAAACTTGCTCCATTATTCCCACACATCGCTGCTCCTCTTGTAAATCATTATTCCACTATATACTCTGTCTTGATATAGTGAAGCAAGATCCTATCTTCGCTTGAATGACACAGGTGGAGCAATTATTGGCTTTGAAAGCAGCACTGAGATCCACGCAATTAATAATCATGTTGAGAGCAACAGCCCTCAAATGAGGACCATGTTTACAAAATGTGTGACTTTAATAGGCTGCAAGAAACTGTGACAAAGACAACAGTAAGTCTCTAATCATTTTGTCAGCTCTTCCTTTGCACCACCTTGCATGCTAAAATTTATTATG
Organism: Solea solea; assembly: GCF_958295425.1. NCBI lineage: Eukaryota > Metazoa > Chordata > Actinopteri > Pleuronectiformes > Soleidae > Solea > Solea solea. The sequence goes on along the minus strand of NC_081144.1, from coordinate 18,447,774 downwards.
AACTTATCTGGTAACGAGACACAGCGGTATGTCGCACTGACAGTTTTACCTTGTAGAAGTTGTTAGGGCTCTGAAGCTGTCTTAAGGTTTTACAACTTCCATCATGTGTTGGCAACACAGAGAAAGGATTGCATGGTCGGGTTTAGAGAACTGCATGGAATGTGGTCTGAACTGAATCAATGCTACCAACAATCTAACAAATGCACAAGCCTTTTAATTTACTTGAAAATAAAATTCTAAATTACGTTTCTGCTGATTATTGTGTATTTGTATTTGTGAGAGAGAAGACTCTGTCTCCACACTAATGCAAACACTCGTCAGTGGAGGACTGCAAACAGTATGTACAACCTCTATGACACTTATTTTCCCTACTGTTAATTATCTTAAGAGGAACATAAGATGGATTCAAATCAACAATCCAATCAGCCATCAGGAGGAAAATCCCCTTTCTGACCAGTGTGAGCCTCTGTTCGTCCCTCATGCTCAACGACAATCTGCCCTTGGCCCGTCTTCCTTTCTTCCTCCTGAGTTCAAAGTTATTTCACCACAAAAACAACTGATGCTAAATTAAAAAGGTAGAATTTGAAAATAAGAATGAAACATGTGGACCAAAGTTATGAGATGAAAGACAATATACTTGTTTATGACTTGCATGATCCTATCGAATTATACATTATGGCCTAACCAGCCTCAGTTCTGGTCAGTCCTAAAGTTTTGTTTCTGAGTTGTGTCTGAAATTGTTGCAAGATGAAATGGACCAGATTCTACTGAGGATGAGACAGGAAGAGGCAGCAAACAAAACCTGGGACAAACCATGAAAACAAGCAGGCAACAAGGCATCTATAACAAGACTAGCCCGTAAACCTGTTACATGGTTGGGCGACAGCCAACGCGTGGACGTGAGAGCATACCTGGAAACTCTACTGGAACCCCACCAAACTGATAAACATGATGCTATGATGCATTTGCATTCTACCTACAGTTCCAGCCAGTTCCATCCCCTTCATCTGTTTGCACATTGGTTCATTTGGACAGTGCATAAGGTTTGTGCTTGGGAAGCTGGCAGGGTGAAGTCTGTTTGATGTGCGGTTCACCTGGTTCACACATTTGCATTGACACATACATCTCCCACAGGTAATGTGAAGAACACTCCAGGGCTGCAGTGCATGTCTGAAAGCAGCCTTCTGTCTCACACCCGGCCTCCACCTGAGTAACAAACTGCTGCTCAGCTTATTTGCCGCTCACTAAACAGAGTCGACACTCGGAGTGTGTGTCCCCCTGGTGCAGTTGATTTACAGCTATGGAAAGTAGCTAAAGTTTGCCCCAAAAGTTGCGAGATTTGGTGCTTTTTTCCCCAACGGATATAAGGTTGCTAAAGGGCAATGAACTTTGCTCAGGCCAATTGACTTTGAAACAGCAAGAGCTCACATAAAACAGCCGTCCAATAACTTGATCAAAAACTCAAATCTATCAGTCATTCACCTTTGGGGTTGTATTACTGACAGAGGCTGGTCTAGAAAAATGCACTGATAACTACCATAAAATGATTTGGTGCTGTGGATGTACTGTAGATAAGCTTCTGAAGGATTTCATATGGACGGACTGATAATTCAGAGTCTCTTCTCCATCTGAATGCAGACAGTGGACGGTGTTCCAGTGATTGAATTTATCCTTTCAGGGACCGACTGTTTTGTAGTGAGATAACACTTAGGTGTAGCAATTTAAGCAAACACAATTATATCCAAGCTGCTTTGCTTCAGTTATAATTGGCTTTAGGTGTGAGAATCATCGTTGTGTTACTGCAGAGCACAGACACGGACATTGCATCAGTGCTACAATTGTGTAAAGGAACCAAAAAAAAATCTTCTGATATTTACTGAAAAAAAATTGAATTAACCATGCATAAAATGAGACCGACTGCTTTTTGCATTGTTCTCAGTAGATCATAAAGGTCAGACATTTATTTATTTTACATTTCTGTGAAATCCTGGTCTCTGGATTACACCTTCACACTTTTCAGAGCGCTCTTTCCTTCTGGTGGCAAGTGGGTCTTAAAAAAAAAAAATCTCCACATCACCAGACTATTTTTAGCTAACAATATACTCTGCAGTCACTCAACATAATGTTTTACACGACTCAGCCTTTATGCAAACTTTCTGCTTACTCAAAGAGTTACGGTGCATTGGTGGGCATGTTTTCTGTACCATCCTCCAAACAGAGGATGAAGGTGTTAAGATCACTGTGGACTGTTTTCACACAGGCTGTGGAATCTGTAGGACACGGATCATTATAGAGTTGTTTTCATCTTAATTTGTTGCGTAAACGTTGTGATCGTGTGAGTCACGTAGGAGAAGTGAACTTCAACACTTCACAACTACAGGGACAAACACCTGACAGAAAGTAAATTCCACCGGTTTAAGGATGATGAGAAGCCCTGAGTGTGAAGGAAGCTTTAGTCATGTTTGCTGAGCTCGCTGTTTCTATCTTAATACCTCAAACTCCATATACACAGCATCTGGACCTCCTTGACAGAAATCAGCTACATCCTCCCCAATGGAAAGCCATTATCGTTTGAAATCAACTCCTAAGTGTCGACTTGCCCAGAGAAATAGTCAAAGAGGCAAGACAGGAGCAAAGAAACTCTGGTTCACAACAACGTTAGTAGACTTTTCTTTACCGTGTCCAAATGACCTCAAGCTCATCCTTTACCTTTCTCTACAGCTGCTCCATGTTAGTAACAAGATGAAATTCTATATTTGTCAATAGAAAAATATCTCCGATAAGCTTATATCAACCTGGCTGACACAACAAGGACAAACCTTCTTGTTGAACTTAGGTCAGATATTCATAACACTGAGAGAAGGAAAAAGCAGCCTGTTCCAGGGATTATAGTGTATTATAATGCCAGAGCCAGAGTTCGGATTATTTCATCTCCAGGTCACTCTCGACTGTTAGGATTTCACAGATCTCCGACAACAGCGTGGACTGTTTACGATCTTATGAGAATGAGTGGACTTTTGTGCGTGTGCTTGACTATTTGACAGAAAAAGTTAACATGAGAGTTCGAATTGTACCTTAAACACATCGTGTGCTCTTCTGCTGAGCAGATAGAGATCTGCGGCGTAGTGTTTATATCTTCACTTTAATATTTCAGCAGGCTTGCACTGGGCTGGGGAAAAAAAAGAAATAACAAGAGATGCAAAACAAATTGATGCGCTCCTAATCTGCATATTGATTGGGAACTTCATCAGGCATCCCTAATGAGCCACCAAAAAAAAAGAGGTAAAGATAAGATTGGTGATGATGAAGTTGCCATTCAGAGTTGTATGTGGCTCTCCAAATCAAGATCCATGCATATTTAAGTATAATTAATGATAACATTCCTTCACGTCGACAACTGTGAGAGCTCTCTGCAGATGTTTACAAGCTGATTTAAATGACAACTTCACGCCATCTTTTAAAAACCCTGACTGTTTTTACAGGTGCTGCTTCATTTCTCTTCAAACTGAGGTGGAAACCACACCGGCGACAGAACGAACTGTCTCCATTGTCCTGGTGGAAATAATTCGATTTTTTTCCTCAATAATTAGTTCCAGTGTGTCTCCAGTACAACATTAGGTCCATTTTGTAAATGTCAGGCCCATTTCAACATCTAAGGGTGATGGTGGTATATACTGGTTATACTACAAACCAAGGTGGCACTGGCCAAACAGCAAAACCTGAGCTTCAGAGTGAGTTGTAACTTTGTAGATTGTGCCAAAGTCATTTGTTTTTAGTTTGAAGATGCAGCAAAACCCACTGCACAAACATATACTGCATACTGCATATACCCATAATTTGCCCCACAGATTGAATTTTTTTGGTACCAATAATACCTTCACTAGTTGCTGAAATGTTTAATTCTGAACCAGAAATGTCAAACCAGGTGCCAGCACCAGACTAAACTTAATCCTCTGGGGACTACAAATGTCTGTGCAAGATTTAATAGGAATTCATGAAATACACTCGTCGTTGAGCTATTTCACTCTGGAACAAAGAGGTGGAGTAGACCATACACTGCCATCCCTGGAGACATGCTTCACACACAAACCAGTAACAAACCTCTGGCATTGCATCACAATGCCAAAACCTATACTGACAAATTCCTTGGCTCTAGGGGATTCCACTGGAAAGAATGATATGTTTTTTTTTTAGGGAACTGTAAGGATTTCTGTCACACAGCGTAGTTAGTGTGTCCTCAGTCCCTTGTGTGTTGTAATCCCATACCTAAGAAAGACCTTTTTCTCACCGGGCATGTGAGTCCCCCCAGTGTCCCCGAATCAACCATGTCTGCATCAAACCAATTAAGTGCTGGTCTGGAGTCCCAGCAGCACCTGACTGTCAGCCAGCATTTTCACTTAGCACACCTTCTACCTTCCCCAGCACAAAACAGTGGGCCTGTGCTAGACTCTGTGTTATAGCGCTATTGTGGGAGAGCTCCCACATAGGCCTCCCGATAACCACATGTTTTATCTAACCTTGCTAAATAATGAATAAACACTCAGCAGCAGAGGAACTAACGTGTTAGCACAACGTGTGCCTGAAAACATGGCACGTATTTACAAAAAAACACAGACGGCCTGCTGCGGGAGCCCGAGACGGGCCATATGCAGACATGGGAGGGGTCGAGGGAAGTTGATACAAAAACTAGAGTGAAGATGCTTGAAAAGCAACTGATTGTAGATTATAAAACACAGCATAAAAGCACATGAATGTTTGACTGCATAGGGGAAAATTGTGCAGAGAATGGCAGCAGTCATGTGAGCAGCAAGAAAGCAAACTAAGAAGATTTTCACCCAAAATATTTCCCCATCACCCACGAAATTCTGCTCTCTTTTACTGGAAAGTGATACCCTCACATACTGTAGTATACTACATCTATACATCTATCTATATATATTCACCTTTACATTTTTCAATAAATGACTGCATTCTGTTTTCTGAAATTGCCTTTAACCATCCATTATTGACAGTTTACGCCTTTGTAAGTTAGCAATGCAATTGCCATTAAATGCACTTATGTATTCAACAAATATTTGTAAAGCTGATAGATGGTGCAGAGGCAAAAACAAAAGACATTTATTTTCAGTTTGAACACATATTTGTTGGCATGGGACACAGGCAGTCACTGCAACCTTACTGATTCCTACCATAACACTGTTTAAACCTTTTTTTGTTTTGTTTAATGTTTCCCACGAATGATCAGTTTTGAGTTCAATGGGTAAGGCGGCGAGGAAAGGCTGTCCTACAGAAGCATTCATGAGCCAAAAAAGTCCCAAGAGATTTGCGCTTGTTTCCGAGAATCTTGGCAGCCTGGGCACGTAGATGTTATAAATAAATGTAATGTTTGCAGATTTAATGACATCATATGTTAAAAGATGTTAAATTGCCCTTCCCACCAAGAATGTCATTATTAACGTCAGTTAAGTATTATAGGAGGTCTGACGAGATCGAGAGCATGGAATCCTGTACACTGTACATTTGCTTTAGCTGCTCTAGTATTCACATCTAATGCAAATCCAAGGTAGGAGTAACTGTGGTACTTTTTTTTATTTAATAAAAGGTCATCAGAAGCATTCGGAGGCTGAAAGCAAGCTGCTTATGAAAATAAATTAATATTATGCACACAATTCTAGGTACTGCGTTGCACTATAACTTGTTGCTGATTAGACTGAGTTCATGAACTTTGAGGAGAAAGGACTTTGGACAGATGTGGGTGTATTTTTCATAACAGTGGCTGTTTTCAGTTCCAAATCGATAGATAAAGTAAAACTACTTTCTGTTAACCTCATGTCAGGGACAACACACAACAACAACAACACACTTGTCATTATTAGCATCATGTATATGGATGCTTAAAGTATTCTGGGTGAATACCTGACTTTCTATTTATTATTCCTTGGCTTCAGAAAATGGGAACACAATTTCACACAGATTTCGAACCTTTGCCATTTTTGTAATTACCTGATGGCACGATATCTGAGGAGTTACTAAGGCCCTCTTTTCCCTCAGCCTCATGCTTTAAATGACTTTAGTTAGTTCCTGCTTTAGAGTTACTAGGTAGTTGTCTGACTTTCCTGTATTTACTGAAATCTTGATTTAAATTCAGATTATGCAGATAGTAGTAGGTATGTTGTTGCTTTGATTGAGAGAGACTCCTTGCAGCAGAAATGACGTACGGTGCAGTAAACATTTCTCATACAATAAAAAAATGTGTTCACCATGGCAACACGTATCCTGAGGCCAGCCTAGTGATTTGGCTACACTGCCCTGTGTAGTGGACAGCTAATTACAGCTTGGGTGGAAACTACTGTCACTACAACATGATTACTAAGTCCACACTCATTTCCTTCTGTTAACATTCATAAAACATTGTCAAGACACTTGGTTACTGACAAGTGCATTTAAAGTAGGTGACCTACTTAAAATAAATGAAGATATATCAAAATAAGTCACTATCGTGACACAATGCAATCAATCTACAAGATTAGGATCTGGTTTAAATCCAATTTCATTTTAACCCCGCTGTCAATTTCTTTTTATTAAGTAGTGTGGTTTCCTTTTTTATTTCCTTTATACGGTCCTCAGGTATAAGTATCTCTCTTGTTGAACTAAAGCCATAGAATCTCAGGACTCCCCCGCCATCTCAAGGGCTACATAACGGGTCACTAAAGGTCAAGTGCAGCATGTCACCCAAACTTAAGCACTGACATTTAGCACTTGTACAAAGCTGAGGGAACACGGGGAGATTTGGGGGAGGTATGGCGGAGATAATGCAATAACAAATAATAAGACCTCTCGTGGGGAATCTAACCTTTAATTTAATATTTAATGTCCTAACCTTTGCCTGGCCAGAGGAGAACTTCCGCTACTGCAATGAAATGTGGGGTTTTCTTCTGTTGGAATGTGCTGAACATTAAAAATGAATGTAGTGACTCTTCATGCTACAGATAAACAAGACAAGGAAATTCTCCCCTGTGGCTGTAACTTAGTTATATATACACATATTAACTTTGAGTAAGAGCACAACAGATATATAAGGTAACACTTAGTAACTATTATTATTACAATAAATTAATAGCATAAACACTGCATTTCAGGGAAAAAAGTAAAACTAGAAAATAAAACACAAATCCTCCCTTTTTTGTGTCAATGTACTCTCTGGTCTGTTATTCACATGTTTCCTATATACTGGTAAGTGCAAGTATAATGCACAGAACAGATTCACTTGAGTGTAGTCCCCATCCTTTTTTATTTTCTAAAGCTTTTATGGCTCTGTCTGAGTGTATAGCAATCACAGTCAAACCCTATGTGATTGTCTCCCTGGAATTCTCTCTATCCTCTGTATATCACAAATGAGATTTCCTATGTCTCTCCTCATAAATGTCTTGTCTTGCTTTCATCTCAAAACATAGTCCATTTCATACAAAATTTACAGTAGCGTTAAATGAAATGAACAAATCTTGATGTATGCATGTTAAGCACATGCTTCAAATTTCATTTGGTGGTGGGTACTTCAACTTAAATATGAATCCAGTTATTATTATGCATGTAAGCTACTGTAATGGTCAGCTCGCGCTTACAATGTCAGTTTTACAACAAGGTATAAATTAACACAGTCCATGAAAGGAACCGGAGTCTTCATCCCAGTGGCTCTGCGACAACGATTGTCTTAAATAACACCGATGAACGACGCTGCCGGGCTGAGCCAAAAGCAGCAGAGGGGAGCAGTGAAAAGAGAGGGATGTTTTACAGCTTCCATTGTTATTAATAGAACTTTATTAATTACTCACTGAGGTATTAAATATAGCACAGACAACAGGCTTCGGCTCAGCTGGAGCATGGCGACCATGCAGCGCTGCTGATGGCGGAGCTGGGCCTGAAACAGCTGCTCAGTCCTTGAACACCTGAGTCCACAAAGGGCCGAGCAGACTCAGAGCCCATTGTGTCCTCCACCACCAATTCTCAAGCTCTCAAAGGTCTATTCATGTGATGCTCGCCTGCATTTCCACCTCCTCCTCCAATTCCCGGATGGGAAAAGGTTTTCGTTTTGTAAAAAAATCGTCTCCTACAAAAACATGTGCAGCGGGTATTCATTCCACTTAGAAAATAAGAACACATTTCATAATTTCAGAAAGATCAAGGAGAGATGGCCCAAATGCTAATAACAACTCAAGAGTCCTTGGAAAATAAAAGCTTAAAGAAAAAAGCCTAGGAACAGTATGAATGGGATCTAAGAAACGCATTTAGAAAGACTGAGGCACTCACCGAATACTTAATATGCTTAAAAAGTGTCCATTACAGATTATGTACAGAGCCTTGAGATAACGTATGTTGTGATTTAAAAAATTTAATTCAACATCTACTACATATATAATAAGATAATACCATTGTCTGATCGCTTTGCTGCAAAGGTGAAGTATCTTAGTCATATGAGTAAATATGCATGAACACACCTGAAAAACCAACCTCTAAACTTATTGTTTTATGATTCACAATACAATAAAAGTGTTGAAATGTTAGACACCGAGGATTATCTATGAGCCTGCAGCAATCATACGTGTTTTTAACTTAATTTAAATCATTTTTTTAAATCATTCATCTGCCCAAATTAAAGCTACAAAACTGATATTTTAAAATACAGATTCCATCGCAGCAGTCCTCTATTAAGCAAATAACGGTCCAAACAGGATTTTATGTGGTTTATAACAGAAATAAACCTCAAATGAAATGACCCCTTAAACGCCCACTTCCATCAGAAGCACTTCAGCTCTGGTCGTGGAGTTCATAATTGTTGTATGACCTGTACATGTGGCTATCAAAATGCTGACAGCAGTTACGCTCGCTGAAATGCAGCAGCTCTTACGGCAGATGATATAAATACACTTTGCCTCTCAGGTACAGCAAAATGCTTTTAATCCTGTGACAGAACAGTGTATACAGTACATATCCACTTTAATCACCGGGCTACATTAAGACAGACTACATTAAAGCTGCACTCACACAATCTACATGTGCGGAATATGCATATGCAGGCAGATGAGGGCATGCACTGAGTGGAAGCAGCATCTGTGTCCTTTCTTGTTTTCAATGAGTGGAATGTTTTCTGACGCCCAGTGACAGCTCACATCACCGACAGGTTTTCAGCTGCATGGCCCTCAGAAGGGAATGCACTCCTTGTTGCTGAGCAACACAATGTGACATGAACAGTAAGCAACAACGAGTAACAGTGACCTCTGAAATGAACATTGTTGGTGCTTGGCCTGTATTTCACCATCATTAACTCCACCATGTTACATTTGGTTTGAAGAGAAGTTTGTGTTGTGCCGTACCAAGTTTACCTGGCACACACACTGATGCTGTTCTACCCTGGTGTGTATGTTTGACTGTTTTATATTCTGTGTGCATCATCTGTCATATTAACAGGACTGCGACTGCTGAGCTGTCTTGGCCAGACCTCCCTTGTAAAAGAGATTTCTCATGGGACTTTTTGGTAGAATTAAAAAAAAAATGGAAAAACAGACAGAGCTGAGAAAATACTATATCACTAGTTTGTAAATGAGGAGACAGCATAATTATAAGTACATTAAAAAAAATTACCAATACTAAATAATAATAATAGTAGAAAGATAGGCAGAATTTGAAATGAGGGGAAAATAAAAATAAATATATTCATTTCAAAAAAGCAACTAAATGAGTACTGAAATGATATGATACAAAATAAAATTACTAAAATTGAAATGAAGGTAAAATAAATAGAAATTCAATTAACAACCCAGACTAAACAGGTAGGTTGAGTCTGCTTTGGAAAATATCAATACTCTGTTTTGCCCCTGGGTCTTCAGGAAGGATGGTCGACAAACTTGGTCCAAGGTGAGAAAACAATACCTCCCCGCTTAAGGAATCATTAAAGGACACTAGAGGAGACCTGAGGAGTTTGAGTAAAGTTACTGCTTTAAACAAATGGAGCGACCAGATACTTTGCACTGTAAATGCTGTGCTGTTGTCATCTGTCCACAAAAGCTGTGTCCTGGTTGAATAACATAGGCAAACTAAAACTTAGTGGACCAAAGATAAAAGAGCACTGTGCAATTGTAACAAATGAACGTTGTCTTTTTCAGCTTCTTTAAAGCAGTATAAGCAGGTGTGAAGAAGATCTCTGGCGTGCACATCGTGCGATTACCTACAACACATTCTTTCAGAACTGAGATGACATGTGCAGTGCAGTGTTTAATGTTCTCCTCAAGTTATACTTTGTGGGACATGAAGAAAAGAGCAAACACGGAAGAGCCTCACATTGTGAAATCGCCTGCATACCACAGCCTTTGCAGTTCCCTCTATTTCTGTAACTTGTGGAATTCGATGGACGATCAATGAAATTGCATCGGTTGTGGTACCAGCTATAGTGCTCTCGTGTATTGATTGCAGCTTGTCTGCAGCTGTAGTCAATAACCCGTAGATGTAACTGGGGACCAGAGGCGGGACAATCAGCGCAGTCCCAAAAGGCCTGGACAACGTGCGTGCCACACAAGCTTGCCATTAGCAGATGATTGTGTGGCTTGTGAAACGCTCGATAGCAAATCTAAAGGTGGCTGTAATGATAAAAGTTACTTTGCTGCTTTGGTGAAATGAAGTCTCACACTCCTGAATGCCACCGTGGCTGAAAAAGGACATTACGTAATTGATGAAGTTCATTGACTTATTGCAATTACTGACCTCTTTTAGCAGACACCTACAGGAGTCACACTTCTTAAGTTTGGTTTCACAACATGTTTGATGAAGGGAAGAGGAAACGTATCAGCAGCATACAGAAATATACCATTTCAATACTATATATTATATTACATTATATTAGATTAGATTACTGTGCCCTTTTCCAAAATAACATTTCCAGAATTTTATCAGGATAAAAAACAACCTTGAATTTATCTAATTTTATACTTGTGTGCCTAGAATCTTGTTGAGATTATATCTGGTGTGTTCAGCAGAACAGATCATTTTAATAAAAGCATGAATGAATGAATGAATGAATGAATGTATAGTAAATTATGATTTACTGACAAAAAAAACGCCATGAAAATCACAAAAGTGCATACATTTCACACAAAACATGTTTCACCAAGAGCAGTCAGAACTATAAAAGCATGAACAAATGGATGGATGAATGAATGTATATAGAATTCATATCAAGTTTTAGTTGCTTTTCTGCATATTGTGTATTTTAAAATGCATTTGCACAGACTGTAAAATTCTACAATGAACTTTCCCCCCCAGACTTTCACACAAAATTCCAGACTTTTCACAACTGTCAAGACCTGCGCAAGCATCCTGTTCCATAATCCCTTTACAAGGGAGACAAACTTGGATTCCATGTCAGTTTTACAGTTATGTGATGAACACAAATAATTTATCAGTCACATCTGAACCAATAAGATAACAGCTGGTGGATCATTCATTTTGTGAAGTCAGATGCCACCGCTTCCACTGCTTTTCTTATTTATTAATCATTCTTGAGAAACAGAAACTATTTGTTGGGGCCTTTAAACCTGGTTTTATGGTCAGTAACATTCACTGCAAGTGCCATTCCTAATTATTGATCAATATAAAACAGAAGAGGTAATTACACTTTTAAAGACGTCTTCAGGGTTTGGATGATGTGCTGAGAAAAAAAACCAAACACTACACTGTGAACTAAATTCAGCCTCCAGCTGTGGAGTTTCTGGCCTGAGCAGCCGGTCCTCCAAATGTGGTTAGATCAATTAATGCTCATGGATGGGATGCCAGTGGGGGATCATGTCCCGACCACTGTGCAGGGGAGCTGAGACTTGGGATTGTAAACATGGGCCTCTGTAATCATGTGACACACAAATTACTGAGCATGACTCCATGTGTATCTGAGATGACAGACCGCCTGCTGTACCTCCACAGGACATTAAAAGGAGTTAGTTGTGTGTGTGTGGAGATAGTCATTAAAAAGTGGAATAACAGGAGGAAACATAAATAGACTTTTCGGCTGATGCTGACATATTAAGGTGCTACCAAAAGATGACCTGGCCATGGTTTAACTTTAAAATCTGAATTTGGCTACAGAAATATGTAACTTTTCAGGAATGGAGTGCAAAAAAACCTCCAATTCCTGTATCATCATATAGCTTTATAGTGTTTTTCTCAATTCATCCATCCATCCATCCATCTTCTACCGCTTTACCCACCACATGAGGGTCGCTAGAGGCGCTACTGCCAATCCCAACTGACATAGTTTTTTTTCCCCTCAATTCTTTGAGTTTAAAATAAAATAATCACCCATGCATGCTCTATTAGGATTTTAGAATGACTTCAGGTGAATTAAGATCCTTATCTGTGGTTTTCAAATGATTCCTTTGGGTTCTACCCATGTTGCATCTCACAGCAGGAGCAGATGGATGGTTGTAGAGCAGGGGTGTCAAACTCATTTTAGTTCAGGGGCCACAAACAGCGCAATTTGATCCCAAGTGGGCCAGAGCAGGTAAATAATAGCATCATTACCTTTAAACAGTAAGTACTCCCAATTGTTCCCCTTTGTTTTACATTTAACCATATGTTTTTACAAAACATATGAAGGACATCCTGAAGTTTCTTGAACAAAATAAAGGGCAATTTAAAAAAATATTATACCTCAGTTTACAATTTACACATGTGCATTACAACTTACACATCACAGTGGCTGTACATTTGACACCCCTGTTGTAGAGGGTTAAAACCCTCCATTTACGCTACATTACCCCATCTATATTCAAAGGAAACATGAGTCACAGGAGGTTTACTGTCTTTAGTCTCGTTGAGTGTAACATACACAAATTGTCAGCACTGTGAGGTTACACCAATAGTCAATGTATCATCTCGTTTCAGCTTTAAAGCTGTTTCGTGTCTCAGGAGATTTAGTCGGAAGCTCCTAAATTCAAAACTGGCAACCCATGAGGGATCATCATTCTGTGGCTGTCAGCATGGTCACGTAAATCCTCTGAAAGCAACCTGACAATTAAAAATAAAGAAGAAGAAGAAGAAAACAAAACCGCTGACTGTTCAGATGCTGTTAGCAGGTTGTGGCTAAAAACAAATTGCCATTAGTGCAACACATAAAGATGACATCACTTTTGCATAATTCTTTTTTTGCCAACCTGATAGGCCATCTCTGAGTAGCTTCTCACTACAGGAGCAACACATTCCTTCTAATGATAATGTAGTAGTGTTTATGTGAGTCCACGTTCAACAGTGGGTGCATTTTTTCCCTCTCAGGCAATTATCTCTTGAGTGCGTTTATTTATCTCACTGTTTCTGCAAGTTGTGCCTGATAAATATGCATGATTAAAGTAACCAGGTCTTTTGTTACTTCGTGTAGAACTAATTAGAATTTAATGACAGCTTTTAAACGCTGCAGAATCTGGTTGGCAACCAATTAATCACAATTTTATGAGGAATACATCGCCACGTTTATCACTTGTGTTATGACAGCATGAATACATTTGTGAACGTTGTCGCCGATGCTTCTTAAGTTAAGCTTTAAAAAAAAAACACACTTGAGTCATTAATAAAAAAACACATTCTATGACAAATCTACATTTGTTCATTTGTTATTGTACAAGGGACAACTTATCAGGTAGTGATGACTGCAGCTACTAGTAGCTGTAACAGCTCAATAGCATAGATTTTTCTCGACATGTCTAAGCCACTGGGAAATCTGCCTGCACTCGAATCAAGGACATAAACCCAATCTTGTGTGAAAAATTGGTCAATGACCCAGTCAGTAGTTACAGTCCTGGCCAAACACTGCAGTGCATATGAACTCTATGAGCCACTATTGAAGCATAGATGCATAATTTTACCCAGGGATTTAATTACTCCAGTGAGTGTTTTTCTTGGCTTACAGCCATGCATTTTATAAACTCAAGGGTGATTTTTTATGGCACTATTTGTTTGAAATAGTTGGCAGTGATGAGAGATACGGGAATGGTGAAATCTACAATCGAACTTCAGACTTTCTCATATTGCAAAACCTGGGAAAGGCGATCCCAGGGGACACAAGGGATGAAGACTGGACACAGTTAAAAAGGGACAGATCCACAGCTTACTGTTGATAAACAGCAACAGAAAGTGAGTTACTGTATTATGGCTTGTCACCCTGGTTCAGTCTGCTTATAGACATAATCAGCAGTTAGAGCAGCAGCTGTGACACACAACTCACGGAAGTAAATAGAATACTTTTAAATTCTTAGCGCCTCCGAATGCAAAATTAATATCGAAATAATATCTCTGCTTTGCCATGACATTCAGTCAAATATGAACCTGCAGACAGGATACACCACATTTCACTATCTCACATGTCCATCATTCACTAGGGATGTCCTGAAACCACTTTGTGTCCGTACCAAAATCAAAAACTTGAGTATCAACCGATACCGATATTACTCTGATCGTCATTTAAGACCATTTATGAACTATGAAGTTGTTAACGACACATTTGTGCCGAGTCATTACAAAAACATAATTCTCCAACTTCTCCCTAAATGAAGAAATAAATCCCAGCTGACATTGGGCGAAAGGTGGCGTCACACGCTGGACATGTCACTCGTCCATCACAGGGACACACAGAGACAAACAACCATTCACTCTCACACCCACACCTACAGTATTGTCCAATTAACCTCTGCATGTTTTTGGACTGAGGGAGGATGTTCAATGTTCAATGTAAAAGCATGCTATACTAACTTAGTTTAACATGACACACAGTATGTCACCCAAAATTCTCGTGATGTGGAGGTGAACAAGTAAAACACAGTTAACTCCTGGAGATCAGAAAACAGTCATTTGGATTCAGGCAAAGACTGGGTTTGGCAGCATGTATGAATAATGAGATCTGAGCCACTAATGGCACAATTAGACAGAAGGCCCAGAGTGGGAGGCCATTACAAAAAAGAAAGAAAGAAAGAAAAGTAAATGCACAAAGGAGGCAAAACACTGCACTTTTAAGAGTGGAATTAAATTAATTTATAAGTGTGAGACAATTTAATGGACAACACATTCTTTTTACACTGATAATTATCGTTCATACTTTTCTGGCTCTATGGATGAGTGTAATAAATCAGCTGAGTCAGCGGGAACTTATGGACTGTTTCAACTCTGGCACCTTTACGGCTTCTCACCACTGCCTCTTAGAAGAGCTTAATTCACTTATGTTGCGCTGGCATATTGTCACTGCAGTCAGTAGTTTGATGGGGGGGGAGTTGCAGTTGCATAATTGGCTTAAGTGGCTAACATTTACTTACAGTAATATTGTTATGGCAGGCATGGTGGTCCAGATCTGATGAGGTGCATCAGGCACAGTGTGTGTGTGGCAGTGTTCAAGCCGTGATTCCACTCTGGGTGAGTAAATGTGGCTAAAACTGTAAATAACTAACTGTCCTCCGTGTTATCAGCGCAGCACTTTTCTGTGGTGATTGTAAAACCTAGTCCTTATGCTTATCGATGTGTATTTGTTGCAAAGACATTACGAGATCATAAAAGTCGATACTCTCACCTCTGCAGTTAATGTATGCTACACGCAGCCGAAGGGATTATATTTAATGGAGCATTCTGGTGACCTGTCAGCCCTCAGGCGAAATTTCACCCATTTCACTGGAACTTTCCAGATAACATTAAAGCTATTGCGCATCAATATCACACAATGTTAAATAACGCACCCACAATTCACATAGTGTGACAGAAATTAATAAACTTTAAAAAAAAACAGATCAATGTC
The DNA here is from genome assembly GCF_958295425.1 of Solea solea. Lineage (NCBI taxonomy): Eukaryota > Metazoa > Chordata > Actinopteri > Pleuronectiformes > Soleidae > Solea > Solea solea. Next base: position 18,431,960 of record NC_081144.1, on the reverse strand, counting down.
ATGGAGTGGATCTAAAATTACAATTATCTGATGTGGAATTTTATGTCAATTTTAGTGTAAATTAACCATGAAAGGAAAACTCCAGTACCGTTCATTCCAGGTTGCAATTGTGAATTAGCATAAACCACAGTCAGAATGGAACAACAAATCATTTTTTTATATTCAGGTGTTCATTGGTTTGTCATAGGACATTAAAAATGTTGTGTAATTAAAAAAAACACGACACTAATGACTGTATCATCAAGATATTTATATGAAGACCATGAAGATCATAAAGTCATAAGGACGGCACAGAATAGGACGGAGCCTTGAACCAGTTGCCAGGCTTTGACATTGATGGAGAGAGAAGAAATGTGTGGTCATTACACCCATCTTTATATATGCAACATGAACATAATTTATATTTTAAAAGTAACATACTGTAAAAAATACACAATACTTACGCTTTGACATCACACAACCTCACAAAGACATTTGCTTCCCTGTAACTAGTGTGGCTGAGTGACACTAGTTAAATGCTATTAATGTGAAGGTGCAAAACTGAAATGTTTGCATCAGCACTAATGTCCCGGACACTTGGCTCATTATTTTGATTCTCAGATGAATCAGTAGAACAACAGTTTACTCATAAAGGGGAGGAAGTGACAGAAACACAGCAGCACATATGAGTCTTGTGTCCTCACAGTTGTGATCTGAAGGAGGTACTTACAGTATGTGTCTCTGCTCTTTTACATACAGGAGGGGGCTGCAGTCGCGGCAGCCAGGCCCCCCCCCCCTCCCCCCATGTTAAGGGTACATGGTCCTTGGCCGGTGGATCCTCTGCCTCCACCGTCTCCACGTCCTGTCTCCCATCAACAACTCTATTAGACTGCACTGCACTCAACCTGCATAAAACTGATGAGATAGGGGAGGAAGAGGAGGAGGAGGAGGAGTACATCTAATGCGTCCGACCAAACCTCATTTTAAGACCAACACACCCACGGGTGACCTGATCAAAGTGAGTGCATTTGATACCTACACAACGTGGGCGCTGAGCATGAAAATGACAGCTGCATCAATTGAATGACACTTGTGCTGCACTGTATATATATATATATATCACACTTTGATATGACATGTGAACAAATATCCACTTTTGCCTCATTCCCAGGCAACCTTTTTCTGTCTGAGATGTTCATCTAAGCTCTGATTCTGCCATCACAAATGCTAATATGACAACATTGATCTGTCACATCACAGGCAGGATAAAAATGTTTGCGGGCCAAATCCAGCCCCAGGGCCGTATGTTGCCCATGTGTTTAAAGATCTGAGTTTTTGATTTGAGTCATCCATGTACAGATGTTTACAATTTCACACACTCCAGGGCACAGAGTGTGATGCAAAGCTGAATATTATCTTAATTTTTCCATTAAATGGTCCTATTTCAATATGGAAAGCCTTGCTGCTGTCTCGGCTGACAGAATTGTGTCAGTTGCCAAGGGAAAAGTTGTCCAAAGCATGTTTGGCTTTAAACTGTTACATGACAATAATATGAAACATGAACATTTTTTTAGAATGGTCACTGCTCTGATGATGGCATAGTTTTCTGTGATGGAACAGAGACAACTAAAATTCTCTTGATAGTAAAGATTAATCCAGAGCTATGTTGACGTGCACGCGGGCACATTTGGGAACAACTTCTATTTTATCATAAGTTTTGTAGAGATGTTGAAAAGAAAAGCAAACTTGCTCAAAAGAAGGTTTTCTTTTGTTGCAACATTTTCCAAGTCCGGCTTATTTATCCTTGCATCCCAATTCACTGCGCACACATCTGGACGGAGGGAAACTGTATTGAGTTTAACCAATGAGCGTAAAGTGGGATTATGTAAATATGTGGCTGGGGATGAGCCGATACAATAGTAGTGCCATAAATCCAACACTGTCCAAAATCACTAGATCAGATATCGGACAAAGAGAAAATGATGAAAATATGCAAATGCTTGACTAAATACAAGAAACATGCTGCAAAGACCATCCACCATTCTTTGACAGGAACTTCTACACAGTTGGAGCCTTTTGTTTTTTTTAAATGGCTGGTTATTGCTACAGGGTAAATGTCAACAAATGCCACAATAAAAGTTTCAGGTAAAAAAATATAGAGCTGATAGCAGTATTGGTAAAAACTTTAAACCAATCAATCCATCAGTTTTCATCTTATCCTGTGCACTGGTGGCTTGATAGGGTATGGACCTTTTTAGATGTGAAACAATGATCATCACTTACATTGGTTGACTTCAGAGGTTCAGGTTGGGTAAGTTAGCTCTATCCCAGCTCTCTCCTCTTTCAATTACAGCCTTCCACAATAACTATACCGTAACCTGAGCTAATCTACATACATAAAAGTAACATGACGACCACTAATGTATGACCAGTATGTGTTTGAACCACTAATTTAGACACAGCCAGGTACAGTTAGACTGTTGTTATGCTATTGAATGAAGCATTTACATTGGAGAAGAGCAATATTCTCCAATGTAAAAATAAGTGGCCTAAATTGATTCATATACTCTAATTATTGTCTACCTCCATAGACAGAAAGGGAACAGGAATTAGGAATGGACGATAAAGCAGAGCAAACTTAATCTAAACATAGCAATTCTGAATGGGACTGGCCTACTATTTCAATATTCAAGTCTTTGTTACATCACATATTAAAACACCTACTTATAGTTAACACTTGAAGGTTTCAGGCACAAGTAATCAGATTTGTCCTCAAAGACGTGGAAGTCTCACCAGAAGTTTGTGATTAGAATTAACATGAATGATAATCTAATCACTGAAATACAGCTCTGTAACAAAATGGCCAATTACAAAAAAAGACCAAATAAAAACTACTGCTAATTCAGACATTTAAGCCTTGTTAAAAATGTTTGTTGAATATTCTCCTGGGCACTTCAGTTCTGAGTTCTGGGCCTTCCCTTTCCTTCCTTTGACTGATTTCACTCTCTCTCTCTCTCTCTCTGTGTCTCTCTTTATCTTTGTAAAATGAATACTCAACACACCACTGAGTCTTTGGCTTGAAGCTGGATTCCGTCCAATGCCAGCACAATGAAACATTTCATTAAGCAACACTGTGAAAGCATCTGAGGAACATATGTCAAAATCTGCTGAAATGTAATTATAGCTGCTGCGTTATGCTCCGATTGCAGACCTGTTCAGCAATCTGAACACATACACACTGTGCAGCGTTTATGTTGAAGACACTCACAGACATAACGCACAGGTGTCGAACTCAAGGCCCGCAGGTCACATCCAGCCCACAATACAGTTCTATCCAAGCTCTGAACTATTAGTAGGTATGATTGTATGATTGTAACATCAATTAAGCCAATCAAAGTTTTGCTTGTCATTCCCTTCAAAAAGCCATGTGCACCTGTGCCTGGTGCATTGCTATTTCAATGTAGGAAACTGGAGAAGTGAACGATTCCCTGGTGAGGAGAATGGATCTGCTCGTGTGTGAGGTGAAGGAAAATGAAATGGAAAATCTGAGATGAAAATCAGTGTTTATAAAGAAAAGCTTGAAGAACCTTAGAGAAATGTGCCAAAGGCAGGTTCGACGTCAAGAACAAGCACCAGACCGCGATGAAACAAGAGCACACGCTCTCACATGATGTACAGCTGCAATATAAATAACTGTTGTTTTAGACAGCCTCAGCACTAATGTGTGAGACACTTTGCTTGTTCGTAAGTAGAACAGTTGACTTGTGAGGGGAGAGACCCACATGTACGTATGTCTTTCCTGCTCCTCCATTGACACCACACATCAAGCAAAATAGACAAATAGAGGCCTGTATGTGCTGTTCTACTGAAATCAGGTGAGACAGATGACATTGCATTATTACACTGCTGATTTCAATGAAAAATCATTCAAACATTTCAACAATATTTATCGTTCTCATACACTTTTTGTGAGAACAGATGTGTATGTTACTTTTGTGTATGTTAATTATTCATTAAGTGTTATATATATATATATATATATATATATATACACATATATATACATATATATATATATATATATCTCTCACCCATACGCCCACAATACTTACTGATAGTTTTGGTAACGTGGATTACGCCACTTTCCCACTGTGGAAGGGCTGAGATCTTGAACTGATAAATTAAGTGGCTGTGTCTTTGCAGAGGATAAATGGAATGAACCCCAAAATAGAGGGTCTTTCATCTTTTCTGATAAGACTGTCCTGATTACATCTAAATGTAGAGCAACAGTTAGAGGACTATCAATCAAGTGAAACCATGAAAAAAAGGGGGTGGGGACTGAAGGAATTATAGGGTGACAGTATGCATTAGCGCTCATCACCACCTCACTACCATTAGGCTGGCAAATGATTATGGCTACTGCCTCCACCAGCAGTAGAGAGGGAGCTAATGTAGCGTTTTCATGGTGTTTTCATCGCATATCCCACCCCTGCCATGCCGCCTCTGCATCTCTGCCTCTTTTAAGTGTCTTTCAGACTTGTTCCACTCTATCAGATTCCATTCATTTTCCCTCTTCCGAGCCCCATCTGCCTCGCGGGCCCTCGGCGTGAGCCTTTAAAATGTCTTTTTTGTGTAGTCGCCCTGCCAAGTACAGTAACCGAGGTCAGTCAAGCTTCAAACAAACTCATTGTTTTGAGGCCTCTTACACAAAGGAGAGGACTGAAGTGTAGTGTTGTTTTTTGCTTCAGCTCTGGTACTTTGCTGTCTTTGAGAGATGATTCATTTTTGTTGCTTCAGCAGGCTGAGGAGAGGACGCCTGGGTGACTGTGTGTTTTTGAGACAGAGACATTTCCTGGGAGCCACTGAAAGACGTGCGAGTTTGAAAGGTGTCTCTAAAACCACGCAAATTGCATCAAAGTTAATTTCCCGTCATTGACGATGATAATGTTCGTCCCAGTTAAGATCCCCATCGGACACATAATTAGCACTTGAAGCTGGTTAGCATCATCATTTACTTTTACACACTCTCCCACAGTATCAGGCCTAGCAAGCCTACCATTATACATGTATGAGTGTTTATGCTGCAGATAAGATGTCTTGTATCATTGAATTTACAGTGTATCTCAATTTATCACAAGTGTAACTAATGGCCCAGATGATGGATTGCAGTAATACTGTGTCTATCACTAGGTCCTTAAGTCCTCTTACTGTATATGGTGTTGGTAACCCATCTCATCTATCTTCCCCATCCCAGTGCCCTGCTGGGTGATACACAGCACATATTCCGTGACCATGGCCCTACACTGTGTCATGTTTAATGGGGACTCGCTGCCAGTTCTGACAGGGGAAATGCTTATGAAAGTCATCCGTTGTGTTGTTTTGTGTGCCTGACATCAAACACTTCTTTACTTGATTTGTCCATATCCCCAGAGAGTTGGTTCCTTCTAATAACAAGATGAGAAGTCCTTGACATTATCCCCCAGCCTCTTGTTTCACGGCCAACATTTCAACACTGCAAACTATAGTAAACAACATCTGCTGCACAGAGATTTCTCCATAAAGCAGCATTTCAGTTGCAGGTTTGTGAGAAAACACTTCACTATATGGGGTCTGAGCAGGTCTAAAAGAAATAAATGCCAATTGAATAGTTTGCAAGTTTAAATTCATTTGAAGATGTGATTATTTTAAATATCAATTTATCTGCCGATTATTTTCTCAATTACTCGATAGATTGTATGGCCCATGAAATGTGGTGTAAAATTTGCTGAATCTGAAAATGACAACTTCCTTAAATGTTTTGTTTTGGTCCACAAACCACATATATTGAGTTTACTGCCATAGAGGGACAAAGAAACCAGAATATATCCACAAAAAAAATAAACTTGAAACAAATGAACTGATTTTCCCCAAAAAATAATTTAACAGTCAATTATAAAGCAATTAACAATCTCAATGCAAACGTGGGAGTGAAAGTATTTAACTGGATATGACCATGTTGAAGTGAAAAATCTGCTTAAACAAGGTTTATTTTGCTTTTCCTTCTGAGCTCACGCCTCCCTCCTCTCTGACAACAAGTAAGCACCCATTTTGACAAATGGTACACCGCACAGCGCAGTGATATGACACAGGTCAAAGGTTACATGTCATCGAACATGCCCCGCAGTCTAGAGTAATGAAGTCACTCACCATGACCAGAGGACCACAGCTCGTGTGTGGCGACAGCTTTATGTCCTTAATTCAATAGGAGAGACAGTTGCTTGTCTGACATGTAAACAGGTGCAAGGGTCTGACACACAGAGGTGCGCACCCTGTCAAGTTACATCTAATATGAACGTCAGAAGGCAAAGGCAACAACAGAATCTAAGAAACTTAGATGTCAGCAGTAAAGTTCATTCCAAATGTATGAAGGATTATTTCAAGAGGATCACGATTCACTCATTAAATCATCCATCTATTTATGTCTAATTTGACAGTGCATGTATAGATCAGTCGAAGCCTTTGCTCAAGTTACTTGGTTTCTGCTTTCACAAAGGCGTCCTCTTGAGAAATGGTTCACCACAGCAGCCATTCAGTCCTCCCACACAAGGATTAAAAGATGTAAGCATGAGCACGATGTTTCTCAAAACCAAGACCACATTTCTGAATCCCATTGTGTCCCCCAGCCAAAACAATGCTTTATGTGCCGTCTTCAAAAAACAAAAGAAGGAACTCTATTGAACAGAACTTTGTTGTCCACCAAGGTGGACATTTGTCTTCGGCTCACCAACATAAAATTGTAAAAGGAAACATACAAACAAGGCAGTTTAATAAAAGAGATAATTCTAAAAAGAAGACATAGAAATAAGAGACAGTTGTGACAGATTGGGATAAATTACACAAAAAACAGCACCTTACTGCAGCCATTGATTGAAAGCTTAGTGGTCACTTTGTGGAGTTAAGGATACTTATTGCACTTAGAATAAAGATCTTTTTTCTTTTTTTCAACACACCTTTAGTTCCCAGAGAGACCTCTGTAGCATCAATGGCTCAAACTGGCTGTAGGAGGGATGGGAGCTTATCTACCAAGATAAAGTCTTTGCTTTTCTTTGCGTTTAGTTAGTTTATCATTTAGTTTGTCATTGACACCATTTCAGAAAAAAAAACACTCATGTTTGCATGACTCACTTGTTGTGTAAAACCTTGGGGGAACCAATGTTTGAAAAAAAGTGCTCATTAAAAGAACACGTTTTAGTTCAACTGACAAACTGTTAATAATATATGTCTGAGTCTTCCTTTCATTTACATTTCATTCAGCTTATTGTTCATACCTTCATCTCATTTGCCGTTTCTGTGAACACACACGTCTCATTCAGACATTTAAACCATTGTTTTCTGGACCTTTCTCAATGACGCTTATTCACACTTCACTTCCACTCCCCCACATCATGATCTGTGTGTTAACACAGTCATTCAATTCCAGGGGCAAAATGAATAAACAATGTGTACAAAACCATGGACATTTTTCCCCACATTTAAACTGAGCTACAGTGAGTCAGTGCTTCTCATGCCAATGTAGTGATCAGATGATGATAAATAAGATAATGGAGGTGGAGAGAAATGTGAATTTAGTAATAAAGCATTGTTTGTTTAGGTTGTTAGTTGGGCTGCAAATACAAGAATGAGTGCCGCGCAGTAAGCGCACTCATTAAGTAAAGTAAAAAAAGTAAATAACTAAAGAACAGATATTGATATTTTATTTGGATGCAGGGAGAAACTATTAGATTTTGCTGGTGATCCGGATACAGATACAATCCTTAACCTTAAAAGGTAGGGGACTATATTGACTCAGAGTGAAACGGCCTTGGTGGAGCTTTGTGCTTTCAGTAGTTTATTTCTCTGATAGTATGCAGTGAGCTGTAAAAATAAGGGTTTTTTTTCCTCCAGTTTACAGCCGACACTTTTTATTTACCATCTTTACTGTCTTAATTATGTTTTATTTATACCATGTAAAGCTCTATAATCTAAATTATTAGTTGATTACTTACATTGTGACATTTAAAAGTAAGAGCTGAGATGAAACTGCAGGTGAATGTTTATGAGAATGTCTGATGCATTAATGATACAGGCATTATAAATAACCACAGGCATACATTGTTATACATGACAACAGCTGCTGCTGCATCTATGCACTTCTTCATTGTTGCAGCAAAGGTGCTACAAGTGTGTTGCAAATCGTATTACCAACAGGTAAAGACAGTTTTTATAGATACATTTTTATGTATTAAACTTAAAGGGGAATTCCGGTATTTTTTGACCAGGGCCCTATGTCTATAAATGTGCTTGCTTACTCTCACTCTCCTCTCACAGCATTCGGACATGTCCCCACCAATAGCTGGAGAAAGCCAGATTGTCCCAACCAATATTAGAGGGCGAGTGTTTTTTTACGAGCATCAGTGAATGCATCACAGCTGAGCATCGTTGTGAGTCACAAAGGACACGAGAGAGATGTGCAGTTCTGACAACACGGCAGTGCAGTGTCCCCACCAGTCTTGTAACCAAACCCTTGGAAATGTTGCCAGATTCCAACAATAACAATCCTAGCCATTGGTTGGTGATAGCAAACACTTTTTATGGTGATAATATTATATAATATCGCCCCTTAAGATTACACTGTAGCCATTGCAGCCAGTCGGAACAGCAGTCATACTACTTTGTAATCATGGTGAGACACTGTAGAGCTCAATTCAACAATTCAATACAATATAATATAATGTATACACATTATATTGACATACATATATTGAATCTTTGCTTTTTATCCTTTATAATCATATAATAATTAATACTTGTTGTGTCTGTGCTGCGTGATTTTAGTTGTCGTGTTGTTGTGTTGTGTTGTTTGATATTGAGGTAAATTATATCAAAATGCTTTGAGCAGCAAAGCAGCAAATAAAATAAACATTGGGATCCATTTGACAAGTATTTATCTCTGGAAATGTCTGGTTCACCTATTAGGACAGCTTCAAAATGGAATCACAATTATTTCAAAAGTTTACTTGAACGACTTGAAACGAATGGAATTTATTGCACGTAAAAAAGTGGCTTCAAAGATGAAATTTTGAAAGACCTTAAAATAACAAGAAAATATTGTACTGTATGTTGAATATAGCTTTACTCTGTGTCTTCTATTTTTGCCGGGACAGGAAGTCAGACACTATGACAACATTGCAAGCGTTATTTTCAGAATAAGTGCCTCCGTTTGGTAATTATAGTTTTGTTTTGATTATTTTGTTTTTGTAATCATTTGGGTCCATGCTCATAATGGAAACACAAGTGAAGGAAATGGTAGTCGAAATGGTCAGAAAAGATACAATACAACAGCTATAAATAATAACCCATCTTCCTCTCGTTTCATTCATGAATTGTGGGTACATGACAACATTCATTCACCACCGACAAGAGTGAAGAGTCTATAGTTGAGCATGAAGACGGCGGTCATGAGGCTCAGACGTATTGTACATGGTTACATTTCCTCCTTTCTAGGTTGATTGTCAGTGTGTGGGAGCAGAATGAGCACCGTGCTGACCCTTGTAACGTTTTATGTGAGGAGGGAGAATTTACACGCTGATGAACAGAGCAGATGCTCAGAAGGAGCCACAGAAGACTTGTTTAGGTTTGGTTGGATTATTAAGTTTTGACAAAAGTGTCTGTTCAATAAAAATGAGCAGCATTTACGGGTTGACCCAGTACATTCAAGTCTGGTTCATTATGCAAGGTTCTCACACACCCACTCTTCGAAATATCATTTGTGTTTGTCACAGTAATAAAGTTGTCTGTTACTTATTGCAAATGTGACAATGCTCTGCTCTGCTATTCAGCCTCCATCAGACTGACAGGTGGAAGATATCATTATTACAGGCCTCACAATGAAAGGGAACAGACAACATGTCTCACCTTATAAACAGAAATAGAAATACAATTCTTCAGGCAGTCGGAGTAAACACTAGTGAACAGAGCCATTTTAATCAGCATATCCAGCCCACCTCATCTCTCCTGTCATTGTTTGGCAGGTAACATTAACAGAGATCGCCAGCAGCTGCCACCCTCAGGTATAACGTCGAGCCTTTGCCCTCAAGCTTGTTGGGAACACAGTGATGACATGTCGTCAGGAAAAGAGAAATGAAGAGCAATGAATGTGACTTTAAAGCATGACAGCGATAACAACATGGTAATCTCTGAAGAAGAAGAAGAAGAAGAAGAAGAAAACAGTGCCAGTGGTGACAAAATGCTTCTAAATTCATTTATAGATTAGGAGCAAAGATTTACAAAACAATGGGTAAGTCAGGCACTGGGAACGATTGTGGTTGAATTCCTAGCAATAGATGCAGAATATGGTAAATCAACCATGTCATGCCCTTTATGTGCAAATTAAATTTCCAAATGGAATGTACAGGAAGCTGCTCTCAGCTATCTTGAGAGGATCCCTTCTACTGCTGAACGCCAAGAAAACTGAAGTCTGCATGTATAATTCTAAATGTCATCTAACATATTATTTCTGAATGGGGCGGAGCTTGATGTCGTTACCAAATTTTAGTAATTTGGATTTATTTTAGACCCAACATTATCATTCAAAATCCATGTAAAAAAAAAAAAAATAATAAGTGGCAAGAGCCATCAAATTTAATCTTCAAAATGTTGGACACAGAAATAACCGATAACGGAGAGCGCTGCCAAGATGTTTCTTCTCTCAAACCTATAGAAGCACTGAAAGTATTTGATAAAAAACCTTTCATCATTGCCATATTCTGACAAAGCATACGTTTCTGAACTTTCATAACATGATACAACTAAAAACAATCTGTTTAATAAGGTACTTCACAACCTCAAAGCTCCCCCATTGAAGGAATTTATCAAATGTAACATCAATCCACAAAAGGACCACACAAGCGTCCGCTAGAGGTGATGTAGTTATGTCACACAGACATGCCACCTTCAGTCCGACTGTCTTGTCGAGAACGACCTACCTCCAATATTAAGAGAACGCGCCATGAACCTCCAACTCTTTTAAAACCCAACTGAAAATCTGTCTAGGTTTGAATCAGGACTGTACTCAACTCTAATACTGCACTGTATGTGTGTGTATAAATGAGCTGAATTACTTTGTCACGTGTACATGGGTGTTTACTGTGTTTTTTGGGTGTTTTTTTTTTTGCCTTTGTTAACATCTTTGGGCACAACAAACTAGCCTTCAGCTATAACCTGGTGTGTTTACATTCTTTACATTCTTGAAATGTTTTGTGTGTAAGTACTGTATTCCTTTACATCTGTGTATTTACCCTGAAGAGTACAAAGCAGAATAACTACTTCGGAATGAAGTCATATTTAGGAAAAACATTCCTCTTCCAGTTGTATCAATGTCGACTGAATGTTTGCAGAACCTTCACGCCAGCTGACCTCCGACAGGTCACCTCAGTCATATCACTGGATGATTCAAAAGTAAAATAAAAACCCCAAAACGTATTCTTGACACCCCCCTAGGTGTCCTCATTGAAGCACACAGCTCTGATTTAATCACTGACATTGACCAGCTGCTTGCTGGGTATTTGACTTTGTCGCCACTGTTCGTCACCAACTGTTTATTTTTTGCCTGAACTGAGTGGCAGCTACTTTGCCTTCTGCCACATGCTTGTCAGCAAGCAGAGACTTGCCATGTCAATATCTCTTACTCCCAGGCAGATCCACATCTAAAGGGCAGCTCTGTGAGCTGGGCAGGGTTAATCAATTTTATCTGACTTTAATTTATACAGAGTAAATAATGAACTTGCCTCCCTGTATTAAACATTAACAGAAAAATCATTCAGCAGTGGGACAAGGTGGATTCAGGTCAGTGTGGATGAGCATTTACTTTGGCCTCTACAGGCTTTGCATACAACATAAAAGTGTGGCTTCCACAAATGCAAACAGATCAGAGGCGGATTTAAATGCTCAACATGTTGCCAAAGGGTCACATTGAGCCATTCATCTGATTCTGTGGAGCGGATAAGTAAACCAACAACAAACTCAGTAATGACAGTAAATTCATATTCAATATTTTGCACGCAACATTTCTTACATTCATCCATATTATTATCTCTGGGCTTTTCCTCCGCCAGTGCATAAAAATACTAGAGTCAACAAAAATGCCTTTATAATTTAGACAGTCCATCTGCCAGCGGTTGTATCTCTTAATTGAAAAATCAATAATTTCATTTTTACAGAGAATGATGTTTTTAAGTAGTGCAGACTAAATTTAGCTGCGAGCAGTGGAAGAACTCTGCATTATTTAAACCACAGCTCATCCTCAGGTTCATGAAAATTTATTGTATTATCATCCTTCAGTAATGGCCCCAGTTAAGCAATTTTTATGCTATATATAATAGAAAATAGGTTTGCAGCTATTTGTGATTAAATGGTTCTTCCATATGGGACATACGGTTAAATAAATAGCTGCTAAATAAACAAAAGAACATAAACAGAATTAAAGAGTGATAACAGATACATAGGCACATAATATTGAACATAGAGTGCTAAAGATAAAGTTTTAACTGTGCAAAATGAATCTCTTTAGAAAACAAATGTTATTTCAGTTTGTCTCAGTAAGTCTAAACATTAAGATAGTTGTCATACCAGACTGACTTTAAACAGACTAAAATGCTCTAATTGTACCAATTTCAATGATACATGTTACAGATTAAAATTCCCATGTGTGTGAGAAGCATTGTTTCTTCAACACAAGTTTAATTAAGTTTAATTTAGTGGTAATTTATACTTTAAGGTGGATTCTAATGAGGTTTGCCATTAGTCATGTATGTACATTTTCGATACATAACAATAGACATTTCAACAAAAACAATTATTTGAAAAGTGGAAAACATCTAAATGGGGGATTACAATTACAAAATGTAACAATAGTTTATTTCCTTTGTCTTGTTGGGTTTGATTGAGCAAAGATTAAAGGTTAAAATATGAAGAGAAGAAATCCAGATAGTAGAGAGAGCAATGAGTGTAAACCATCAAAAAAGCAAAGCTACACAAGGTTTGGCAGAACTTCAAATTGGGTGGTTGGGTGGGTTTGACTTGTGCGGCTTTGGTCCTTGGTTAATTTAGCATTTCGACTTGTCTGAATTGGTCAGCGCTCTCTACGGAATTGGATTTCTCACTTTCATCAGGCCGGCACTCGAAAATACACACAATAAGTCGGATTGTTTGTGATACTGGAACTATGTGGGCTCAAGAATAAGGATTTTTGACACACTGGGGTGAGTATATTATTCATACTGTGGTTTCCACTGATAAATCAACCCAGCTCCTAGACCCTTACTTTTGCAGAAAAAACCCTGCTTTCCTTTATATGCGACTGTTAAAGATATGTAGCAGAACCACAGAATCAGTCTGAAGGCAACTTCCCAGCTTTAGTGCTGCACCACTGCCTTTACAGCTACAGAGGCAATAACTGTATCCATTGCAATTACTTAAATGTTGTTAGTATAGACTTACTGCATACTAAATATGGGCATTAGCTGCTCCGCTCCTTTGGATTATATTAGTTGGTCGTATCAGAAATGACTCCATGAAAAACATAGTCACGTAAGCTGGCACAGAGGAAAACAGGTTTTCATTATTGATGGGATCTGGGAAAGAAAAGGATGAAAGTCAGATGTTTTCTTATCTTATGTGACTAAAAATTGTAAATGCTTGGCTTAAGCAAGGATTTTGGAGAGCATCCAACCAACAATATTTTTGATTCATTACTGCTGGGCATATGCCAGACCTCATATAGAGACAATGTAAAGAGAAAGGACAGGAGGCCTTGGAAAGTAGAGCAGACCAAGCTTGGGGAGGAAGAAAAAAAATCACTTTTTTAATTGAACAATTCATCATAGAGGTAATGCAGTCTATACCTTGTCTAGCTCTGGATAAATATAATTAAAACATCTGAGATAACTTAGATTTTCTTGAATGAACATCTAGCTGAAACGAGGAGGACTCAACAGCCTCTGCTGGCCTGTGCCACTGGTCAGGCTTATGGAAAGCCAGTCGGATGTCAGGACCAGATAAGCCTTCGATTTGTATTCCCCGAGCCACGCGCCTTGGCTGGCATTACAAGCTTCAACTCAAGTTTTAAAGTCACTTGGAAGAGATAGCAGAGCTGGGCGGCAAGAAGACATCTGTAAGTCCAGACGTCCAGATCTCTGACAGGGTTGCTAGTGAGGCATGGTGCCAAACAGGTCACAGCCTGGTGGTGACAACAATGGTGCTAGCGCGTGTCTTGGATTCATTTCATCTCCCTCCATCTTCCCGAAGAACACTTTCTTGACTTGTCTCATAAAGGATGTGCCACCAGGATGTCAGAGTGATAAATAGGTCTGGTTACGAGCCAGATGAAGCCGCCTGCCTCTGCTTGTAAGCAGAGCACGCCAGGTCCAGCCACGTGGCAGAGGCAAATAGTGCTGCTCTTACAGCTGGCAGGATTCCATTATCTATGGTATGTTTACAGTATGTGGCACAATGTTCTCTTATTAAAAGTTACTGTGTCTAGATTGTCTGAATTGTTTTTTTTTAATATTATTTGTACATTCATTGTTATCTAGCATTTAGTATGTGCTAAATTCAGCAAATGTGTGTCAGATCTGGAGAAACAGCTGCTTAATCTGAATCTCCCTTTATGTACTGTATTGTGGCACTTCATTAAAACATGCATGTGTCTCATGTATGTAGGGCCTATGAAGGGTTGAATCCTAGACATTGTATAACCTAACTCAGAGAAGACTCGGGTAATTAAATGACCATGAGACTTTAAGAAGCAGGCGTTCTGTTTCTTAGCTGTTTTCCTCCTTTGCCAGACATCCTGTATGTCCTATCTACTGTAGCCTTGGTTGCTATGGTTACTGCTGATGGGGGGAAATGAGCAGATGAGCAGTGATAAACAATGAACTATTGTTTAGAGAAAATTACATGTCAGAGAAGCACTGCCCTATATAGAGACCTTATAAAAGACACATTCTAAAAGAAGCAGCAGTTCCTTCACAGACTGTGACCATATCACCACACCAGAGCACTCAAGTCTCACGAATTCAGTGTGAGACATGCATTTCAATAAGTTCACACGCTCACATGCCACACATGACATTTCTCATGCTGATAAGCGATAAAAGTCACTGCACATAAATGAGTAATATATGAATCGATGATGCAACGGCAGATTCCTCTGCGTAGTTAATTCATACAGCCGTCTTGAATTATCAACTTATCTATGTCTTGTTGCCTATTCCGTTATATTTGGGCCATGTGAGATTTTGAGCACAGAAAAATATATTTTGCAAGCACGGAAATTATATTTTGAAGAGAAATTACAAGTGAGCTAAACATAATATCATTTGAGCAAACAAAAATATATTCTGTGCTCAATACATGTATTTGCATGTTTGCAATTATTAATTTTAATGTGCAATAATAACCCCCTCGCTGCAGACCACTGCACACTCGCCCTCAAATCTCTCCCTTCTGTGCACGCTCAACTTTACCCAAGCGCTCGCTCAACTTGGCACAGGGTTACAAATGTGTCACAAAATCAACCAATCGGAGACTATATAAATTTAGATTGGCTGTTTCGTCTCCAATCACAACGCTTCCATAACACGCCAAATGAGTAGGATATTCAGCTTCATAAATGTGAATACTTTTCTATTTTTTCTCATTTTTCAGCTTCTTAAATGTGAATATTTTCTAGTTTCCTTTCATTTTTCAGCTTCTTAAATGTGAATATTTTCTAGTTTCTGTAATTTTTCAGCTTCTTAAATGTGAATATTTTCTAGTTTCCTTTCATTTTTCAGCTTCTTAAATGTGAATATTTTCTAGTTTCTGTCATTTTTCAGCTTCTTAAATGTGAATATTTTCTAGTTTCTGTCATTTTTCAGCTTCTTAAATGTGAAATGTAAATTTGAGCATGCACAGAAGGGAGAGATTTGAGAGCAGAGGTGCCTATATGCAGCTCTAAAATAAACAACTATTAATTTGCATTAATCTGACAATTACTTCCATTAATTAAATACTTTCTATGTGTATTGCATCTATTATCAAACTAAGTTTTCTTAAGTCTAGAACTGTTAAGGAAAATTGAGATAAATTTGTCTAAATGAACAAAAGAAAAATATAAAAACATGAGGGAGAAAAAGAAGCAGGGAGCTTTGCTGGAGGAGCTCGTGGGGCTTTGCTGTTTGTTCTGAATCAGAATGGACGTGGCTGACGGCAGGTTAGCTCCCACAATAACAGGGACAAGATGAAGACAATACACAAAAAAAGATGAAGGGCCAGAATGAGGCTTTTTTGAGTGGGGATCAAAGAGCAGAAAATAGTCACTATGACGTGAATATCACATTTTCTACACAGAGATTTTCATTGAAAACTAAGCCTTCTATTAATGCTTAAACAGCTGTTTTTACAGTACAAACAGAAGAAAATGTACTGGAGATCATTTTGTCTGAAATGAGAACAGGTTGGTCAGATGCTCAGTGTGCCATGCCAGAATCAGTCCCCAGTCCACACTGGAGATTATAAGCGATCAGGGAATTGTAAATTCTTGGCGTGACAAAGGCAAGGGACAGATCACACAACACAATGGTCAACAATAAACCACAGATGGCAGTCCTTGTGCGAGGTACATGATAAGAAAGAAGATGTTAGGTGGCCTACTTCTCTGTTCAACCTCAGTCCCAACAGCATATTTCTTTTTTTTGTTTTGCAATGTTTACAGTAGTGTAAATAAAGATGTCCTGGCCTGTTGTGATTCACATGGGACATTAAGAGCAGCTGTTGCACCAAAACACTCCACGTTTGTTGGCTCAGGTCAAAAGGAACCATGGTTTGTCTTCATCTACCTCTACTGTGGGAAATTATTTAGTGCATTGGTCCCCAACTTGACAGAGAAGAGAATCACCTTGATCAACAGCACAACCATCTTGAAAACTACAGATGAATTAGAATGCACCATGAACTTTTAAATAGGAAATTCAAGGTCGACGAGTTCACAAAACTTAATAGGTTGTTTATGGAGCTTCCTTTGATTGTTTTATTATCAGACGACCTGCAGTGGCTGTGGTAATTATACGGGAGGAAGTCAGGAAACACAGTCAAAGTGTAACTGGCAACAGTGTTCAGTAAAGAGGAAATTAGCTAAATCAGTTTGTTCCTGAATAAAACCACAGTCATTGTGGTTCATTTTAACACCTGACCTTTTCACAACCATCACGCTCAAGTCTTTAAACCTCCCCGGAAATACTGAACCCAACAACTACACCATGGCATTTCCACAAAGCATATTATTGTTACACCATGCTGTAAAACTACAGCATGGTGTAACTCCCATACTGATCACATGCTAAAAATCCTAATCTTAGTTCCATTTTAATTTCCCCTTTCAACAGGGAGCGATGGAATTAATGCACAATCCGAGGTTAATGTTTCTGCCAAGGTGGAGACATTTCAAACCTGTCCGTGGTCTACAACACCACGGACATGTCTTGATTTAATTTCTGTGTGAGATAAAATACTAAACTCAGAGTTGATTTGCTTCTTTGACCCGAGTAAAAAGAGGGCAGACATGAAGAAAGAGGGAGATTGGAGCAGAACAGCACCCCTCAGTCCTCTAAGCCCCTCAAGGCTGCCCATAACAGACCCAGATGGTCTGCTTAATAGCCCCCCATATTTTTCCATCAGTGGCGAGTGACAGGGACATACAAGGCCAGGTTAACCTAGGTTAACTGGGAGATATTTCCACTGGAGTAAACTCTTGTAACCATAGACAATTTCAAAAATGGCTCAATTAAGGAGTGTAGTGATATATAGCTACCATATATCTTAAGAGAAAAAAGCGATTCCCTCCCTTTGGACGAAAGGAATATCAAGTCGCTGGGTGGTACATTGATGGTATGGTGAAAGGTAGGTCCTTTTTTTCTAATCAGTGTCTGTGCTTAAGGGATTTATTAGAACTCCGATCAGACCACCTAATAGAAGTGAAAGTGGCTGCAAAAACACACAAAAAAAGGCTAAGCATGTTGCTCTGAAGCATGTGTGTGAAGGGAGAGGGATACAGGATTGAATTGGAGAATGAATGAATGAAGAAAATGAAGCACTGATACTTTAAGGGTTTAAATGAAGTTATTCTCTGAGTGTCAAATTACTTTCTTAATAAGCAAAGTCTTTGACATTTGGGTCCATAAATTGAGGGCAGAGATGTGATTTTAATGGTATCATTTGAATAAAAATCTGAAATCATTCTGATGTTTCTCCTGCTTTCATAATGCAACGGTCCATTATGTCAGCATGTGGTGGTTAAAGAAGATCCTCCTTCTTTTCCTTAGAAAAAAAAAACAAAAAAAAAAACGCTGACACACAGTTGTCATCTGACTGGCTAATTAGCCGTCATGCATTTTCACTCCCGGAGAGTGGTTCCTCAACAGCAACAGTAATACAGGCTTAAGGTACTTCCTGTGCTTTGCTGAACTGTATTTCACCTTCTAAAAATGTGAGGTGGAACAAGGAGGTGGCTTTCACATATCACTTTTCATTTCCAGTGTAACTATTCAGCCTGGCGTGTTTATCGTGTCTGCCATAAAAATACTACATGTTCTCTAAAGCAACATACTCAGCCATTTTATATTAAAGTTTTAGCATACTGCTGAATCATCACACTGTCATTATGAGGCAAAAAAAAAATCAGCTTCGGAGAATAATGCATATAACGAGTAGGTAAGATCAAAATATTGGGATCATGTTATGTTTTGTCAAGCCACTCAGGAAACTAATGCTGCTTTGTTAAGTTTCACTAAATGTTATCATACATTACAGTACATGGTAAGAGACAAAGAAGCAGCCAGTTCTAGGTGTTTTAAAGGTTTTTAAACTTGTGGTGACAACTGAAGACATTAACCAGGGATGAAAAGTCCCTAAATTCCTACAAACTTTATGTTTTAGTTGTTTATTTACAGACAATCCTGGAAAATTGACTCTAAACCAGGTCACCAACAGATAAGGACATAAAATACACATCAACATCAGCATCACATCTTCATCTGAGTGAAAAGGGGAAAGAAAGTTAAGCAAAAACTACCAAGCTACTGCAACTGGGCTCAGTCATTTGTTATAGCTAACGGTTGTAGAAGCACACTGCTCTTTATTCACTCCCTGTCAGTTCTGGCCTTTGTAATTGAAAATAGCTTTAATTACAATTATTTGGAGGAGGTGATGGTTGTTGTGAGAGGAACTTAAGGGGTGTGAGTGTTTCCAGGCTGAAGAAAAGAAAGCCCAAAAAGCACAGCAAAGGACTGTCATTCTCTTAAAATGGCTTTTTGGGGGTTAAGGCCAGGGTGAGAACTGGGTTTAGGTTAGAGTTAGGCATTTAAACTCACAACTAAACTTGGTCAATTATTTCTTTGTTGTAACAATGCTTCTTGGCATTAAATCTCATACTGTTGGAAAGCCTGATCATTCCTTTTTTTTTTTTTTTTTTTTTTTTTTTTTTTTTTTTTTTTTAAATGGTGCCACATTTGTAAGAAAAATGCATTTGTGGGTTGAGCAGCATAGTTGAGTATGTGGGTTGTGCCCATGAAAAACTTGCCAAATCTTCTCTGCCAACGGCAAACGGCTTATTCTGCTGTTGACTCTTGTTTGGTGTTGTTTATTGGATTGGATGATTGAAGTCTGAACAGGGGCCTCTCGGTAGCATGTGGAAGAACCATACATAGCCACAACAGCCCGGCATCTCCTCGTCAGGCTGGTCACCAGCTTGAGGAGGAGATGTCACACACTGCTGTAGGATGGCATCCCATTGTTCAAGCAGCATTTGTGGCAAGTCAGCCAATGTGGTTGTATTGGTCTCTCTGGTACAAACAGCTGATCCCACAAGTGTTGAATGGGGCAGAGGTCAGGACTGCAGGCAGGCCATTTCATCTTCTCCACTCCTTGAGTCTCTGACAAACCCTGCTCTGTGGGGGCAAGTGGTGTTACCTTGGAGGACAGAGTTTGGTCCCGGACTGTGGAAATATGGGATTGCCACTGGTAGCAGAATCTCATTTGGATATCTCACTGTATTGAGATTGACTCTAATGATGACAAGCAAGTGAGAGAGATGCTGCATAAGAGTCAATAGCAGAATAAGGTGTTTGGCATTGACAGAGATTTGGCAATTTTTTTCATGGGCGCAACACACAAATTCAACTCTGCTGCTCAACCCACAAATGCATTTTCCTTACAAATGTTGCACCATTTAAAAAATAAACAGGCTTTCCCACAGTATAAGATTTATTACCAAGAATTCTTTACTTTTTCTGTTAAGCTTAGTTGTGAGTTTAAATGCCTAACCCTAACCTAAACCCAGTGAGTGTCCTCACTACGAATGCTGCAAAAATGTATGTGTGTGTATGCTCACTCTTATTCTAGGTGTGTGTGTGTCCATTGTGGAAGTGTTGTTCTGCGAAACTTATCTGCTGTAAGTCTGTTTGCTCTCCTAAATCTGACATTATTCTGCACAGATGACTGAACATGACCGTCTGCACACTATGCTCAACACCCTCCTCAAGACTGAATCTCATTAAAGAAAAATCCCTGCCCACTAATAACACCCACACACACACACACACACACACACATACAAATGCACCCACACGCAACGCAAACACACACACACAATCACATTTTTGGAAAGAAATTGAGGTTGCTGTGTCCGTGGCCTGGCAGTGTGGATCTTTGCACCAAGGAAGTAATTGAGATGGCCTGTGAAAGGAGGAGCGAGGCTTAGACAACCATCCACACAAGTTCCTGGCTGTCTTCCAATTATACCCAGCAGCCTCTAATACCTCCCGACCTCCAATTACAGTCGGCCAAGCTCGGCTGGTTAGAGAACCCGTCTCCCCTTTCTCGCTCCTTTGCTGCCCTCCCTTCCACACCTGCCAGCAAGAGATGGCAAAGTCAAAGGCAATGCGTTATGCCCTCTGTGTTTCTGCACATATGTATGTGTATTCAGAATTACTGGGAGGATTCAACTGCTCAGAACAGATGACGGTGAGAGTTACAGCATTAGGAGAAACATTATTCATGAGAGATCCTTAAATGTGAATACCACATGATGCAACAGAAGAAGTTTGGATAACTGAAGATATGCAGTACTGGCGACGCGAGCTCGGTGGTAGAGTGAGTCGTCTTTCAACTCAAAGGTTGTGGGTGCGATTACCAGCTCTGCTAGTCTACATGCCGATGTGGCCTTAGGCTATCACCAGTGTGGCTCCTGATGGCTGTTTCGAAACCAGGGCAAAACTGTCGAGTAAAGCAGCTTTAAGTGTCATCAAGACTAGAAAAGTAAATGGTCTGTATATAAATACAGACCATTTACTTGTGTCGGTAGTGATTGTTTCCTTTCGCTGATCCTTTTTACGGACATATACTGTACATCACTGCAAAACACTTTGTAAATAAAATGCACTCAGTGTCATTTCTTATGAAAGACACACGGTAACATAATCTTATATCATGAAAAGGCAATCGTTGAAAACCTTTTGAAGGAGCTGAAGTAGGTCTTTGATGTGACATATTACAAATGTCAAAAAGGGAAAAAAAATAACATTTTTCAGCAATTCCCCAATGGCTTACAGTGCATGGAGAATAAAAAGCCTGGACACAATGCACCAGTTCCTACACATTTCTGCTTTGTTTTAGATTGTATAACAATGTTTGTTTGGTTTATAGCCTTGAATTGTTCTTAATCACAGTGTTACAGTGAAAATATCAGAGGGAAAACATTTAGCTTTCATGACCCAAATGATGGGTTCATGTTATGAACTCTTTAGCACTTTTGTACACATTGTAGAATATAACCTATTAAATATAGTGTTTGTCCTCCTCCAGATTGACAATTGTGTTTTATCTAGTTTTATTCATATCAGATCAGTCAAAAAAAGAAGTAAAAAGTGAAATGGGTTATTTGACAGCAAGTGTTCTGAGAACATGGCTGCACACCATCTGGACTGAAATCCATTCATTAACAATGACTTAAGACTAAAAACTGAAAACTTTTTGCTAACAACAGAAATAGACTAGGGCCCATTTGCGAATGTCTTACTGTAGCTGCATGTTAATGAGTTTCTGATTTTCTGTCAGATTATCCACTCTAATAAGTGATCAAGTCTTTAGTTAGAGATATTAATAATAAGGCATTAGAAATTAACTTCTCTCCAGATATGGCCCATGAAGGTACATGGCCAAATCATGTACCTTGCTGATTAAATCAACAGCTGAAAATACAATAAAAACAGAAGCAGCCCGAGCATGAAGGCCGGGACCAAGTGAGAGCAAAGGCAATTTCTAGAGGCAAAACACCATAAAATGAACTTAAAAATTATGAAATAATTCCATCAAAATGAATGAGCAAACAGTAAGAGGGGAAAAAAAAGGGAAAAAAACTGTTGCCTATTGTGGCGGAACATGACACAATGAGAGCATTCCTAAAGGTAAAAGAGTGGCCAGACAGCGAAACAATGACCTGAAACTCACTTTAAAGCTCCATAAAGCTCTGGGGAGCTGCCAGATCAGGTGATAAATCTCTGTAGGTCCATCACTTAGAGTGACCCCTCTCCCTTTGTCACACTGGTTTGGAGTGTGGAAAAATAAGGCTATGGCACAGGTTTAAGTGAAACATTCGAGGTCTGCTTCATGCTTCATTTGTTCCAAATGTACTTCAGGCACTGACAGAGACATCACATACTATATCTCAGTGTGCCATGTCCTTTCCAAGATCCCCAAAGGTTCACGGTTTTTACGAGGCTCATAATTATTTAATGAAGCTTAAGCAACTCAGACCTACATTATTTGCTGTATTTGCTATACCTTTTATATAGATAGATATAGATGTTGGAACAAAGAGTGAACCACTAATATGATTACAAGTAAATGTACTCCAAATATTGGTGCATTTATATTACTTTATATATTATTGCATGTCAGCTGAGATTTATGTGGAGGATAAAGCAGTAAAAGATGGATGGATGGATATTGCTATTTTACTTTCTTTCTTGTGAAAGTAGAAGAATGTTCTGTATCTATTTGCCCAATATCGGTTTAGTAGCTTGATCAGGTTATTGAGTCAGATATTGTCGTCAGGGTTTGGTGGATACCAAAAAAATTATTGTCTGCTGAGATCCTTGTATAAAAAATAGTTGGATGTAATTATGATTATAATGCAATGTAAATAGATGATACTGTGCCAAAATTACAACATTGTTGCACCGTCCTGTAGACAAACCAGACAGTGATGAGAGCAATAAAAGTAAACTATGACTGGTACTGGAAATATGGAATACACTGAAACAGTGACATCTTTTAAATCTTGTCTGAAAACACCCAACAAAAGCCCTTATTGCTTTTGTTGTATCATTATTTCAATATTTGAAATTCATCAGATTATTTAACATATCATTGACAGTTTTATTACCTGATGTTATTGTTTCAAACCTCCACTCTTCTAATATGCAGAGCAACATTGCAAACGTTAAACAATACGTTTTTTCAGCTCCACAAAAAGATGCATTATTGCTTTGTTGTTCATTGCCGACAAGGTTTATTGTTCAGCTACTTTGTTTCTTTCCCCGAGTTCTGTTTCCATCAATTGAACACAATCTTTTAGTCATGGCCCGAGGTGTCCTCTGAGATTGCCATTTCTCTAAAATGTATGTGATTGGTTGTCGGGCATTGTTGTATGTTTGTGTGGTGGTATGGCTTCTTTTTATTCCCCCCTTTGTGGGTTTAATTTCTCCTTTGAGATTCATAACCAATCTCAGCATTGTGATTGACACATTCATTTTCCCCAGTTTCCAATCGGCCCTAAAGCAACACTCGCTTTGCTTTTACGCTTATGCATGGACAACCTGTGATCAGCACAAACCATAGCATTTGTGATTTTTCAGAACAGGTTGTGTTTTTACATAATGGCTCCAATCTGGAACGAAGTAGCTCATTTAAAACAAGTGACATTTCATGAATTTTATGTCTGAATGGTCATTGTGTTTTAGTGGGGGTGGTCGAAAGGAATACTGAACTAAAACCATAGTAATGACATTGGTCATTCTCACACAACTTTGAGGTCATTTAGATTTCCTTTGTGTGTGAACCAATTGTCAAGCAAACCTATCTTTGTGAGGGCATTTTGACCTTGTGAGGAAATTTTGGCTGGTCCAAACAACTTTAACAGGCTTTTTAAGGATTAAGACCTGGTCTTAAGGTTAGGGTTAGGCACGTCGTTGTGTTGGTTAAGGTCAGGGTAAGGGGCAAACATGTGCGTGAGCGCATGTGCGTGTTGCACTGGCAATGTCACAACTTCATGCATGAGGCTACTAAGGTGGACAGCACTTGAAGTGTTTCAGTGTACCACCATGGACAGCGCCGCAGCCTCACAATTTATTCAGCACCATGGACAGCTCATTGACTGTGGAACACACCAATCCTCAAAAGACCTATTTATGCTTAAGTACCAAAGGCTTTAGGCAAATTTTTTTCCTTACGACCACAGTAAGAAGTTCTAATACTCCATGCAAGAGTTTACAATTTTAGCCCCTAACAGCATTTGAATAGCACGGTGGTTATATGTGTTTTATTATAGCATGAACAGCAATATCCATTTATTGAAGGGCATTAACTACTTAAATGTGACACCTACAGTGAGATCAGATTTTAAAGTACAGTATCAAAAGTTCAACATTTATCTCTTGTACTTTTTTCTTTGAATCATAGCTATTAACCCTTTAACACCTCAGCTTCAAAATGTCCGCCTGGACCTTTTTTGCTTACTTTAAGCATAAAAGGGCCAGAAAATGTCCTGTGAGTCTTTTGTTTTAAGAAAAACTTTCAATATCTGGGTGATTCACCGACTTCCTGCAACAGTGCAAGTTAAATTACCATAATAACCAGTTACGTATTGTCAATAATGGCTTCGACATGCAACTTCTCAGCTTTCAGAAACCATTGCAATTTTTTCGCTAGCACAAACCATTGCATAATTACGGTAACGCAAAGTGCGCTTGCGCAAATTTGTCATCTGTGATACGCTCGGTTAGTTCTTTGTTTTCAGTTAATTTGTTTTCCCAATCAAGACACACTGACAAAGTATCATTCATTGTTTTGACTTCTCCTGACTGCTCTAATGCACCTGCTTAAGTCAGTCAGCTACTGAAAGAATGCAATTAGCAACATGAGACTCTATACTCCCACATGAGACTCTACTCCCACAAATCACTTCACAAGCCATGGTGTAGGTTTGGTTTGGTTGAAGTAGGAGAGAGGAAATTAAACCTGGGGATTATTATACGTGACTGTTTTCAG
Organism: Solea solea; assembly: GCF_958295425.1. Lineage (NCBI taxonomy): Eukaryota > Metazoa > Chordata > Actinopteri > Pleuronectiformes > Soleidae > Solea > Solea solea. The sequence goes on along the minus strand of NC_081144.1, from coordinate 18,406,601 downwards.
TAACCCATGATGAAACTGGTTCATTTGTATAATAACACAGGATAATTCAATCCTATGTAACAGCTGTACAATTACAGCATTAACTGTACTTGATATTATACATAGATTTATACCTTTTAAAGGTTTAATGCTTATTGAAACCAGACGCATCTTCGATCACTGTTCTTAAATCTGAGAAGACATTGTTATGACACAAGTGTAATTAGCTGCAATATAACCTGGGAAACACAACATTCATGACATAATTTGCATAGAGAAATATGTGAAACAATGTTTACATTCATAGGACTTGCTCCTCTGGTCAAAGCCTTAAGCAACAACAGTTATTTAAAGCTGCTGAATGAAATATGTAAATGGCAGACATTAGCTGAGATAGAATTGGAGGATGTTTTGATCTTAAACCTGATACTGATACACACTGCTATTTGGTGATATTCACAGGAGACTCGACTGAGTACTGGAGGGGTTCATAGAGTTATATACATCAGGTTATAGTGCAGCATTTCAGAAAATGTCACCAAAGTGCCTGTTGTTTTTGGTCTTTTCAGACCCAGCTCCCCTGCTAGACATCCCAGCGGGAGCCTAAGTGACTAGTTTGCCAACTGGCATGTTTACGCTTACAGCCTGGACCGCTGCCTAATTATGCATCTTAGATGCTTTGTTTTTGTCAGAGTCACTGAGTAAATTCTCCTCTCTGTTCCCATTTTCATTAGCTTTCTGCTGATGAAGGCCGACTGGCCAAATGGCCCGAATCTGACTTCATTGGTCTGACGGGCATATGCATATAGATGATGTTGTCTTTCCAGCCACAAAGGGACCTTTTACAACATGTCTATAGGAAACAGTGGCAAGGGCGACTTCTTTACATTTGCATTTAACACCAACTTATTCATATGGCACAGAAACACCACGATGAAAAACCAGACTCATAGTAATTTGATGTGAAACCCTGTGTAAAATAAATAAATAAATAAATAAATAAAAAAGCAAGTCTAGACTATAGTTGGCTGTGAGGTGAAAATGGAGTGTGAGTTTAGAGTGACATTGTGTCTCAGGGAAATGTATCAATCAAGAGGCAGCACCATTAGCTGAAGATAAAGGTCAGGATCTAACAGCTAAGCACATGTCACAGAAGCTCATATTTTTCACAGCTTTGTTTAATGAAACTGGACCGGTTGTGTCATAATTGAATTTACAGAGTACCTCAGGTCCACTTTGGGACAGCTCAAAAGTATGACTGCTGTGTAATATACACCTGCACTGAAAGCACATTTTAAACTTTAAAACCTTTTTTCTCCTTTCACAAAAGTATATACATGTGGAATAAATAGAAAAAGCCAAAGAATCGGAAACTAAAAAAGCTAAATCCCTGAGAGTCCCTCTGATTTCCACGCATAGACCTTAAAAGAGTGACATAAAAGGTTCAATTGAGCAAATTCTCTGACATTTGGTATCACTGAAATCTGAGCAAGATGGCCTTGTCCAGTCAGCTGCAGGATTCAAAGGCTTGTAAAAGGCATCCTCACATCAAGAGAGTAAGAATGCAGATAAATAAAAAAGAAATGTTGCAACTTTGTAAGTTGAAATTCACTCATAATTTTGCATAATGTGATAGCAGTGTTGCATCGTTTCATCTAGGTTGCCTGGATTTTGTATTTCCAGGGCTCATTTGCTATGACCTTTTCCCATGCCCCAATGTTATCCATCTACATACAATAATGTACTTCAGTGTCAGCGTAGGTCACTTTGCGATAATAAACAAGGCCAGTTGGGTTTGAAGCAGCAGCATTCGCCTCTGTGTCAGTGTTTGTGTGTGTGTGTGCGCGGGTATGCGTTTCCCATGACTGAAGAAAAGTTTTGTATGTTCAAACTGAATTATGCACTCATTATGTTTGGGGTTTTTCATAATTTAATTATAATAATGTTTATCTTTGAGCTGGCCATGGATACACATATTTTATATACATAATTGTGATTAATCACATTTGTATCATGTTTAAAACGACTTTATTTTGAAATTCAGAACAATTTTTAGGTCCATCTACACAATGTGAAGCAACTTTTACCAGTGTATCTTGATTGGGAATGAAATGATTGATCCACTTCAGAAATGGTAATGCAATTCTGAAAGTGTGATTTCTAATATTTCCAATCTGGACATATTTGAAGAAGACGTGGCCATTTGAATGTAGGCACTCATCAAACTGGTTTAGAGGGAATTTTAGCCTCAAGGATTTACACCTTCTGGGTGCCAAGAGACAGTATCATCACATTTGCATAGCCCAACCCCCTCCTGGTCTACGCTGTCAGTGACATTTGATATCTGTTAGCCCACAGGACATAAACTATTGTAGTAGTTATCAATAGCAGGTCTAGGGTTCTATGAAGAGGTCCCAGAGGGTTTCCCGAGAAAAACACAATTAAATATGAATATATGTCATACAAATTTCAACAAGAGAGGTAATATACTTAAGATTTAGATGGATCAAATATAGATACATATTTCTAATATCAAATAAAATACAATACATTTAAGTGGCTCTGTGGTGATTCTGTGACACAGAATAATTTTCCCCCATCTTTCAGCAAAGATGATTTCATTCATTTCATGTATTTGTTATTTTCTTCCATTTCCCTCTTCTAGCGACTGTATTTTTTTCATCACAGCAGGTTTTAATAGTGTGACACTAACCGCAATTATCGTGACATTTGTGTGTACCGTCCACTGAAAGCATTCAATCCCTTTTTACACTATGCAAACATTATTGTGTGGGTCATTTATTGTACATGGGTAAAGTGGCCATTTCTTTGATTTACCTGCTCCTCTTATAACCCACAATGAGTCATTTAAGGTGGAAACAGTTTAACAAAGTTGTATAAATGAACAGAAAATGTCAAACTGAAATAATTTAATAAAGTATTCAGATCCTTAATTCAATATTATGCACCTGCATGAGACTGAGGCTTTCAAGGTTTGATGGGAGACATGTATGAACCCCAGGTCTGTGCACAGATGTTAGAAAGGTCTAAGTCAGGGCTTCAGTGCTCCAAACAGGCTGTCGCAGGTCTTTTACACAAAGTAGCTCCTTTATAAACACATGATTAATGTAGTGTTGCTGAAAAGGTCATCCCTCCAGCAGTTGTTCCTACTCCAGACTGACCACTAGGCTTCTCGGTCACCTTTCTGACCAAGGCCCGGATACTAAGTTTGGCTGAATGGTTTCACAAGTTCACAGCTATTGAGGTCACAATTCTGCTGGGAGCTCTAAAGACTTTGGAAATGGTTTTCTACTCTTGCTCAGAGGTCTACAGAGAATTCCTTGGACTTCATTATTTGGTTGGTGTCCTGAAATGTAGTAAGAGTTATGGGCCCTTATAAACACAGGTGTGTGCCTTTCTTGACTAGAAGTCCAATCAATTAAATTTGCCACAGGAGACTCTAGTTAAGTTACAGACGCATCAAGTTACAGACGCATCAAGGACAATTAAAGCAAACAGGATGCACATGGCCCTATTTAAAGAGCCACAGTGAACAGTCTGATTATCTTTAAAATAGAACATTTCAGTTCTTAATGATTTGTTTTTCTTCAAAAGTGGTATTCTGCCCTTTCTCTCTTCTCTGTAAATAGCCATGTGAGCTTCCCAAAAATGATTGGTTCTCCAGTTGAAGATCTGCAGAGACTAGTTCACCTCGAAATGATAACAGCTTAAACTCAAGGCCCAGGAAGCAAAACATCATCTTCTTACTCTCCCAATCAAACACAAGTCAAGTTAGATCTATATTTAATTGTTAATAAGTTTTACTTTACTTATTTATATGTAAGTTACAAATTATACGTGAAAATATTATGCATTACATTACATTACACGTCATTTAGCAGACGCTTTTATCCAAAGCGACATACAATGGAATTGAGTACAATCAGCCAGGGGTGGAGACGAACTTGCGACCATGATGTCTCTCACACACAGGGTACCAGTCTTAACCACTGAGCCACTCCACCCCCCATTTTATGCGGCCAAAATATCGTGTGAGACTGGATTCATTTTTTTTTAACATTTTTGAACTTGCAATTGGTGGATTTCCAAGTGACGGTGCAAAAAGTAATCACGTTCTTACTAAATTCTTCTCCTCTTCAAACCCTAGTGCCTACATCAGCTACAACGCTGACGCACTGCAAAACAAAATGTTCCAAGAGTTTGGTGAAATATGCTAAATGGTGCTCTTACCTCAAACTATTTGCCTCAATAGAGATTAAATTTGGGCTGCAGTGGCCCACTGCAGTGAAGCTCCCTTTAGAGCCTCATGTGAAGAACTAAGCTTCAGTCATCAGTCTTGTTTCTGTTCCTGTTGCATAAAATACCATCAATGCCGTGTAAACAAAATGAAGGATTCAAAGTGTCTCCGTTAAATCCTCTGTGAGTTAGAGGCAGGGTTGCCAGGTCCATGGTTTTCCTGCAGATCTGGGCTACTTTTAAAGAAATCTTAAACAGATTCTCTTTTGCCCACTCATTGGGTCAACCTACATTATTCATTAGTGTAAAATACAGTATATACATATAAACGTTAAATACAATTCTTTATTTATACATAAACCCTCCCTGACAGATATACAGTACCCTTTTAAAAATAAAAAGAACTGGCGAGACTATAGTTGGCTGTGAGGTGAAGTGAGGTGAAAGTGGAGTGTGAGTTTAGAGTGACATTGTGTCTCAGGGAAATGCATCAATCAAGAGGCAGCACTTCTTCACCATTGAAGGTAAAGGTCAGGATCTAACAACTAAGAACATTTTTCACACATACCAAGTCACAGAAGCTTCTTTTTTTCACAGCCTTGTTTAATAAAACTGGACCGGCTGTGTCATAATTGGATTTACAGAGTACCTCAGGTCTACTTTGGAGCACTTGAAAAGTATGACTGCAGTGTAATATACACCTGCACTGAAATCAAATCTTAAACCTTTCACAAAAATATGTAAATGTAGAATACATAGCAAAGCCAAGAGACCCGAAACTAAAAAAGCAAAATCTCTGAAAGTCCACTCACTAACATTAAAAGAGTGAAATTGGGGACATTCTGCCACTTTGTTTCACTGAAATCTCAGCAAGACGTCATTGTCCAGTCAGCTGCAGGACTCACAGGCGTGTGTCAGTGTCTTCTTTCTCCAACATACACTATCCCTCTTCTTCCTAACATGACAACATGACAGCTCAGATAAGAGAAAAAAGAATCTCGAGAAAGAAAGAAAGAAAGAAAGGATATAAATAAGAACTAGTGGTAAACGTGGTAGAATCTTATGCTAGCAGCATCTTCTGATGACATACTGAGATTTATGAAGGCGTCAGTGACACACAATACTAACTTTAGCACTGCAGGGAGATGTAGAATCAAACAAATGTGTTTTCTGAGATTAAAAGTGAAAATACATGACAGATGAATAGTTTATCAAATACTTTTTTCACTGGCACTATATAATTTCAAAGTATTTAGTACACAAAGATGAGTACACTGTGTTTTGTTTGTTTATTGGCCCTTTGATATTTTGACGTGTCACAGCAGGTGTTGATAACAAAGACGACAACGCTCTTTTCTCAGTTATTCATTTCATTTTGTTACACCTGTGCTTTTCTTGCTGTAACGTGTCAAACTGGCTTCTTCAGATTACTTTTTATCAGGTCATTTCATAGGCTCACTTTTCTTTACAATTATACAGTTGTGTTCCCTGAGGTCACAACTGGGAACAGGGAAATGCATCAATCAAGAGACATTTCCCAAAGACTTGTTTTTTACCCGTTTTAAGACTCGTGGAGAGTGTTCTTGCCAGGCAGCACTTCCTTTGCCCATGTGCTGTATGGACTTTTGATTCTTTTAAGGAGTTCAATCTACATATTTTTGGACAGGCTTTAATTTATTTGTTCATGACAACTGTGCATAGTATGTGCTCTTATTTTTCCTTGCTGTAGTATTGTATTTATGATTCTACAGCACTTGTTTGTGTGAAAAGTGCTATATAAATAAACTTTACTTGCCAACAATAAAAGCACAAGACCAATGTAGAAATGATTATGAAGAGTAAGTCAAGTAATAACTTTAACATCTTAGAGACAACTCCCAAACACATAATCACATTGTTGTTTATTTGTTAGTTTGTTTTTAACTGTGGTGTCCTCAAAACTATAAAATTACACACATTTTTAGGGGGAAATTTCAGGGTAATTTGTAGGCACCTTTCACGGCACTAAAGGACACCATACAAAATAAAGAGCAAAACACATGGCATAAAACTAACGATATACATACATGGATACAGAAAAAACAACAGGACAAAACAGTAAAAAAAAAACAAACAGAGAACATGGTGACAGGTTGAAGACGGTGACAAATGAGATTGTGGAGTTAAAAACTGAATGCCAGTTTAAACGTTGGATTTTGAGCCTGAACTTGAAAAGTGGAAGAGAATCTTTATTACAGATGTCTGGTGGTAATGAGTTAAAGAGCTTGGTGTGGTGTTCATCAAAAGTTACACATTCACCTTCACTCTGGGCTGAAATAAAAAGCTAAATGTGGTCCGACACAGTTGGGGAACCTGCAGTAGGTCAGCTCTTGAAAGGCTATGTCATTCAAATACAAAAACATAAGGTTTAAACTGAAGAAATCAATAGTTGGAAAAAGATGAATTAAGTGTAAACCCCTAAACCACCTTTGTATATCGGTATCTAGTAATGCTGTTTGCTGATCCAGGTGCAAATTGCCATTATACTGTTACCAGACCACACCCCCGGCCCTGCTCCTCCTCCTCTCCCTCACACACTCAGCTCTCGGCCCACTTCTTCACATTTTTCAAAGTCAGACATTTAGTGGAGCTAGTCTCAGAAAAGTGGGTTGAGTCACCCTTTAAGAGATGAGAAATTATTTTGGAAATAATGGACTCAAGCTGTGATCATCTGTATCAATAAGAATCTGAAAAAGTGATTTTGTCGTCAAAGTCAAAAGCATCATCAGTGCAGACAGTTCACGGCATTATATGAAGCAATCACAGCTCACTTGTAGAAACGTCATTTTAACCATATATGGATGGATATAAATGGAACAGAGAAGCTTAGCTACTCTCAATTTTGAAAACAAAAACATTAAAATGAACTCTTCTTAGCTTGAAAGACACTTGACAGTGTACAAACCGACAGGAAATTAAGCCTGAGGGAAAACATCTTCAATTGGTATTCTAATTCTTATTTAGTCATATGGAAACTAGCTTTTTGTCACGTCTCATCATCATGCGCTCGGCTTAAAAATAAACAGTAACTTTGCTGCCAACGGCTGTGCCAATTTGTGAAAGTTCTCTCATTTCTCTACATTAGCCTGCTTCCTCTTTGATGATGGGCTCTGATAGATCTGTGAAAGCTGCCATCTTTTTATAAACAAATGAGTCATACAGCTTGGTCTCTCACCCAAGGCTTAGCTTAAGATGGCAGTATACAAAAAAAAAACTTAAAACAATATAATTCAAAAAAGGATCGATCAAAAATGTACTCATCGATTAATCGGTTTGAAGTTTTTTCCATGATTAAAAGAAGATTTCTGATTGTTTCATTAAACATTTTCATTTGTGGACAAAACAAAACATTTGTTTGACAGTATACTACATACTGCAACTTCTACATTTTTGTTATTACTCTTACTAACATTTACAGCTTTGTGTTATAGCTATATCAAAGCCGCTGTCCTTTTTGTTAAAATTTTAACTGGCATTTTGCTCAAGATCTCGAAATCCCACAAGGATCTATAAAGCTCATTCTCCAAAAGTTAAACATGCCACAGCCGCCTGCACCTCTACCTGTTTTTAAGGTACAAATACAACTCCGATGACCTGAATATTCAGAGTGCATAGCAGAATGTATCCAGTCTTGCGATGAAACATTTTGTCTTTTGAGGATTGCTGTCAGAAGTCACATCTGAAGATGACAGCACTGCTGGGCTTATTCCCATCTTTCTTCAGTCTCTTTCTTGCCTCGTTTCCCGTTTCTTTTTTCTCCGTTACCCATCACCCTCATCCTCTCCATTTCCTCCTGCAATTCTCTCCCCCTCATCACTGACCCTCAAAGACAGAGTGCCCTGTTTTGTCTGTCTGCCATTGTCTGCCAGCATGAGAATACCAATGGCTGGCAGCTCAAAGCAATCAATCCCTTCAAGCTGCGTGCCTGACATCAGCCTCCCTGATTATTGTCTCTGAAAGCAAGCCGATCAATAGCAGCCACCATCTTACCTCCCCGTCACAAAAAGCCTGGCATCACACTTACAGCTCCTAGTTTTGAAAGTGCTCCCTGACTCATCAACTGCAGATTGGAACCTGCAGTTCCATTGAATCCTGAATTGGTGCTGGATTCTGGCACTGTGGTTTCATGAAAAGGGTTGTTAGAAGAGGCATTATCTCTGCTGTATTGAAGGAAAATAACTTGACAGCTGAAATGATCATTGAGGGGCAAAAGAAAATGCTTTAAAATTACTAACTTCCTTGGCAGATGTGTAAAGTTGGCTGTGTTACAACAGTTATTCAGTGAATGCTCAAATGAGGGCATTGAGATTGTGCCAAGGAAAATGTTCTGGGTTACTGAAGGTGACGTTTGACCATTGAATTGGGATCAATATCTTAACCGAAGGAAAACAAATATTTTTCCTTTTTAATCTGTCTAACGAGTAATATAAATTACTTTTTAAACATCATATCACTTCAAAACAGCTACTCTCCCTGCTAACGAGTGATGTTTTATCACTAAAAATTGGAATGATCAGCTTTGATGAGTATGTTTTTATGTTAAAGTTAAAACATGTTCCTACATTTAAACAAGACCTACATTTAAAGTGAATCAGAGTAATATAAACATTTAAAAATTAATAATAATAATGACCTTTTCTTCATATATAGTTCTTGTTTTTGTATGTTGAATATCTGACATAGAAGTGAGTGGGCAAGTGAAGCATGTGAAAGATATATATTAATTATGTGTGGTCGGCCAAAATGACAAACCAAAAGGTCATCGAAAATGGGATCATTTTTCCCTGGGACTGATAAAATGTCCCTGGGACCATCTGAAAGACCACCCATGGGTCCCGGGACACATTACATTGAAAACCTAGCAACATCTCACTGCCTGGAGGGAATAGAAAGAACTGTTGCCAGCATGAGCAGCATCACACTGTAGTAAACATATTCAGTGCCTAAGGCAAGCATGCAAGCATCTTTCTATATGACACTGCCGAGGGTCACATGTACACTGTGGACACTTGGAGTCACTCCAGGTGTAATTTATCAAAAGGAGCTTCCACAGTAGAAAGACTCGGACAAGTTTGACCACAAACGTTGCTTGGGGCTTAAATGCTGGTTCACAGAAATGACACAGCTGTCGTGTACATGTATCATTACAGCTTCACTGACAGACCTTATTCGTTTGAGAGGGATGTTTATGAAGAGCTTTCAACTGCAAGCTGTTGTACGAACACGTCCATAATAAACTGACAAATAGAACGTAATTGACCATCATCAGCGCGGAACCTGGTGCAGGGTGATGGTGATGTTTGTCAGAGCCTTCAAAGACTGTAACATGTGACAGTGACAGGCAGATGACTGTTGATTATAAGTGCACATTCTCGCAATCTCATCAGCCAAGATTATTTTATTAAATTACTGTTCCCAAGTTTCAAGGGTGACAAAACTCTTTTCTAAAGCCACTTTCTTTAAGTTCATAAAAAAAAAACAGTGTCTAAATCAACTGTTTGACATATCATGACATCCTTTATTGAAAGCAAATCAAATCTGAGACATTCGTCACAGGGAACATGTTGAAAATCACTGTAGCTGCCAGAGTCAAAAGGTTAATAATGTCAGGACCACTGTTGCAACAGAAGCTTTGTATATTCACTTGATGTGAGTATTATAACAGTGGTGCATGTGGACATTAACAGTAGCCTATTATGTAGGGTACATTAACCTGTGTGCACAGCCTGAATCTTTGTTGTGGGATAAAATAAGGAAATCACAAATGACAACAGAGAATCTAATACTACAGGGGTCTCTCAATCAAAACAATAACAAAAGACCTAGTTTGTTGACGTTGGGAAGCAGCATAGGATCATGAGAATTGTTGTGTTGTTGTCTTATTTGCTTTCTATGTACATCTGTGCTTAATGGTGAAGAGCTTTGGCGGCAGAACGCACAGAAAACAACAATGAGTAGTCAAGGCACGACAAACACGCACACACACGACATGAGGGAGAAGGCAACACACTGGTGAACTGGTAGTACCAAACATTTTCTTCCCCACTGTGATGTTTTTATAAGGGTTTCCCCTGGAAGTTATCACAAAGATGTGGACAACAGAACACATCGTTAAAAGGCAACCAAATGAAACGGTCTGATATAGATGAAAGATATATGGATTTGTATGGATTTAAAGATGGGTAAGTACACAACTCAACAAAATCTATAACATTAGTCTAGTCATTTATACATGTTTTAATGCAGATGTCGGTAGCTTTAAGGTTGTCAAACACGATTGTATAAAAAAACATTAACCAGATATACTTGAATTCATCTGGTGTGTAAATGTATGCCTGCTACTGTGCATATGCAAGGTTTTGTTTGCCACTGTGTTTGTGTTTGCAGGAGCGTGAAGGGGAGCAGACTGGACAACAAGGCACAGTGTGTATTAACTGATGACATGTAGCTAGGTGAAAGAGCAGCCTCCAAATTCCTGTTTTAACAGGAGCATGCAGCTGCCTGAGGACACACAGTACACTGCAGACCAGCCGTGTCCAAACATTTCTCACTTTGTAAGCATCCCAGCTAAATAACCCGGCGAAGAGCAATTCGGAATAATTGTGTTTGGCCTGTGTGATGCCAGCCGGGAAAGTAAAATGTTTATAAAAACTTCAGCAGAGCAACATCCGATATCAGAGCTCTAGTAATGCTGTTTGTTGGATTAACTCCACAGACATGTTGAGCTTCCTTAATGTTGCGGGAGAAGTCTGTGTCGATGCACTTGGCTAAACCAGAACTGACAAAGAACCACCTCGAGTCAAGGGACGGATTCAGCGTCATAAACATACTGTGCTGTGGTCTGAGTTTTTTTTGTCACTGGTGTCTGCTCCCTGACAGGCAAGACAAAGACCCGAAAGATATAAGCCCCTAAAAGCATAAAGCAGCTATTGTGCAGTGACTGATAGCTGCAATTATCTATTCATGGGTCCATATACACTGCCTGCAGCACATAAGCAATTATACATCATCGTAATTGTGGACTCATACCACATATCATGGCCACTTTCATTGAAGCACCATTTGTTTTTTATTAAACGCTGCACAATATGAAAACCATAGACAAGAGACAGTTTGAGGGGCTGTTGCTGTAACTACCCCGTGTATTTGAAAGGTGTAAACATTTTTATAAAACGGATAACTCAAATCCAGCGATCTGCTGATTGGGCATGAAATAATACACCGCAAAAATTGATCTTTCCTTTTCACAATCACGGCAAGTAACTCTAGCTGGCATCTCTCACATCTAGCACAACAAGACTTGTTTTCCCAGCTACAGGTAGGTTACATTTAACAACCGCTGCAGCAGCACAGGACCTGATTCATAAACATGAACGGTTGATTTATTGGTTGATAACACAGCTTACGAGGCAAGGTTGACTGGTGAGGCTCCAAGCAGATGTTACACCTCTGCTTCGCCTTGGGCTGAACAACACCTTTACCTGTGATATGATAACAATGTATCACAAGTCTGTTGTGAAATTCTGCCTTTAAGTTCTGCCGTGTTTCATTTTATACAGTCAGTGCGTTTAGTACAGTACTGCAGTTGATACATCTTCCTCCATTTCCAGGTAAAGGATAGAGAAGGAAATGTTGGTACAGGGTTAGCACAGAAAGTCAAGTCCGACTAGGAATATACATGATTTTGCATGACATTAAGAAAACCAAATTATTGTCCAAGTCTGACTAAAATCGGACTTTTAACATGCAGGTAAAAGCACCAGTCTAACACTAACCCATTGTCAACCTCATGTATTCCTTGTCTGATGTCTTCTATTGCTCAATATCCTCTTCCCCTCTCTCTGCTCTGAAACACTGTTGTGCATCAAAATCAGTTAACTGTTGTTTAAGTGCTGTTTTTAAGTGTTGTTTTCCCAGTTTTTTTCTGATTTAACTTCAAAGTTTGTACAGCAGACAGAAAAAACAAATTACAGGGCTAATTTCTCTGATTGCCAGTATTATGTTAAAAAGCTCAAAATGTCAGTCTTCTGTAGCATATTAGAGGTGGAAAAGCAGAGTGCTATTGTGAGAATACTCATAATCACAAAAGACAGCAAAAGGCTTAGAAATGTTCAGAGGTAAGATATTTTCTTCTCAGTTTTTCCCCATAGAGGAAGGGGAATATTCGTTTAAGCTTGCCATTTGACAAAACAAGACCCAGGTAGGCAGCAAAGGTACTGGGATAAAAATCATGTGGTAACCCAATGTTATTTCAACCTAACACTCATATTAGGGCTTTTAAATTAGGTTTAATGCATTCTGTGTGAGACAGAGGGAGCTCCCCATGCCAAAGCAGTGGAGCTCAGAGCAGACCGGATATTTACTGCTTTCATTTTGTTTCAAGACAGGAGCTTATTGTGTTCCATTATTACTGCCTCCAACTGGGGCTAATTTATTTAGATTAAACAGCAGTACTGTTTCTCTAATGCATTTCCATCTCAAAAAAAGTGGTCGAGTGAGAAAAAATATTACGATGATATTGTGTTCAGAAGCAGCAGAGAAATGCATGTAGATTGAAAAGTGTATGATCTGTGTATGAGGTACTCCTATTTTCAAAAAGTAAATTTTTACATCTGACTCATGTAAAGAGCATCGCATGCAGCAGTTTAGTTCAGCCATAGTCTCTCAAAGCCAGACCACAGCACAGTATCAGACTGATGTGAATGTGCACAAAATCACTGCTGCGTATGCGTTAGTTTGTAAATCTGAATTATTTTAAACTCATGTGTCCACTCATTTGTTTTGTGAATCATGAGGAAAGAGCTCTCGTTCTCTCTTCAGCACGAACACAGAAGAAGAAGCAACTGCAGTTTTAAGAGACGGCTCACAAAAGGTGAAAAACAGAAGAGTTGCGCAACAGCAGATGTGTTGTGGATTCGGAAAAGAATGTGTCAGGGGTGGATGGTAAAAGAGACACATTTGCATTCTCTGTAGTGATGACATTTAGGGTGGGAGCGTGCGCTGGATTGACTGACGCTGTGAATGTGCTGTGTCCTAAGAGGTTTTGACAATTGCACATAAAAAAAAAAATGTTCTCACACTAAAGTTGATGCCAAAAACGAACCACAGACCTGGAAAAAATAGTAAAATACAATATTAGGAGGACACAAAACATCTGACAGCTCAGGATGAGGCCGAAGAAGTTATTAAACAGTCATCATGAAGTGGAAGTTTGCGTTAATCAATTAAATAATATCATTTGTAGGCCAGAATGATGCAGGAGCAATGTCAACCTCATATCACTTAATGTAAACACAATCCAACTCAACTGGTATAGATGAAAAGTGTGGGACAATAGAGTCAATTAGGAGGATGATGAGGATGATGAAAGGGCAAACATTGAATTCTTCATTAATACACTTGGTAAATGTATTCATGAATCCATTTTAGGACAGCCAAGGCTTCATGATTTGTGCATATGCATGGTCTGAGTAAGTTATAAATGTGTTTGCAGAGTACGAACACTTTGGTAAGAACATATTGATGAACCCCAGATTTTAGTGTCAAACATCCCTCGGCACAGTTTAAGCACAAACGTGTGTGTATATACTGTTTGTGGTTGGTCCATTATCTTTCTGCTGTGGGGGTAAAACAGAGTTGTATGAATCTAAATTCAAAAAATATGAGCCTTTCCTCAGACTAGGGCGTTTGGAAAAGATGCACTCTCATCCCATCTTTAAGTTAACTTGCAAAGCTATGGCTCCATTTCTAAGTGCTTACTGTATGTGCAACATGACTGTGTAACTTGATCTCATACATAAAATTTAGCAAAGAAGGCCACATTGATGTTTGACACTTCGCACTTCAGATGACACCAAAGGGGGAACTTGGGAATTTCCCAAAACCAACAGCAACTACAGGAGCAAGAAAAAATTTAAAACCACCAACTGCTGGTTTTAAATATTCTTCCAGCTCCAAATGAATTTGTTAAGGTATTTTAAAGTCACAGACCCATTGACTGGACCAGGCTTTGGTGGATGTGGATATATCTCCTTTCACGTTGGTAAGTAACTGCCTTTAGGCCTCTAGACCAACCCCTGCTGTCATACAGACTCCTGTAAATGCAAACGCTCAACCCTCACATCCCATTCCTCCCAGCAAGAGCCAGACATTGTGTGGCCTGATACAACCCCTGACCATGAATCCCCAAGTTACTGAGTTAAGTAACTCAGAATGTGATGTGTGTGGGCTTGACTTTCTGTGGAAATTCAAGCCCACACAGCCATTCCAGCCTGACTCTCTCATATTGAGTGTCATTAAGTAACCAGTGAGTGTGAGCTGAGTCTGCCTGTATTCAGCATTTTTGCCTAAACAGCCCAAACAGGTATAGAATAAATCTGTCTCAGTGTCTTCACATTCTGTAAGGCAGCCAGGTGTAGAGCTTTTAGGCAACACTTGATGTCTGAAAGGACTCTTATCTCTGAACAAAGACCACATGGAAAATCTTTACCCAGTCAGGAGTTGAGAAATCACAACACTGAATACACTTTAAACAGCCAAGGCTTTCCAAGGAAAACTACATTTATATCCAAGTGCACAATCAATGGTCAGTTAATGAAGCAGGTCTTTTCCAGTCTAGACTTATTTGTGGGTGGGTATCGCCATGGCACTGAAAGCATCTCTCTGAGATTCATGTAGACATCATTTAGCCTCCTGCAGTCACTGCAGAGTGTGATTTTCATTGATTCAAGTACACCAAACTTACAAATATGGTTGTGAACGCAGCTTGATGTGTGTTTGTCACATGATGCATGGTTATTATGGAGGTCGGGTTCAGAATATGGTTATGGATGCAGCTGGTTACCAAAAATGCTCAGGTCGGCTGTGATAGTTGCATTATACTCCGACCTGAACTTAAAACCATTGCTTACCTTTTACAAATATACTGACGTTTGTCGCATCTCCACATACTACAGTGAACTAAAATGATGTCACATTATTTAATGATTACATTTCAGTTCTGGCAGATATGGAGGCATTTTTGTTTTTTATTACCAACATGGAGAGCTTAAATAATACAACACAAGAGAAAAATGATGTCTAAAACATGTAGCTCACATAATATCTGTTATTTTGATGAAGACGTGAGTCAGTAATGATTATGGCCGTTGAGTTCTTTATTAATTTGAGAGACCTGCTGATGGAGTAAAGTGCCATTCTATTGTGTTGGCACATTTTTAACAGCAATATAATTGTTCTAAAAAAATGGTGACTGCCTCACTGATGGAGAAATAGCATCAACAATGGGAATGTTTGGGATAATAACTTCTCTGATAATTGATGCCCCATTGTTTTATTGATGCTTTAAATGTGCTGTGTGTATTTGGTTTCTAATAACTATTCAACCTTATTCACTTAAACCCTCGTCACACCCTGATAGGAATCATAGATAAAGTTGAAAACAGTTGTGTGCAATAAACACTAGGCAATATACACAATGATAAACACAATGGTGTAATAAACACGGTTTATCCTTTTTTTCCAGACTGAAGAATTTGGTTGGTGGGATTGGCTCAGATCAGCTTGGGTTGGCTTGTGTCAATCTTAATTTAGGCCTGCCTGCTCTCTGATGCATGGCCAGGTATTCCCTTCCTGTGTGTGTGTGTGTGTCATTGTGTGTGTGGAGGTACTGCTCCAGTCTGTCACCAAGCTGTGTAGTCATGTGCGTGTTCAAGTTTGTGGTGGTGTGCGTAACGCGGGCACAGAAGTTGACAATTGAAGCCTTTTCAAAATACATCTTGCTAGCTTTTCCTGAATGGTGGAGGACACCTTTAAATGTCATCCACAATATTTCAGCAGAAAACGAAACGTCATGGAGCGAAATACAACGTGCACAAACGCGGAAAACCCTTGTGGAGGGTTTTCCAAATAAGCCTTTATACACTGCAGCACAGGCCAAAATCTAAATGTTACAGCTTCTGATCTTACCCATTAACCAACTGTGTGTTGGACACTCAACAAAACAAAAGAACAGAAAAGAAAGCATAAATAAATCCAACAAAAAACATCTAACAAGAAATAATTGGTCACTTATGACTTTATCGAAGATGTACATTTTTTGCTCGGTCACAGAGTCACAGATGAACCACCCGACTGCTGTGTCCAGCTGAATATTTAATGGGCCCACTGATTGTCTGGTTAAAGTCGATTTAAACTGAATTAAAATGTCATGAGCGGGATCATATTGCTCCGCTGAAAGGTGGCCGGTGGCCACAGTGATCAATTACACAACATAAATGCCGGTTTCAGTAATACTGGGCAGAGTGGAAACAAGCAGAGGTAAAGTTAAACTCCACCAACTCTCATCCTTCTGTGTTTCCACTGTATTAATCTGAATGTGAATAAAATACCATGTATTCTGCTTTGTCTACCACTGGATGAACAACAAAGTATTTTCCTAAAGCCTTGACTTATTATCTCTTGTCCACAACAGTCTGTGCCTAAACATAAGAAAAAGCATATGAAAAGAATCCCTTTTACCTCGGAGCAGCACACACACTGAGCGGGGCGGTATTATTGATTCCATGCCATGCATAGGTAATGTCAGGGAAGCATCTCAATCCAAACAAAACAATTTATCCTTCCTAGAGTAAAATACTGTCAGTGCTGTCAGAATTGGTCATTTCAACACGGTAAGACAGACTCGACAGGAAGTATAATAGAGTGTTGTCACTTTTCGCTCATGTCCAAACACTCTTAATGACGCCTTCCTGGCGAAGGGCTTTAATCTGGACACAGAACTTCATCGTTCAGCATATTTTACCGTGTAATAATCATCACTGATGGATGACGGCAACACATCACACATCTGTCAGTGCTGTTTGTCTTCTGAGGAGCACTCAACAGTTTTGAGTACTCTGACTTGGTCTTGCATGAGTGGCAGCTCACAGTGGTAAAGGTTACTTTAACATAGACGGACAAATATATCGCTGTCATGACTACGAACCTTTGTCAACACATCAGAGAAGTGGCAAACTTTTACCTCCTGCTATTTGAGGGAATTAAAACTTTAAATTTAAACCTTTAACCTGGAATTCATTAGACCCAAAGTTGAGAGTACATTAGAACTAGAGGAAGGTGGTTAGGCCAGTATGTTTGTCCAATAGGAAAGCCCATTTTGCAAGTACAGCTCTGACTTCATTATGACAATACACAGTAGTTAAATCTGTACCACTCATCTGTCCAGTGTCCCTGATGTATCCTGTTCGCTTAAGGCATTATTCATCTAGAGAAACTTCATTTCTCCATCCTACAAGATTTACCTTACTATTTCACTGAGCTGATGACACCGTTAACTTCTTTCAAGCAACACTTGGAGAAAGACATATATGCCAGCAAGGAATATTCATTTCCTTCAGCAAAACAGGTTCAATCATTATAACTGAGGGTTATCCTCCAACAATGTTGTAATGAATCCTTGATTCAGTATTTTAAACTAACACAACTGACTGAAATCAAAAGATGAACCAAAGCAGATATAGAAATAAACACATCATACTTATTTCCCACAATCATTCATATTTTTATATTGTTTCTGAAAAAAATATTGAGATAATTTGGCAACACTCGAAAATAGGCTCAATAAACACAAGATAAAGCCATTTAGGCGGTGACTAAGATAACATGTGTGGCAGAGCAAAATTACTTTTTTCACCTGATCCCTTGTGACATCAACAGCTGGCTGTTTTATCCTAACAAGGTTTCCATCGGACTTAAGGGCTTTCCAGAGGCTCGCCTTCGGCCCAACTAACCTCTAAAAGCAACAGATAACTTTAGCCATCCTTCTGTATGCACTTTAAACTTGTATGAGGCCATTTCAGATTCTTTCTCCATGCGTTGAGTGTAAAATGTCTCTGGAAGTGCATGCTGTCCTGATGGTTGGAGTGAGTGTGCGGGGGCAGCCAAGGTGTTAGCGCTTGTTTCTCCCCCCATCTCCTGTCTCTGGAGACAGGAGACAGTGTCACATACTGTCTCTAATTAAGGCCTAAGAGCATGCTGGTTTGATGTAGACAAGAGAATAAAAAGCACAAGATGAGCCTTTTTTTCAATTTTTAACACCCCGCTTGACATTCACATAGTTCAATTCATTCACACCTCCAAGTTCCTGAAAGACGGTCTCTACTCTATGAGTAAGCAGCTAGTTGTGTTAAATGCTCCAACGATACATTTGTTCTTTTGTAGGTTTGGCTAAGTGCATCGCAAGCACCTCTATAAGCTGTTAGGCCAAGCTCAGTGTGTTCTTCAAGTCACCCAACTACATCTATAACCTTATATAACCCATGGGTGCAGAATGCACAATATGTGCATATTTTCCATTTATTGCAAAGCCTCTTGACATTGCCTCTCTCCAGTTATAATGCACCTTGACAGTAACCTTGTATAAACTTCCACTTGTACCTATATTACTTATTAATGAAATAATAAGTGATGTCACTGGATGTGCTTTGTTGTATAGGCACCGAGAACAATATCACTAAATGAAAGAAGAGTGGGAGAGAAAAGAAGTGAAGCAATATTGTACAAGCTCCAGACCTCAGGCACTTAATACTGGTGGGTGAATTTAGTTGCCAGGGCAACAGAGCATCCAGAATTGCAGAAGAGCTTGAATACATTTTTTATGAGATTGTATAAAATAGCAGAAAGAAGGTGAACTGAGAGCGGTGGTGTCACAGTGTTCCTGCAGGAACACTGACAGGAGGTGGGCACGGCAGTCACTATATCTCCTCTTTTTCGGACGACCATTTGGAGGCATGTTACCGACAACAGACGTGTTTCGTAATCCAGATCAAATAAGTAGCCCAAAGGCAATGTAGGAAGAAGATAATGAGAAAAGCCCCCCTGTTAGTAGCAAGTGAAGAAAAAGCTAATTGGCTAATGTGTTTGTCTGACATCTTAATTGGTAAACATGAGTGTGAAGGAAATGTCTCCAGTGTGGACACATTTCCCGCCTTCAAAAACACATCAGAAGCACCGGGTGGTTTCAACTTAAACCTCTCAGTTCATCTGACATCAAACTGTGTGCATCACCACTGATCATAATGTCTGTTGATAATGGTTGTAACACATGACAAAGTGGAGACGTAGGCGACATTTCATCATCAAAGACCGCAGTTTGAAACAGGCGGAGAGAACCACGATGAAAGATCAGAGCAGCAGGAATTTCAAACAATGCTGCAGGCCTCTGTTTGCTTCCGGCCTTCACATTTCAGATTTCTCTCTTGTTCTGTTTAGGGGTCCAAAAGCAGTCGTCAGATGGCCTCCAGGTCTGTCAGAATGTTTTGGTTTACCATACATGAGTCACTGACATGATCCCAAAAACAGCATTGCTCAGTGAAAGCATTATTTAACCACTGGATGATCAGAGGGTCTATTTCCAGCTTGCATCCAGCTCCCATCACCTCCAGTGCAGAAAATACTCAGCCAATATATTTTCAATTGGGACCAGAAGATGTTTCCCAATGGCGAAAATAAAGCTGCTAATCCTTTTATTCACCAAAGAAACTGAAATTGCTACTTGATGCTGAAGGATAAGTGTATCTAGAGGAAGTGATCTACTTCAGGCTGGCTGAAGCCATATGGTGTACCACACGGCCAATACTTCACTTTCAAAATTTAGGAATATGTGCCTAGGGCTGGGATAAAGCTCCCCTGTGTCTCTTTCTGCTCTCTGGATAGATGGCAGCTTCTTGTCCTACTAATTACACAAAACCGACCTCCACACCCACTCACCAGTGTTCCGTGTTTTCAGATCACACCTCACCATTGCCGCCTTCTGTCCTTTGCTGCCTCTTTTTCCTCCTGTCCCAATTTGTTTCCCCAATGGCAGTGGTCATGGCACAGCCACTGTGCTAGATAATGCATTTTCCTTCTCTTAGTTGTGTTCCTTTCTTTTCCTCCTTTACAACTGCTCCCTCTGGGACTAACACTAGGCTAACCCAGCTCACCTTCTTTCACGTTGCCGCTTTTTTGTCTTCGTATTTGTTACATGCAAAATTCTGGCACCACGATCCTGACACTAATTATTTCTCAAGGATAACGTGTTTACCGATGCCTGCGACACACTTGTGCTGAAAGTCTGTCGCTGTCACAGCTGAAGCTCTTTTCATTTGATCCAGAACAAGGAAAAAAAAACGAATCACTGTGAGCCATTGTTTGAGTGTTTCATATTTTAAAAACATATTACAAATAAATAAATAAAAAATAGGCAATACAAACACTCATACAGTAATGACATTTTTTTAAATATAACAAATCTTCAACTGAGTGTTGACAATCAAAGTCTGTAATTATCTGATGTAAAATGATCATGGCAGAGGTGAGAGGTGAACTTCTTTAATCTATTCACCTTGACATCTCAGTATTCTTACTAAACTCCAATGTGGAATACTCCAGGGATCCACAGAAAGAGTAACAAACTGGAGTGGTTATTAACATGAAAAAATTACTATAGTTTTTTTTAGAATATTACAGTGGTTAATCATCAGTGAGTCATGATTTCCAAAAGATTGTAGCAGCCCATTTCAGTATAACATAAATCATAAATAGTCTTTAAACGTGTTTTCCACAAATGATCACATAATATGATCTGACTTTACTGGACTTTTGCTATTCTGTGCTGTTGTGTATAATGGATAACACCGCCCTCAAGGTCGTAAAGAATAAGTCCTCCGAATACGGGCGCAGTTATCAGAGCCTTTGGAATACACTTTAGTGGTTTTAATATTGATAATTTGGACAGCTGATGATGAAGCACATGAACTGGGAAAGAGTTTGCCCTGACCTGTAGAAGAAACAGAGCCATCTTTTCAGATCTTGCTTATCAATGAAGAGTTGATAAGCACCTTTTAGGTTAATTTGAAGGTCTGAAAAAAAGCTAGTGAAGTACTGGTATATTAAACCAGTTTACTATAATTGATTTTGGCTGATGCGGTGTGGTGCCTAAGGGAGAACTGCACATCCCACAAATGATGTATCAGACCTCAGAGATTTTTTTTGCACTAGTTTCAAAACAACATTTATCTTAAACCTGACTAAGACATACAGTATATCAAATTCTGCCAAGAAATCATTGCAGTGATAAACATAGCTTTGCATTTTCAGGCCACTCCAGTATTTAAGTAGTTTAAGATCACGACTGAAGACCAACTGAGAGATTTACCACTGGAAATGAAAAACGAAACTTCGCAAAAGTTCATAAGGACATTACAAGCTTAGTTTCCGAACATCACTGGCTCACTCTCGTCTTCATTTAGCCACAACGCGACACACTTGCCTGCAGCCATTCACATGTCATGTAGAACAAAACTGAATGACACTGATGGATCTCTGCTGATTGGCTGGGTGAAATACAGGTGTTTCAAAGATCTCACGGTAACGCACAGTAATGCGGTTTTAGATGTTTGTGGAAGTTACCAAATATAATTATTTGCCCGGTAAAGGGTTAAGGTGTAAATGCATCTACAGACAGAATACATCCACAGAACATCCCATATACCAGGAGACACTGACATCTACCAGTAACATAAGCAGTAGTTGTGTCAAAATGAACATGAATAGAAAAACATATTCTGTACCATGTGGTCATACTTTATTCATGTCTAAAGAGTTAATATGCAGCTTGTGTGCAAACACTAACTATATCATTAGGAGGTGAGACATATTTCCAAGGCCCTGAAGTATAACTGTGGACATGTCAGTCATCTCTTTGTCAGTTGAAATGATGTTCATTTTGTCTTTTCATTTTCCCCAAAAGGGAAATCTGATGACAAGTGCAGCTGTCTTTGAATATTCCCCTGGACTCCTTACTAAAATACATCTACTGTTCTCTCTAGGGCCACTTGTTTTTCTTTCAGTCGAGATTAAATTAATAAAAAGGATGCACAAAAGAATACTCCGTGATACATCTCCAGATGTCAGAAGTACTTCTAGTGAGAGTGAGTTTACAGTGCGGAGGTCCACTGAAATTGATGCACTTTGAGAATTATATTCACCTTGCGGTGGATTTTTGTCACACCATCCAGCCGCGCTGATAGATGAGCTATTGAATGAGAAAGATGACTGATGTTATCTGAATTAACACATTCACCCCAAAATGACCCTGCTGTCTGTCCAGCATGCGAGTATGAATTTGCTGTCACAGCGGACAGAGCAGAAGTGACTTTCTGTTCTTTTTAAATGTCTTTTTAATCAACTGGCACAAAGGGAACCCACCCTCTGTCAGCTGGCAGGATAGAGAAGGAGGGGAGAAGAAGCCAAGTGTCAGATTTGAATCCTGACACTTGGCTGACACTGATTTAATTGAGATCTGTGTGAGGTTAAGTCAAATTATGAGGTTTAAATCAATCTCAGGCTTAGGATTTGGAAAACGAATGGCACATACAGAGGATTACCCACTCGAACAACAACGATAAAGTGACCAAAGCCTTAATTAGTATCTGGTGGGGTCACAGAGACTGAAATGTCACAGTTAATCAAAGGCACAAAGGCAGAGATTCAATCAGGATCCATCTCATGCATCTACATCAGGTGCTGCCCCACACTAAAAGCATGTGAGGGAACTTTAAAGCTGCATTAGTAAAGATAAGATACAATAATGAAATGGTGCTGCAGAGGAAAGTGCTCATCCTGTTGACCACATGCTCTTCCTGAAACTCAAAACAGCCCATGAATAGTATTTAAGTTGTTAAAAATGAAGACACAATGCTTAAGTCAAAATATGTGTTCAATATCCTGAAAGTCTTGAGTATGCCACAACATTTAAACCACTCGGGAGACAGAAACATCAGAAAGAGATGGTCCTCTCTGCTCATGGGGGTTGTTTATTCATTTATTCATTAAACAAATGTTTATTTGTTCATTTATTCACTCACTCTGACAGTGAATAAACCCAGCCCACTGTCACCAAACACATTCAAGAGATGACAGACTAGTGAGATGGGAGGGGAATAAAAATGCATCAATGAACAGAATCGCAGTCAACATCGCACACAGAAGCTTTGGGGTCATTTTTTTTTCTTTTAATCTAAAATCCCTATAAACCTTTTCTGTATTCAGATCTTGCTAGACCTATTTTATAACATTATTGGATATTTTTGATGGGGAATAAGAGCATATCTTATTTTTTTACACTCCAATTAATGTCAAATGATGAAGATACTCTCCTTACACACGAAGAAAACATAATCTTGACACTTTCTTTTATTTCATTTCTTGGCTGCAGCAGTAATTTAACAGGCTAGTAATAAATAAAGCTGTAGCTGGATATACTGCACAACTTAAGGCAGGTATGCTTCATGCCACAAAGTAAGCCACCTGTTGTCAGGCACCACATGTCCGTCACACTGATAAGATTGCTGTAGGGTATGTAGAGCTAAAACAATTACTCAATTAATCGATTATGAATGGAATCAAGATCTGATTGTCTCAGCTTCTTAAATGTGAATATTGTCTGGTTAATTTGCTCCATATCATCGTCATCAATTATTAGAAACTGAATCTTTTTGGTTTGTGGACAAAACAAGACGTTCAAGAACATCATCATTTCCAGGTTAACGTTTTCTGACATTTTATGGACCAAGCGTTTACTCGATTAATCGTGAAAATAATCAACAGATTAATGGATTATGAAAATAATCGTTAGTTGCAGCTCTAGCTGTATGTTCTCATTGACTGTCAGCATGAAGGATGGAATAATGAACACAAGGACCATCATGATTACGGAGCAGAAAACAATGAGACCCATTTTAAACTTTGCTTTGACAGTTTTCTTTGGTATGGGTTATTTTTTTTTTGTCAAACACTTTACAACAGTCACAGGTGATAATAGTGACAATTATAGTGGGGAAAAAACTGTCAGATATTCAGTTTCTTCTTCCACTCAATAACTATCTTTGAGACTTAAGCTCATGTTCAGTCTATGCAAGTTCATAAGTTTCAACATATTCAATTACATGCTCAGCAGGTTAGAAGTAAAAAAATAAAATAAAAAAATAGTGACGTGTAAGCTGATTTTCTCCTTCGCTTCAATCCTAATTGAGTCTCATTGAGCTGCTGATTGGATCGTGATAGGACCGTGCAATCATTTGATTGCTTGCCAGCTCTAATTCTTTTCTTTCCCTTTTTAAGTCTAATTAAATAAATTGGCAAAGTTAAAGAGATTCAGGATCTTTTTTATCACTTCCACGAGGCAAAAAACATTTACTCAATAAAATAACTGGTTACTTAAAATGATTTCTGCTACGAAGAATTATTTGAAAACACTAAATATAATAACTGCATTGGTACCATTTATGAACAAATATATAGCGGAGATCTTAT
This sequence comes from Solea solea, assembly GCF_958295425.1. Classification (NCBI taxonomy): domain Eukaryota; kingdom Metazoa; phylum Chordata; class Actinopteri; order Pleuronectiformes; family Soleidae; genus Solea; species Solea solea. Next base: position 18,381,971 of record NC_081144.1, on the reverse strand, counting down.
TAGACATTGTACTTTGTAGGGCTTATAAACACTCATAAAATGGAATCATCTATTGTTTGTCATTTTAATTAACTTTTACTGCCAGCTGAAAACATCAGCAGCCAAATACACCGACAGGCCCCAAAATGGAGGCTAAATTGGCAGGCAGATTCATCGTGGTTAACGATGCCCCGAAACACAAAAACAATCACTTCATTTGTCACGCTTACATTCCCGTGGAACGGTACTTTAAATTCCCAAGACGTACAGTCTGTGAATCAGAAAGTCATTACACGCTTATTACCAAGCAATTAGACAACAGAGCCTATGACAGTCGGTTCAAGACATCTCTGACTTTTAATGTTATGGCAAATATTAAGCTCAAAGCAAAGGTATTTGGGCACTTTAGGGTCAGGAAGTTGTGATTATTCTTGTTATTCAAAGGTGAACAATACATTTAAAATGCATGTAAGAGCAGAGTGGGCTGCAAACTTATTTTTGCTGAATTCTACCAAAATTAAACTTTAAACAGCCAGACAGTGCAGCGTCTGTTGTATAATTACTTTTATATGTATCTATTTGAAGCCCTGGAAACAAACACATCCTATACTAATAAGGTAATTTGTTTTATTTTCTGCAACAGTGGGGAGATTCATTAGAGGCTGGATTTAAGTCAACTTTTTGCACTTTTTAGACCAGAATGCAGTATATGCCATTGACGATAATCAATATATTGCAAGATAATCATATCGCAATACATCACGATATCTGACTAACTGGAGAAAACAGAATGTCAGTGAAAAGTTCAAGGCGCAGGATTTCTCCTTTTAGTCCCAACATGGAGAACAAAGTGCATAAAGTCCATGTATTGAATATGGATGGAGCATCTCTACGTAGCTTTCTCCACCATTATCCTGCTGTAAACTCTCTTTGATCAGGTAACTTCCATCAAAGGTTCCCTTATCAATTTGAGCAGCGTCACCATGGGGAGACATGAAGTAGTGATGCCCAGTGAGTGAAACTGGCAGAGGCGGTTTAATTAAAATAAATTAAAATATTTACCCTGACATATCGATTATCTTATTACAAGAGGAAGGGAGACTATATATAACCAAATTGATATGTTGACCCATTCCTAGTGGATATAAAGCAATTCTTGCCTAATTATTTTTATATTGAATTTAGACTAAATTATAACTAAATTATTGAATAAGAAGCATTTTATTAGCAGCAGTCAGCTGATTAATACAAAATAATTTGTCAAAAAGTGGGACACATTATGCTGCTTATGTGGTGATAAAATTAAACCCAAGAAAGCCGAAGCCAGTTTGAATCTGAGTATTTGATGCTTGTGTAAATATGTGTAAAATGATATTACTAAAATATTGTCTTCAATGACAGCAGATCAAATTACACATCAAATCTTTTTTTTTTTCTGATCCAGTGCCAATATCAAAACCAGTATCATAATATTATTTAGACTTTTTGTTCGGTGGGAGAAAATGGGGACGGCCATCTTTGCATACAACAAATATCAATATTAATTTTACAGATGCCAGATTTTAAAGTTGTCTAAGACATAATACCATGGTTCATTAAAACTTAACATGACAACATGTTTAGACATCGTAGCTACTTGAAAATTTTGCTCTGGCTTAATGAGAAGGTCAGTCTAACATGCGAGTTGTAGATCATCATTAGATTTACAAATACTCCTGGTTTATCAAAATGACTTTGGCAGAATTAGCTGCTTTTCAACAGACTGAAATGAGCAGTTTCTGAGCGTTGGACTCTAATCTGTTTGTCTGTGGGCTTTGTTATAATGAGATCCACAGAGGCTTAAGGCTGCACATTCTTCCTCCCTGTGGTCCTTCCCTGCTCTGCCCCCTCATCCTGGCCACTAATCATTCCTTTGCTGATTCCCAATGCGAGGTAAACTGAGGGAACAGATCGGTGGTTTCAGTTCAACAGTGCGTGTGTCAGGAAGGCTTCTGATACACGGTGTTGTAATTCATGTCACAAGGGGGAATGTTGGCTTCACAGTACCCAGACATACTGTATGTTAAAAGGCATGGCATTGCAGTGATGGTGAACACTTATATATATATATTTAATGACTGCCATATGAACTCAGAATAGACTTCTTAGCACTAGTTGAAAGTTTTCTGTTTGTCAGTGTTGCAGAGATTTGATTATTAGGTGAGCCGACCATGGATGGAGTTTCTGGAGTCAGAGATGAGTTAACCAGACCTGAGGAGACCTGAGGAGAACTGAGACACAATGCCGAACATGAACAAGTAGATGTTAACAGTTGGGCATCCTCTGTCAGTCTGCCTGTGAGTCTTAGAGTTAGGATATTTAAAGGGTTTGGGAGGCCTTTCTCTGCTAGAGCTGACCTTTGGGACGACTGCACAGCAAAAACATAAAGAGGCACATTTTGTAGATAAATGACTGGTGCCAGTGCTACACCGAGGCCTTTGTGATTAGAGAGTTGCGGCTGCACCATCCTGAGTTGTTGTTGAGGTTTGTGCTTAGAAATGTAATCAGCTAATTTTAGAGAAGGCTGAATAATAAGTTTTTCCCTAACAGTCAGAAGGAATCTAACTAACTAGGTTAGTGCTTACTAACATGCATATAAGTAGCATACCAGACCTTTATTAGTAATTATTAAGCACGTATTAACACCTTAATCAGGAAAAATCTTAATTCATGTCGTAATAGAGGTAGAATAAGGTGTTAATACCTTGCTTAATAATTACTAATAAAGGGCTAGTGTGCCATTTATGCATGTTAGTGAGCACCTAGTTAATAGTGAATATGTGTTCCCTAATCTAAAGTGTTACCAATTGTATCTATTTATTTTAATACTGAGTGTGCGATCCAGTACCTTTATATGAGAGCTGTTCTGATTTATACCATTTCAGAACACACAGAATATGAGAGGCATTGCTGCAGACCAAATAAACTCAGTGTAAAGCAAACCCTTATTGAACAGATTCAATAAGAACATCTTGCCTTCATGAAAATGCCTAAACAATAAATAAGACTAAAGAAACTATTCTTAAACTTGTGAAACTTGAGGTTAGCTCATGCTGCTCCTATATTTCTACACTTCACTGAATTTCACTGAGTGCAAGACTTTAACTTATAAGCAAGGATTTCTAGCTGCTGTTTTTGCAATTTTCTCTTAATTAAAGGCTCTGAATTTCTACCACTTAAAAAAAAGATTAAGAAGTGAGTGGTGGGCAGACGAGGCTTTGCAGGCAGGAAAAACAAAACAAGAGGTGCTGCCTAATCTTGCTGCCATTTTCTACAGGTCAACATTTAATGCAATCTGAATGCACAGCCTGTCCCTCTGGAAACTTTCTATACACATTTTCACAAGAAATGCAACCTCGCAAATTTGGCTGTGTGAGGTTTGGTTGTTTTTGTCATTGCACAGCCTCATTTCCATCAATAACTACTGTTGCATGACCTTGGCATGGCGAACAACTTTGATGACTTATTAATGAATGATCTCATGTTTTTATGAGTATGCTTCACGAATTCAAGCCTCATATCTGACAGAGAAGTGCTGGGAAAATTTACGTCCTTACGTAACCAACTCATTCCACACATTTACACTCTGGACAGCATCTGCAAGTGTTTCTGTGCACAACTTCAAAAAACGGCGCCTGCTGTGAGGCATGAATTTCAGGCACACACATTTCTCATCTCACCCTTGGAAAATCACTTTGATGGTGATTTGCTCAACTGTTTGCATTTGCAACAAACTGTCCTGAATTGTGTCTATTGTCCTGGTTTGTTTATGCATGTGGTGCTTTAAAATGTTCTCATTTCCTGCCTCAGACTATCAAGGGGCAGAAATCAACACGGAGCAGTTTTGAATAATTACAGCTCAAAAAGTTGCATGATGACTTTGTTATCTGTGCACTCTCTTCTCCTTCCAGTTTTTGCCACACGTTCATTATATTTGTCCTGAAGAAACAAAGAGAGTTTTCAGGAATTTCATACTTCCAATTAAGTCTGCCAGCTGATTTGAGTGTAAAATGTCATACCTATGTGGCATCATGGTGAATTTATTCGTCTTTCTTCTCTCTCAGTCTTGCCCTTATCAAACATGTACAAGATATAGCACGGGAAGTCCCAATGAAAAAAGAACAGTGTACCTAAAGGCCCAGGGCTTAACTTTTAGGAGGGCTGATTGACAAAAATGTAATTTACTACCCATAGCTATGTTTATATAAGTGTATAAGTGCTTTCAAATAAAAATGTGTTTTTAGAGTTACTCTTGCAACAACACATCATCAGTAGGGTAAAAGTAACCCGTTTCAAGGCATTCTAAAACGCAGCTCACGTTCTCTATTAGTGGGTGAACAATTCAACACTTGGTGAATTCTGCTTCACAATGATAGGAAGTATATAGTTATAGTTTTTTGCAGTTTCAGCATGAAATCCGTACATGGTGGACCTTTAATATCTTCTCTTTCAGTTCCTTAATTTGTGAACATGTTTGATTTGTGTATGTTTTATTACTTGCCAAACAAGTGCAATACCAAAACATTTCCTGTCCCAGAGTCACCAGCACCAAATCCAACATGTTTAAAGTTGATCAGATGAGTAATAATCCAGAAAGTCAAAAAGGACAGATTTATTTCTGGATTTATCAGATTGACATCCACTCACCCAACGAGGGGTTGGGTGAGTGGATGTCACATGAGTTCACACATCATTAGCTTTCTGTTGACCTCATTATTATTCACACTTATCCTTATTACGGCATTTCAGACTAATCCTTTATGACATTTAGTTGGTGTTGGACGTCATTGTCATCTAAAATTAAACTAAACACTCCTCTAAAACACCATCCACTGCAAAATAATGCATCCACAGACAAGAAGACTTTCGATGGACTCACTATACTCTGAAGGAGTGTGTGTCTTAAGACACCATCTGGCATTTCCACATCAATTTCAAATAAGGTATAATAACTCCTAAGATACATACTGACTGCTAAAAAATGGCCAACTGACAGTAGGCAGTTGATTTGTAAGCAGTGCGAACGCTGGATAAACTGATAAACTTAGGATCTGCTTGTGAAATGTGACACACACACAGCCACAAAGACAGTTTGGTCCAAACCCTGAAGTCTAGCCATACAACTGGTTAAACTAATTGTGCTCCCAAGTCTAATATATTTTTTTTTTTCAACCGCAACAGCTACCCTACTTTCAGCAGTTCATGTGGCAATGAGTGATACAATGAAGAGTTCATTTATTTCCCTTGTCACGAGCACCCTCTTCAATGGACCTCATTCTGTCAATTATCACATGCCCTCTGACAGTAATAGAAGAAAGGTGTTAATAATTTATTCATTTGTCAAAGGTAAATTCAATTTCTTGCTTGAGGTCAGAGGTTGGGCACCAGCACAGACTGGCACTGAGGATTTGATAGAGATTTAATGTCTTCTTCAAGGACACTGGTGCATTTAAAGAGGAATGACAGGTACAGTAGCAATAACCAGCGAACTATTCAGAAGTTTAGCAAATAAAAGAGATCATGTGGGCTATTGTAGTTATTTAGTCTCTTCCTAAGTGTTAATATGATCCCATACTCTTTAACCCTTAGTTATTTGCCGTGGGAATAGCACAACTCCTTATACGGACATTCTAGGGCTGTGTGTTAAAAAATGTGGGGGGTTTTCATCTTCTTATGTGTTATTGAGTCAAAGTTATGTTAAACATTTTTAGTAGTGATATAAAGTAGCAATAATTGTGCAGTTTTTCTTTTTGCTCATAAAACAAAGAGCCAAGTGAACTTTGAACTGTGACGTATTTCCAAATTTCACAGATTCAATCTGATTTTTTAACATTTTTAGTACTTTTTGCTCAGGTGTGTTTATATAGTTATGTGTATAGTTTATCAGATTGCCTAGGTTGTGCTGAAAAAAAGGATATAAGACACTCTATATTGCACACATCCTTATACCCTCTGAATATACTGTATGTTTAAACATAGTAATGGAAAAGAGCAGCCGGAAACCCTCTGTGTTCTAAGGGTTAAAAGCAAGTTGCATTTGGACACTAGCAGATTGCAATTTTTTCCCCACAGCATTTGAGTGCATGTGTGGTGGCGGCTAAGCGGTGGGGTTGGTGTGGATGACTGGGTCAAGCAAATGATGGTTGATTATTGCAACTGCCCAAGAACATGCCATCAATAAGCTATTTTGCTCACCCAAATGACAGCTACAGAGAGGAAAGGTGTGATGACAGGAACACAGTGGGAGCACACTCAGCTATAGCAAAAAGAACCATAACAAAATATTTTTGATAGTTATGAAACTGGGGCAGGGCAAATTATACTACGGTGGGCCAGAGAGTAATTAGAAAGATATGAAAAATGAGTGCTGATTTGCCAGGTCATATGCAAGAACACTTCTCTGCACAGTAAATGAAATGAAAGTGTAACAGCCTTGGTAAGCACATATTACCGCCACGATAATGAAAACGGTAAAATATTGTGACAAACTTTAGACAAAGTTTTCCTTTGGTCAATCCTGCAATCCCTCTCCACTGCCTCAAGTCTCCATTATGGCACTTCCACACAATCACTATATAAGTGATCACATGTCCTCTGTCATTGTTACTTTCCACTAAAATCCAGCGGCTAAATCTAAACAACCCATTAACGCTCCTTTAAAAAATTTCAATAGAAAAGATACAACACGGCACACCTCCCACGATCTGCAATTCTCACAATTACCTGTCGCTAATTTTTAAACAATGATCATTTAAAGTAGGAAATACTGATTTAATGAATGACTTTTTAGCAGCGGTTTTTATTTCTACTTGCTTTAAAAACAAAAGAACAATACCTCCATTTGAGCAAAATTGTGGCATTTTTCCACTTCAATGTATAAATAACTTAACAGGTATGTCTGGCCCTGAGACAGCAGCCTTTACTAAAACACAGACCAGCATGAAAGAGACTGTCCTGGCCTCATGGCTTTCTGTGGCACATCATTAGTCTGCCTAATTAGATAATAATGACTGTGCTTTTCATTGCAGGCTGGTTTAGTACACATGGTGCTTAGAGCTTCAGACCACCTTATCCATGCCAAGACAAGTCAACTCAGCTGACAGAATGGCTCTCCTGCATCTCTCTGCTTTTATCCCGGTGTGTGATGATGCACACACAACCAGTCTACCCTTTCTTTCTCATTCTCAGCTGTGGCTTTAGTCAAGACAAGGTTGAAATTCTATACATTTACTATATATAAACTATGTTTTTCATTTTTCCCAATTAAAATGAATTGAAAGCTTCATACAAGTTCCACATACTTCAACATAAAAACCTTCACCTCAATTAAAGCATTATACAGTCCATTTAGAAAATTTAAATATTAAATTCTCATTCTCCAACCTTTTAGGTAAAATCACCAGCATTTTAAAACGGTCATTTCTCAGGCACTAAATGTTGGATCCCCATTACACACCACAGTAGCGAATTCAGATCAGCAGATAGACTGAGCACATGTAAACACACATAATGACAGAAAATATTCAGCTCCTTTACGAAATTATGGATATTAGGGCTGTCGCAGTGAAGGAAATTTCCCAGTGTGCATTCCATTAACATTTTATGTCGAAGGTCAGGACTGGACATGGCCTCACCTCCGAGTTGACCGCCTTCAAGAAGAGTCAGATCTCATGTCAGCCATTCTTAGCAATACCAGTTTATAAACAATATTCTACATTGTATTTTGCATACAGAAACAGCAAAGCAACATGTCCATGGATACAAATTGAACAGAACTATGTGTTTGACTAATATACTATGAAATAAATATGAGAGAAAGGCAATTTTCATCTTTATCTTAGAATCCCATTTCAGGGTTGGTGAGGTTGCTCCAACTATTCAATTTGGAAATAAGGCAACGTCATGTGGCATTGAGCTGTATCTTTTCTTCTGCTGAATCTTATTCATACATTACCCACATTTTAACCAAATGTTCAATGTTTCTGTAAAAGGACATTTATCTGTGGTTTTAACACCAAGATTATCCGTCGATGGTGTTGTGGTGTCTGGTCTTTGAAACCAGGAAGGCCCAGTTATTTATACAAAAATTCTGCTCAACCGAACGACCAAATGGATGCTGATAAAAATGAATGAATGAAAGAACGAAACACAAACTGGAACAAGGAAATGCTATAGTGGTGTTCTGTTCACAGTCTGCTGTATTTCATTTTTGCAATACCACAGCAACGTCCTTCTCCAGAAACTGCTACAATCATGCTTGTTTTAATAAATATGAGTAGTATGAGCTTCCCACTGTTTCCAGGTGGTTTCCTACAATATTCTGTACTGTGTCATATTTGGTCTTAAGGCCTTTTGATCTTTTGCAGTGGAATGAAATTGTAGTTCCGTCAATATTATCCAATATTATGGCCTGTAGACAAAAATATATATTTCCATCACTTTCCATCATTTTTATTGAAAAGCAAACACATTTATTTATTTATTTTCATGACTCAGTGCTTTGCATGACTGACCAAGATGTTTCCTCTGGGTATGGTGCTGGGAAATAAAGACGAGATCTCTGGTTCATATACCTTTATGTTTAAGAGAATATGGTTGAATACTGCTTTGGAATCTCAGATGAAATCATGGCTAAAATCATCCCGATCATTTACACATTTCATCATTTCACATGCACGCTCACATTTAATGTCTTCATATTGTGAAGCTGTGTTATTGTTGTCGTCATGGTTTAATGTCGTTATCGTTGCTGATCATGTTTTACATTTGTCGTGAACAGAGTAGAGATGCTTTTCTCTGCTTCCTGCCCGGGGATAACAAATCGAAACAAGCTCTTAGCTTACCCCTGAACAAACAAAGAAATCAATATTAGTCGTAGTAGTGGTAGTAAAATCTATCAGTAGAGGGAAATTAAAGATTTTTAGACCTTTTTACAGATTTGTTTGTCATAGCTATAGATAACCATTTTTTCAACATTTCAAGCTTTAGTGCTCACACGGCACAGATCTGTGCCACAGGTGCCCATTATAATTTGCCAATGATGCACAACTCCCTATATGGACATCCTCGGGGGGGGGGGGGCAACACCTAGGCAACATTGCCTAGGTTGTGCTAAAAAGGATATAAGACACTCTATATTGCACATTCTTATAGCCTCTGCATATGTTTTAACATAGTAATGGAAGGGTTCTAAGAGTTAATATTCAGTGCTTGATGCTCTTTGTGTCATGAAAATAAAAATTCATGTCAGATTTAGTTTAAATCACAATGTATGTATGGACAGCCCCATAAAAGCATCCACAACGACGAACAGAGAGAAAGACAGCGAGAGAGCGAGAGACACAACCTCATGAACATTATCTGCAAAGACATGCAAACTCAAATATGCATTCAAGCATGCCTTCATCAATGCAATTGTCATGTTGAATAAATGTCGTCGGTATATGGCTTGTAATGAGTGTGTTTGTGTCACATCAATCACTACTGTAAATATTCATTAACAAGACCAATTACCATTTCAAGGCCAGTGATAATGGCCACAGTGATGTGGGCACAACTGAAGCCTTCAGTTTAAATCAAAACTATTTAAGGGTTGATTTCCCACAATAACTGCCAGTTCATTTGATGAAATGAAATGTTCCGCTTCAGCAGCCAGACAGAGAGAGAGAGAGAAAAAAAAAAAGAGTGTTCTTGTCCATTTGGAGAAAAAAAATTACCTGTCTCTACACTGCGAGTGTAACACTGCGTACCTGGCAAACGGGAGGAGGGGAAAGGAGAGGGTCTTACTTTACAATCAAACAACTGATCATAAAAGGACAGGAGAGAGGCAGGGATCATAACGCACATGAATCAACATTTCCAAAGCAGTTCATCATAACAAATCACAAATGCTGACAGAAAGCAATCGGAAAAATGTTTTGGACAGTGTTTTCCTATTAAAATGCAAATTAGGTAAAAGGTTTATCACCGACGCTGGGCCACGAGCCAAGGCCAGTAGAAAGTTACAACTCTGGTACAGTTACAGCTGCATGAAAATAAATTACAAATTCAAGTTCAGGTAGGACTTTAAATACATGAGTGTCTGATTCGAGATTCCAAGTTTAAATCACACTTTCATGCTTTCAAAGTAAATAAATAAATCCAGTGTTAGCCACCTGTGCACAAGGCATTAAATAGTATGTGGTGGTCAGGTCAGTTATGACTCTTAATGATCTGACTTGTTTTTCCTGCAGCTCTTCCTTTACGCTTCCCAATCGTCTCAACAATGACAGCAGCATGTCTGAGGAGAGATAAGATTTCACTGTTGATTGTGTGTGTGTGTGATTGCTGTGGTAAAAGGTCATGTTCTGTGATGTATGAGATAAGGGGTCGACACAAAATTAAAAGTCAAAAGAAAATTACTGACATTTAAAATTAGGCTTTAGTACTATGCATATGGTTGACATCAATTTCAAGTAATTCAACAGGAAAAATCAGTTTGTCTCCTCCTGACAGTTTGCCTATCCTTGCATCATTTAGTGCTTACTTTTCAAAAATCAAGCCCCGATTTGAGTACAACAAGGCAACCTCCATCACTGTGGCTGAAATCGCTCTTAAAACATCAAGGAAAAAGACCAAATATGTCCAAGAATTCCTCAGTTGTTTTCCATATGCTTCAACAAATCATTTAATTTCATGGTTAAAGAAGAAGAAAATTAGGAACATAATGAATACTGGATGAATGTACCAGCAAAAAGTGTCTCTAGTGTTTACCATCTGTTTGTTGATGAGATATTAGGATTCATATTTTGTTTCAAGAGGGAGGAGAGCATGACGACGCCTGCAGAGCATCTCCCGACTCCCCAGCTTCTCCTCCTCTTCTGGAAAAAAAACTTCCCTCTTCTGGATCCTCGAGAGATGTAATTACTGTGCAGTCAACTTGTAAGACCCATCTCCCATATCAACCATTTCTGGTTGTTATTTTAAGTCTCACATCAGAAAATGCCTAATATGCACTGTTCCTTTGATCAAATGTTCGCCATGCAGTCACAGTTAAGTCAAAGAAAAAACGCACCCAAACAAATATTATGGTGTGACATCTGAAGGGTTTTATTATGGCTGAGTATTTAATGTTCAATATCACAGTCGGATGGAAATATTGATCTGTGAGCAGTCATACGCAACATATGGACATGCTAAATAGTTCCCATCTTCCCAGCAATGAGCAGAGAGTTGACACAATCTCTTTAATGGCTCTGTGGTCAATACAGAACTGATTTCCCTAATAATTTTTCCCTCTCCATGCGTCCTTGGTTTAATATTGAGTTTTATAATCATGTGAGCCATAGGCCTTCAGTGGAAACTGATTGTTCTGAGCTCTGCTGTGATTAGATAGAGAATTGTGCCATGATCATCAGCACTGTTGTCCCTTTCAAACACATTAAATACACTTCAGTTATTTCACCTGTTGTATTCACACATCAGTTAACCCTGAAGAGGACAATACACATCTGCATACAGCATTGCATGTCAGTCATTGTGTTTCACAGGTTTCTACAAAAAACAGACATAAAGTCACAAGCAGCTATGGTATTTCATTAGTTATTATGGGACACAAACACTGCTTTTTCACAGCATAGGGACTTAGTGCGGCATATTTGAAAATTTATAACCCTCTGAAACATTATTTCCTGCATTTTGAGGGCCAACTTTTGTGATGTTATTATTACAACCGTACCGATTAAAAAAGGAAATAAACAACAGAAAAGGGGACTTGAGGGATCAAAATCACAGCATAGGGGCCCCCTATGCTGAACTGTGCAGTGATGATATGCAGTTTTTCAGTATGAAATAAGCAAGAGCCGTGGCCAAATAGCCAAAAGTTCAATTCCGACACTCTCCATCATAGCTACTCTTCTACATTATCAGCGTCTTTTCCTCCTTTGGATGCTGAAAAATTAAATATTATTCAGTGTGTTGCATTTTACTGATAAGGAGGAGAGTTGTGCCACTTTAAGGTTCCAGCACATGTTTTATGAATAAAAGTGTGCAAAACGCAGCCATCCAAAGCTGCAAAGTGTGTCACACAAAAACAGACGCACACGTTGTGTCAATTTATGCAACAAAGAGATATAACCAACACTTTGTTGTCATAAAGACCTTTTTGTAATTTCAATCGAAATCTGAAAAGTGGAGTTCAAGCTAAAGTCACTGTCTTAATTGTAGACATCACTTAAAATCATTGTGGAATAGGAGTGTAGCGGTAGAAAAGGAGCTTTTGAAGACATGGGTCAGAGATCCACACTTAGCACTGGGCTTAAAGCCTTTTAGTGTGTTCCTTGATCTCTCAGCTTACATAATATAATTAAGGAGTTTAAGCAGGCTTTATTAACGAAAGCACTGAATGCAGCACTGTCATGGGGATGGGGGTCTCACCAGAGTCCCTCGTTCTTTCTTCTTTGCACCTCTGTGTCGCTGTCATCGGGCTGAGACAGAGACTCCGCACAGAAGTTTCCTCTCAGATATCATTCCCAAGGAAAACAAGATGGCAGTTAAAGCCGGGTGATTACACAGACGGGGATCCTCTGCATTTGATTATTGTGCCATTTGAATTATTGAGCACATGCAGAATTGCTGGTGGTAGTGGGTGGAGGCAGAGTATCAGGGATAAGTGAACAGAGATGAAAAAAAAAAACAAAAAAAAAAAAACAACTGTGCAAATCAACCCCTGAGTGCTGAATTTTAAAAATGAAATGCATTATTCATGTCTAATCACTTCTGGCAGTGATTGCATGAACACAAATTGCAAGTAGAGGGGAGATGTCAGATGATCAACAAACAACACAGTTAAGATGTAAATACTCCTGTTAAGCCCTGATCATACATGCGGTGAAGTCAAAATAAACAGAGCTGGAGCTTGACTTTTGATTTACAGAGGCTCGGTGTGATCTCCACAATAATGCAGACTCTTTATGTCAGAGAAAATATCTCTTTACTCAAGGCACTCACAGTTTGCTATGCATTAGTCAAACAAATAGTTTTACAAGAAAAATTAATAATAATCATCATCCTAGACGGATATCACAACAAAACATGTTTATATAATTCTAATGTGTTTTGCTGAAGGCATGTCAAAGTAAATAAAGTGCTACCAGAGCTGTTTATGGATTCTTCCAACAAACAAAGTGCAACATATGACAGACATCTGATTAAAGGTTGCCTGAGCAACAGCCCTCTTTGGCTGTGCAAATAATAATTATAATAATTGTTTTATGTGTTGCTGCTGTGGTTGGATATGCTTTTAAAAAATGTAGCATTGCCGAAAGTCATTACAACAAACACATGCAACAACAAACAATCCCATGCCACAGCATCCAAATAGTGTCATTGTGTAATGGCTCCGGGTGAGTCTTATGAAGTTGTGGAAGTGATTAACAACATAATTTACAGCAAACGGTGTGTCAAATGTGACTTCCTTTGAATGCAAATCTCCACATATGGACACACGTGTTACCCAGCCCGACCTACAAACAATATCGAATTACAATTACATTTATTTGCAGACATACCAATTAATGATAGTGAACACCAGCAGTGACCACACACAAACCAGGCGCAGCGTCTCCAGCAGTATAATGAAACACCATTTTACAAGGCTGCAGACCTGAGACCTCAAAACTTCAGCTTGTGTATCCAAACTGAAATCCCAATAGGGGTCTAACATGTTATGGATGATTTGTCAAATGTCAGTAATCAAAGTAATGCATAGTTGGATTGGAGGGTGGATGAACCCTGTTGAGAGGGAAGGCAAACCCATTTTCCTCTGAAGGAATTAGCTGTAAAGAGATGCAGAGCTTACAAAAATGCAAACGCACACATCACAAATCGAGGAAAATGAAATGTGCCCCCTCTGCAGAGGACTGTCAGACGGGAGCAAAAGACCAACTACATAATATGTTTATGTTCTGAAAAGTCTCTAACTGGGATTTTAGGCTTTATTGGGTTAAAATGATTTAAGCTAAAATGATCTATTTTTATGTTGGGCCAAGACCTAGAGTTACATGACCCCCTCACCCCCCTTTAGTAAGAGTTTTCCTGTATTTGGAGTAAGAAAGTGAAGCACTCTCGCAGAAAATTTGAAAAATGTCGATGCTTTTAAACATTTCCTCTGATAAAAAAGTGGATAGATTGCTGGCTCTCATCGTCAAATATTAATACTCAAGTACAAAGGGGTCAATAACTTAAGCAATTCATGGGGAGAGGGGAAATTACACAGTGTCAAGGGAACAACGTGTGAGCAGACGGACAAGAACATGGAGGCAGCCTGAAACACCTTTTTTGATAATCATTACACTCCGTTTCTCATTCAGTCCTATGCTCCATACCTTAGTTTCTACACGTCTCCTCTATATGTGTCTGTGCTGCACCAGGGAGACTGCCATTTACATAAGGATATTAAAATGCATTAATCATTCACAAAGCAGAAATGTTTGCTTTGATTTATGGCAAGTGGCTTTTAAGTTAAAGATAGTAGGGATTGTTCTCAGCAAACAATTCAATCACTCAGTGGTGTTTTCTTGTAGAGGGCACAGGGGACAAGAAATCGGTGGGGGCTACATCGAGTCGAAAGGGGCTGAATAATTAAACAACCCTCACAGGAGGGTTTTGCATACTCTTTCAACATCACAGTGGGGGTGGGAAAGAAATGACTGACTCCTTCCTGATTCATTGAAACGGTCCCACTTCCTCCCCAGCCATGGCTCCACTCTAAAAATACTCCAGAGGTCATTTTCCAGGCTTATTACGATCAATACTTCCTCTTTGCCTCATTCCTTATACCCAACTACTCCCAGGTGAGATCGGCTGCGCTTAAATCTTCACAGCGGTAAGGGGCGAGGGGGCCGAGCAACTGTAAGTGAAATATTCTGAATGGCAAGCCATGACAAGACACGTTGCTGAATTGACATAACAGAGGTCAAAGATTTGCTCATGTTGCAGCCAACACTAGACCAATATGTCCGTTTGTTAAATTATGACAGACTGGTGTTGAATAGTGATTAGCACAGTGGCAGCCAGTTAATGCCGTCTGCTCCGATATGACAAAAGTGAGGATTTGATTTCACTTGACAGTGTCAGGGGAGTCACTCTGCAAACCACCGCCTGCAGCAGCAGTTGACCTACAAACATGCATTTATTCAGTATGTATTAGTGCAACGTTTCAGTCATACAATTTTTTTCAATGTGCTCAAATTTGAATGTACAAAGCTGCAGTACATCTTGTGAAATCAAACCCAATTTAACCTAAATCATAGTGCAGTTTATGAAAGGTTTTCAGAGCAACTATGGTGTGGTCCTTCATATTCTTGCAGGTGGCAGTGCTGATAATTGGCCCATTTGCAATGGAAACCATACAGAGATAATTGTCCTGGCTTATGTTTCTCAATGTGATGCTTCATGATGCCCACCACTCAGTGGTTACATGCATTTGTGATGTGAGGCGCATCAGAAGAGAGTAATTGTTGGAGTTCAGGGTCACTCAGCAAGCTGCGGGGAGGCCCATGTGGCTGGTGGGAAGTATGATGCATTCAGTGGTTTACATATACTTCCCAGATGGCGTGGTTAAATCCACCAAAAGCTCAGTCCAAGTAAAAATGTGACCGACTTGTACAGGGACTTTATTGGTTCATGTCCAAGAAGGAAGAGCTATTTCATGGTTATCAACACTAAAGTGATCTAGAGATGAACTCGGTGGCTTCCGACCACAGTTTGTATGTTTTCATGCCTTTTCTTAAATGCTCAAAATGTGATTTATCTCATGAGCTTTAGTTCGCTTCCTGATTAAGTGGCTGATCCTCTCGATCTTTTTTCCAAAGTGGCTTTTTTAAGTTGCTTATGCCACACAATAATCCTGTTTTTAGTGTTTAAGTGAGAAAGCTGTACCCAATGGTGCAGCAACAACTCTTATCTTTGCTGAACAGCTCATCAATGACAACATCAGTCACATGTGTCAAAAACAACACATCCTGTACCCACCTACCTGTGAAAACATAACTAAATATACACATATTTAAATATTTGCAGGACCAGAGCCATGGCAGTCCTAGCATTTTAGTGAGCACAGAGGAGCATTAAGGGTATTTAAGTTTGTTGTTAAAGGCAAACCTTGTGTAAAACAGCAGCTCCGCAAAGCAGATGAAGTCAATAAATGGCTGAAAAGACTGAAACGTTCTGAAACATTCACTAGAAATATGGATTTCTATGGATTTGAAGAGTGAAATATTTGGCAAATGAAACATTTTTTGTAATTTTAGTGCAGAAATGTTACATATTATACCTTTAAGATGAGTGTGCATGTGTGAAATTGAACACGTTTTTATTTTTCCTCAACACACCAGTTTTCTAACAGAATTGCCATGTAAAGACAATGTCAAATTAGATCTTTCCACATATACTTCACTTTATCACTAAGGGAAGGCAAATGCTTTAACACAGAGAAAGTAATAATAAAGTGCTGAGTGCAATAAAAAGTTAAAACCAAAGTTACAAGACTGCATAAAATGCAGAACAGAAATTACAGACAGAACAATATAGGGTGGAGTAAAGTGCATAAGAGACAAACCTGTTACACATAAATCATCCGTGATCCTGTTGTAACAAGTCAATTTTAACTGCTTAAATTATTCCACAGAAACCAAAGAGGTAGTCTGATTGTTTTTTATTGATACTTTCCATTACATACTACCTAATTAACTTGCTGGCTGCATTACCATAAAGCTGAAGGTCTTCTGAGAAAAACATCAGAATTTGCGAGCATTTTAGTCCTTATTGTGTAAAGGTGTCGAGGGTTTTCATTCTCGCGTCTGTCTGAAAAAGTGTTCCCAGTGCTCACTGCCTGCATTAAAAGATAACCTCAGACAGTCTCAGAATAAGTTTGAATCTTTTGCAGCAAAGAACTAATGAAACGGTACATGACTTGAAGACTTCCTTAATCTAAATACAATTTTCAGGATGAAGAAGAAGAAAATTAAAGCTGCCATGACCTTTTGGTTGAAAAAAACCTAATTGACAACACTGATTATGAAATGTTGCGTGTACGTGTCGTCAACCTGTTAAAAACGCCACCTCTCCTAAACTACTTTCAATAACTGCAATGCACCTTAGGAAATGCTGGGGGCAGTAGACCTATTTCTCTCACTGAGGAACAAATGAAAGATTGCGACGGACGGATTGGTACGACATCTCTCTGTGCAGACGAGGATTATTTCACATCACTGACTTCCTCACTGCATATTAAATTAAGCAAAGAATTAAACGGTGCTATTTACTAAGCAAACAAATAAGGATTCAAAGTTATTCCATTAATTACAAAAATACTTTTATTTTTTCACAATCCATCTACTTTAACTCTGCACTGTGCAATACAAACCATGTGGTGCGTCTGTTGTACTGTGTGATTGCATCACAGTTTCTCACTCTTTGTTCTTATGCTTGAATACGTGTGCCATTTTTGAAATACAGAAAATACAGCACCTTGATTTATGACAAGAAAACTTTCAGCTTACAGTTTGGTTTCTGTTGTAAAGCCACACAAGACGCCCACTGGCTCCCCCACTCAACAACTTTGTGAGTTCAAGTGATTCCATTTAAGCCTCTTCCCTGGAGAGACCACACAAGCGCTACTGCTCCAGTAAGCAGCTGATGTAAGTGAAACAGCACCTTATGCTCCCTGCAAAACCTAAATCTCCTCTAATCTTTTACCCTTCGGACAAAGATGACTCTTTACTATTTTGCTCATTATATAATTCCATGCACCACTATATGATTCACATTATTTCAAATGTAAACCTGTGTCTAGTGTCTTAAGATTTATCCCCACCTCAAGGTTGATATAATTCAAGAAAATCATTCCGATTGTGTCCCTGTAATGGACTGACAACCTGTCCAGGGTGAACCTCTCCTCTTGCACTACGTCAGCTGGGATTGGCACCCGTGGAGAATAAAAGTAGTTGAAGATGAATGAATGAATTATGATAGTGAGGAGTTATAAACAATTAGCGAACATGCTTGGCTTGTTGGCACCAAGCGTCCCAAGAGGCTGTCAGTGAGTGTAACTCCTCATATGGTTATAATAAAAAGGGAGGAGATTGAGAAGCTCCAACAAGAAATAAATATTTGATGGAGATTTAAATAAAAGCCTTAACAAACTGAATTATTGAGGGGACAAGTCACAAGTGCACTGCACCCAAAGCTAAATGGGTACATGGTTAGATATTAAATGACCACATTTAGCTCCAAAAAAGAAAGAAAAAGAACTTAATCAAGCTAACAATGTGAATGACCTCCTGACTCATTCCCAGAAGCTTTCATCAAGTGGTGAAATATGTCAGTTTGCAGTCAGATATTGATTCAGGATAAAACTATGACAGATTGATCTATGAGCCAAGTTGTATTTTTTTTCTTTATAGGAGATGGGTTCTTTGAAATGAATACAAGGTCAAAAGGCTCAATCAGTCAAACTGTATTCCACAGGGATCGGGAGATACTGCGGCAACAGTAAAAGTATGTGGACAAAAAAAAACCTGGTAGTTGACCGTTCATATATTTTTTTTATTATTATTTTTTAGATACTTTATTAATCCCCTCAGGGAAATTATTCTCAGTCTCAGAGTGACTGATTATTCTCTGCATTTGACCCATCCTAGAATTAGGAGCAGTGGGCTGCCACACTGAGTAGCGCCCGGGGAGCATTGGGAGTTGGGTACCTTGCTCAGGGGTACCCCAGCCCTTTTTGTGGCCAGGTGGGGATTTGAACCAGCGACCTTCCGGTTACAAGTCAAGCTCACTTTCCACTTGGCCACGGGTTGTCCGTGGATATGATCACCTTTATTGACTCGTGTCAGAGAAACAGGTAAGCAATTGCTTTCAAGCCTCTGAGGAACAAAGTACAAGACGTCCAGAATATAATTATTTTGCATCATTTCATTGACACCAAGGACACCCACATATAGAGTTCCTAATGGTGTTCGTAAGATTCCTACAATAGTCACCTCAGTGTGGTGAGCTAGAAAAATGAAATTCAATTAATGGAAAATACCAAATGCCTAGTACAATACCAAAGGTTACACATGGTGACAAGTCATCCAGATGCCAGTCATAAGAAGCCTATGTCATGAGCAGCCTTTAAAAATAAGTAAATGTTCTAATGTCTCAGAAGGAAAAGAAAAACACATCATTTTATCTCTCCAGGATATTTTTTAAAAAGAGTAACATTTCTATTTGTGATTGTGTACTGACCCTTTAATAATATGGTATTGTTGGTCAATCATGGAGGTCTCACAACAGCCTCACACCCTGGACAGAAACTAAAACACAACAAATGTAATCAAGCAATCGTTTATCTTCTTGTGAAGACTGACAGGTTTTGATGTTTGCTCAAATGAAACACTGTCCTCCACTGCTGAAAAACTAAGAGTTTTTCTTCCAAATACTTAAAGCAATAGCCTGTAAAAACACATGTTAATACTCCAGTGTGGAACTTATATTTCCCCCTGTGGATTTCTAAGTAATAACCAAAACTGTCTGCGGTCTATGATTTAGTTTTCTCTACCCCGCCCCTACCTACTCTCACACAGACAAACACACACTGTGTGTACTTTGGTGAGGTGTGTGTTATATATGTTATTGTAATGTTACTTGTCCACAATCCAGCCAACAAACTTAGTTGGAGCAACGTGGTGAAGGAAACAGCAGCAGCTGTGATTGGCACATGTCGGCACACAGTCAAGCAGCTGTTCAGGGAGCACTTGATTGCTGTGGGTTGAGCACACGTTCTCAATATCTCACAATCACTTTCACAAAAAGCCACAATCATGGTTGTGATTAACCCTTTAACACAGAGTGTTAGATGACATGTCGCACAAGTGCACTTTGCATTGCTGTAATTAAGTAAGTTTGTGCTATTGCAAGTCAAAGCCAACGTGTGTTTATTGCGGTAATTTCACTCGCACTGTTGCAGGAAGCTGACGAATTAGCGTGTTTATCACCAGAGAGGAGAGAGTTGGAAAAACACCTGTACATAAGTTAAATTTGTTGGCCTGTCCATTAAGACAAAGTCTCAAACAAATGTCATTTTAAATATTTATGCTGTTCAAATTGAACATGCAAAATCTGGTGTTCATGTACAACTACAGTGTTTTTTTCTTTTTCATTCTAAATTATTATTCTGAAAAAAATGTCAAAAGCACTTACTCTGGCCCTTTTATGGTTAAAATAAGCAAAACAAAGTCTATACAGACAGGTTGAGCCTTAGGTGTTAAAGGGTTTTTGCTTTTTGTGGGCACTTCTTGGTATTTTTTTAACCATAGTGCTGCTGTATGAAGCCGTTTCATGACTATAATGTGTCACTCAGTGTGCAGCATGAGAATGTCACCACAAAAAAAACTGATGTACTGAGAAGATAAGAGAGTAATGTGGAGCTAATAGGCTTCATCAGCTTTGTGTGAATTAATTTGACAAGTTTCTATGTGTATGTGGACTGAAAAATAGCACCATTAACTCCACACAATTAAGTTAGAGTTAATCTTTGTCTTCAGATATTAAGGCCTCAACGATGCTCCCTTGCAGATGTGCATACAAACACATGGGGACACATAGTCACACAGTCATAAACACACACACACACACACACACTTAATGATCTACATGGAGAAGCACTTGTCGATTTGATACCCTTGTCCTTCAGAAACTAAAATATTGGAAGGTGCTTTGTGTTTACCATTTGATTAGAATATTTAAGACTCACACAAATAATAAATAATACGTACAACCTTGACATTTATTTCAATCTGCTTAAATAAAACAATAAGATGCACTTGTGATTTTTACTTTTATATGGGCATATCAAGCATAGTGACATCAAAAAAGTGTTTTAGGTGGTTGTATACCTGTTTCTAGTTTTAGGAGGAGGTGGAAAAGCAAAGCAAATCTCAAACCTAAAGGAAACACCAAAAAAATGAATTATAATGTTCTATGGAGCAACAGGAACATAAATGGGCAATGTGCTCACTGTTTATCCATATCAACTTTAGACAGCCATAATACATCAAATGAAAATTTTGTTTGCTGTGCTTCAAATGTAAATGCCAACCTCTTCACTTTTACTTTCCCTGCCACTTTTGGCCATCACTGTGACTTTCATTTATCTTGTCTGCTTGTGAGTGTTTCTCCTCATTCACATTTAGAGCAAGGCAGTCTACCTCTAAGAGCCAAAGTTATTAAAATTCACAAACACACATTCCATTATAAAAGGTCCTCAAGATGATGTGAACATGATCAATAATGCCATTACTTTCCAATTAGCCACAATCATGCTGCTCTTATTAGATTAACGCTGCAGTAACATCCCTCAATAAAATCAAGTCCAACGTGACAGTCAAAAGATGCAACTAAGCGCTTGAAATCTTAATCTGCTCTTAAACATCCCCTTGATATGCAGAGGTATATATAAAGTATAACTTCCTGTAAGATGTCCTACGTCTATGTGTTTTCCTCCTACATTGATGAAAGTGTGAACTAACATGCCCACATAAAACATCATTTTAGACCAGA
Organism: Solea solea; assembly: GCF_958295425.1. Classification (NCBI taxonomy): domain Eukaryota; kingdom Metazoa; phylum Chordata; class Actinopteri; order Pleuronectiformes; family Soleidae; genus Solea; species Solea solea. Next base: position 18,360,368 of record NC_081144.1, on the reverse strand, counting down.
GAAGGGCCGGTAACTGGTAACATGCAGAGGCACATACTTGACTGTGGTATTAAATATCCTGGAGCGACTCGACAAGAAAGGCAGTGGATGCTTTACAATTCACACACTTTGCAGCCATAAAGGTTTTGAGAGGGCGAGTACACAACTCACTTTGATCACAACATCTGTGCTATGGTACTTCTGCTCCTTGTCATGGGCGCACCCAAATACTTTCTACAAGAGCTTCTAACCAGGACGGGGTGTTCTTCTTGTTTATCCACCATGGTGTCCCGCTGGTGTGAAAGGGCTTTCAGTAAATTTTTAATTCCATCCTTTGAAACACATCAGCAAAGTGGGTTCCCTAATTAACCCACTTGCAAGAGGCAGCCTTAAACAACACAAGGTTCCAAAGTGCTGTCTGCTTTACAAAGACCGAGACCCATCACCTAAAATCTAGCCATCTCCACTCACTGGTGATCGCACAAATGTCCTCCAGGCAACACATACAAATCTCAACTGTGAGATTTATTTTCTCCATTGGTCAAAAACAGAAAATATCCACATAAGATGGTAACATTTACTTAAACGAACATCTTCTCTTTTATCCCTGTGGATAACATTATTCCCTCCTTCAGGCAGCCTGTTGGGAAAAGGCCTTTTTCATCCTCCTTCACATCTGACAACAACACCACAAACAAAACAACAACAACAGATCTGGAGATGGTTGTGGGTCTGCTCTGTGAATGAAAAAACAAAGCCCACATCTGCCCATAGACCTTTTGCAGCTACTTGAAGCACGATCATTTGTTTTCAGCTGTGATTCCAGACATGGTGGATGCTTGTCACATCATTGTAGTTGTGACGGTTTTATTTTTTTGGAAAAAAACAAACAGATCAACAGCTAGAACTTTTAACTTTAAAAAGACTCGTTTCCCAGAAGAAGTGTTTCTACATCAGATATCTCCCTGTGGCCTCCTACTCGTTTTTTCTGTATTTCACATGTTATGGAGACTTTTGATTATCAGGTGAGATGACCTATAATGGAACCTCTGGCGTCAGTGAGGAGTTAAGTTGAAAGATTTGATTGAACCTGATACATATGGTTAGTATGCCTCGAGATGGTGTATCCGGTCCAGATGCCTGGCACCTTGGTATCTAGAGTGAGGGAACCTTGATGGACGCCCAGATTTAGTCTTTTCGTAACTTATGGCTGTTTATATTGAACACCAGGTCTGGTTATGTGAATACATGAGTAATTAAACTTAAAGACGACTGAAGATTAGAATTTTCTCGCACATTACATACAATTCCTTTAGTAATGACCACTTTCTTCTTCTTGTACTAACCTCTCTTAAATCAACTGCCATCTTCTCCAAACTTCTAGTAACCAACTTTATTTTTTATCTTGGGGGGAAAAAATAGACTGAATGTGTAAAAGGAAATATTAAATTGCTGTCATTTTTGTTTTGTCTTATTGAGTCTAAAGTAAATACAGTAAAAAAAAAAACCTAATATATAGCCATTTTGGTCAGTGATAGCAGTTAAGCCACTTCAGGTCACAAATGAGTGTCTTATTAGTTTATATTAATATGTATAACAAAAAACAGAATAATTTGCATTAACTCATAACATTTGTTGCTTAAAGCATCCATAAATAAAAAATATCCAGCTGTATACACATTCAGCAAAGTAACCTTGAGACAAAGGACTGCATTTGTTTGAGAGGTCATACTGTGTGCATACTGCATGGCTGCTTCTGCCACTGCTCTGAAATTCACACATTGAAGACAAAACCAAAGTTTACTTTTTTTTTTAGAACAAAAAGTAAACATAACCTTAAACAAACTGGAGGAGAATATAGTCTGCTTACCTCATACAAGAATCCCCATACTTTTTACTGCAGAGTCACTGCCCAAGAGTCTAGACATCTATCGCTTTCTCAGAGTCTTACTTTAAGTAGATTTTATAATTTAAGCTCCTGCTAATGTCACATTACTTAAATTTAAATGAAGATTAACATACGTATTCAAATCATAACCACCTGATGTGACTGACTTGTCTTGACTTTTCTAAATGTGTGGCAAAGTTGTTGAATCTAATCTGTGATTTTCACTGGGTTTACCGACATCGACATTCTCATTACTTATACATTTTTAAACAGAACGATTCATGTGGGCATGTGCAAAACATTTTAATAAGCAAACCATTACTGCGCTTCTCAACAGTTACACCAGTTTTGGGGATGGAAAACAATAGAATCAATACACATTTATAATTACAGTCAGACTTACAGCCATGTATACATTTGAATTTTTTGTCTGTATTAGCTGCATTTCTAAGACGCATAGAGTGGATGTAAGGCACATGGAATCTTCTTGGCAGCAGTGGTGGTGGAGTATGACCTTGGGGTCCTTGAGGCCCTATTTTGCCTCCTCCGTTAATAGACATCTACCAAAAGGATGCTACTATGCTCAATTCACAGCCAAATGTTTAGGCCTGATCACATGGGCACAAATGCTTTGAGCAGTAGGTCTAGTGAATATGCAAAATGGGATAAGCTAAACAAAAACAACATATAGTATGCTTTGAAAAGGTTTTATACTTGCCTCAATCATTCAACAAAGCTCATGTTTACTCAGTTACCAGCAGTGGAATCTAAGATTCTTTGAAATTATTGTCACAAATGAGGTAAAAAAGGAGAAAAGCGAAGCCCTGGGCAAGGCTGGAAAATGTTGAGTGACAGGGAAAACTGGGGACAGAAGCCTGCAGAGTCAACCGAGACAAACCGGGAGGTGCATGAAGAGTGTCACACAAGGTGAGTTAATATTCACTCAGTAGGTGTGTTCCAGATAGTCAGTCTCTTGTGTTGATTCAACACTATGCAAAACATCAGAGTGTTTATGTTTGTTCTTGTGTGTGTATTTATACTGGCAGGTTATTGTTTCCATGTGGATTTAAATGTTTTTTTTAAAAAACTCAGTTGTTGACTTTGCCCGATCAGTCAGTTTCTGGGACTCCATTCATCTTTTATCAACCTTATTTCCAGCAAACCGTGAGAGCAGACGTAAAAAGTCATCACCACATGCTGGTTCTTGAAATACATACTTCATACTGTGGTGGAAATTGTTTGTATTTGCAGCATTGGGGGTGTTTTGTAAGGTCTACAGATCTGTATTTTGGATTCATCTGGGTATCGGCTGAGATCCAAATCTATATACTTCTTTTTTTCAAATCCAACCATTACTTTTCAGATAAAAGGTTTCATAACAAATGAAACCTGGTCTTCCCTCAACAACAATAACACAATTCTTACCAACATACTAGCGACAAGTTCAAAGTTGAATGTGCTTTGTCAGATTCCCTGGTGGGTCTGTTGAACATGTGTAACACTGTTGGTCGGACTTCTCCAAACAAGCTGAGCAACATTAATTATTAACACAAAGACAGATGGAGAGCGGCATCATGCTTGGATATTTTACAGGTTATTTTGCATTTTGGCTAATTTACCCGTTGTAACCTTATGGTGTTCAACAAGCCGACGCCGGCTCGGTTTGTTAGTGAGGAACACAATTAACTGAAGCGTATACAAGAGCAGATTCCCTGTTTGCCACACTGAATTCACATTTATGTGGGTATTTTAAAGCATTTACCATCATTATAATGTTCCCAACTCTTATTAGGAAAGACCCAAAATTGATACAGCCTATCCTGTGAGTGTGTGTTGTGAAATCATTTTTCTTTGCCTGGCTGAGTGTGGTTGCAAAATCACACATGTCTTATTAACAGAGATTTATTCCATATAGCCAGCAATATATACAGTAATTACTGCATCATTTATGTTAAATGTGTGCTGAAGCTTAAAGATGTAATGGTGCTTCATTAATCCCTCTCTCCCCCTACTGTTTTCTCTTTGTTGCCCCACTGTCGTTTTAAGTAACATAGTAAAGTTATACATCATATAGAGTGGTGATTTATTTCATGAGATATATGGCATGTCTTCATTTTAAAAACCTTCCCCCGTGTGTCATTAAGCTGCTTCTAATCTCACCATTCTACAAAGAGTGTGTGACTAATTTCAGTCTGAGCTGACGTGGAATGTCACAGTCAAAGTCAAACCTCCAGCTTTGGACAATTTGCAGCTCACCACGGAGACCACAGGAATCCTACCAAAATCCAATTTGCCCTGTGATTGATTACCGTTCTCGCTCCCTAATTAGGTGGGCAGCCAGGTTAATAACTGATGTAGATACATACGAGCGATTTCCTTAAGCTTCCATGTAAACTTTATATTGAAATGTACAGCCATGCAGCTTGCATCTCTCCTAATGTCGCTAATATGCAGATATTATCCACTAATTCGCCTTCCAGGCCTGGGATCCTTAAATGGATGAATTTAAAGGTTTTCCTCCTCTGCACGCTGTAATTGCTTTTTGATTTGTGAAGTGACCTTTGTGAAGTGAAGCCCAATATCTACGTGGCAATAATCAAGCAAAGGATTTAAAGGGAGATAAAGGAGGCCATTCACGCGTACCTAGAAACAATCCCTTGCTCATCGTCTTGCCAGGACAATGACAGCCTCTTGGACGATAACACGAGGTGAGCAAGACAAATACACACAGCTAATTCAGGTTCAGTGGGAGCATGCAGTGGGATGTGATGCATTTATTTAGACAAACAGTTGCGCTGCCCTCTTGACCAGCAATTGTCACAAGTAAATATTCTGTGCCTTAAAACACCCAAAACATAAAGATACTTACCCTTTTGAACTGCACTGGGCTACAGACTGCTTCTGGGGATGTTATTTGAGAGCACATTCTCTAAACCAGAGGACAAACAATCCAGGTGTTGTGCTTTAACTAAAGAGCAGGAACTCGTTAGTATTCAGTGTAACTGAATCATCCGAATCGGGCAATTAAAAAGATGTGTTCAGCCCTTCCTGCATGACTGGAGCACAGACTCCGTCTGACATACAGCGGCAGGGTTTGTGATGCCGCTCGCAGGGTGCAATTACCGCTTTAAGCAGTGCTGTCGCTAAATACACAAGACTTCTCTGTGAAATGATGAGATTTTAGACATTTCCTTGGTACTTGTTGGATTGTTAAGTCTTTTTAACTGATCTACAGTTCGGCATTGTTCGGCTTGATTTGTGTGTCGGACATCTTGCTCATGACTCTTGCTCTGACCAATCAGTGGCCAGCAGTCTGATGACGTCATGCTTAATATCACCTCAGCTCACAGCAGGTACTAAAATAGAGTACAAGGTATCAGGTACTAACGCTAATGGAAATGCAAAATAACCGTGCCGTGCGAGTCGAGGTGTGCCGCACTAGTGGAAAAGAGACACAATTCACGGCTTTTAGAAAACACTGTTTGCATCTTTTTGGCTCTTTTCGATGTTCATTATTGTAACTTAGATCTATATACAGTATATTATGTGTAGTAAAAGGAATACGGAAAAAAACATTCACACATTTGATTGAACCTGCTCATGCGTCATCACTAATCAGTGAGTCACTAGAGGTGAGACATGATACCACAGTTCAGGTGACAGAATCTACTGGAGGTTATTATCACTATCTTGCCTGCAGGTTTCACATTTAAGCTTTTAGACTCAGTTACAGTATTTGGATGACTCGCATGTGAGACATGGAATGACGCATAAATGACATATCTGTACGTGTATCTGCTTCCGTTGTCATGCGGTTGAGGTGACACATGCAGACCCAGTGTTGTGTCGCTGCAAATTGCTCCCATATGTTACATTATAGTTTTTACTTTCCTCTCCAAGACAGCCAGTTATGGTATTCTTGTTGAATGCCCATTTTAAAAGAGATATATGCAATAATATGCGAATTATGATGTTATTGGAGGTTTATTAGCCCTAAAGAGATCTGTGGCGTTTAAGCTTGAACCATTGAATTCAGGAATTATTTGCCTCTTGGACACTGGTTTGTGCTATTCTTACCACTGCGTGTCAAACGTATAGCCCTTCTATAAACTCCAACCTCACCATTCGCCTCTGACCTCTCAACTCCGAGTAAAACTCTAGAGACAGTTGTGCATTAAAATTCTAGAACATCAGCAGGTTCAGAAATAAACAGCAGAGCCAAGAATCATGTCACAGTAAAAGTCAATGAGATCCCATTTTCTCCACACATCGTGATGTGAGATCTGAACGTTGCTCTGCTACCACATATTTGCTTTATTTGATACTTGCAGGAATAAGCAGGTGCTCAGGGTGTCCTAAAGAAGTGCATTGATTTGCAGGAAATATGGAAATAAATTATGTAAAATCAGAACTTAGAAACAAAAGATCAAATCAGATACCCACTGACAGACTCTGCACTGTGCAAGCCATAAAAGAAACATCTGGATATTCACGTGTCACCATGTACACAAACAACCACATCAACACCTGTTCTGTAACTGTGCATTTCAAGTGTGAACTGTTGTTTCTGAGTGACAAAACTATTTCATACAGACTGGAGAGCATTCGTTTATGCAGACTCTTGACTCATGTCAGTTGGACTGACAGGGAAGGAATGGAAAGGGAAAGCACGGAGCCTCGTACCCAGCAGCACAGAGGTGCCAGCGTATCAAAGAGAGGAGAGCGGCTTTTTGATACAGAGGGAAGGACAGCAGGACAAGCTTCAACCCTGACAGTTCACCACAGTGTGCTTTTGTAGATTGCCGTTTGGTCTGTCCCAGGTGAATGCCACACAGAAGGTAGCCAACAGACAAGCTGACACACATCAGGTTATCTCCACGTTACCTGAAAAACAGAAGTCTAAACTAAAGTTGTGTTAAATGATTGCAGCGCTTCTAACACGGGGGCGACATATGACAGAGAAGAAACTAGAGTGATCATAAGTGATAACCTTGATTATGAGCTTCTTTTTGTGTTGTTCTGGCTAAAAACGTCAAAGCTTCATGTCAAACATGGCCACATATGAAATTAGTGCTGGGTGATATGAGCAAAATGTATATCATGGTATTTTTCAAAATGTCAACAGTTTCATGGCATACAACAGTATATTTTATGCATGAGTGCTCCAGGAAGAGAGAGGTGCAGGTGTGTGTTAACATAACTACATACAGTACATTCTTAGTTTTCTGCTAAGGTGGTGAAGTAAATTGGTAAATTGATCATTCCTGCAATTACTACCACAGGTGCAGTGCAGTCGTGACTCATACGTAGTTTTACTGCACTATCTTCTGTTTTTCATGTACCAGTCTTGTGGTATACAAAAATTCTAGTATGAGCCAGTATACCACCCAGTACTAAGTGAAATTACTAAGTTTACAGCCCTGTTTGTCTTCCAAACTTAGTCATGACATGTCATAAAAAGTGTTCCTTTACTCATAGAGAGAAACACACCACAGTCAAAATCTGATCATTATTAAAAAACAATCACAGAGCTCTTTTAAAATTGATGTTCTTATGTCGTAAGAGGAAGAACAATGTTTTACAAACTATAAATGATGAACTTTCTTGAGCTTTCATCCTGAACACTGTGACTAGTTACCACCAAAACTTATACCAGCTTAGTTTGTAAGCGTGTCGTCTGTAGAATGAGTCCTCTGTCAGTTCATCTGGTTAATCAGGTTAAAACACTTTTGTTCCTGCTGCTTACAAAAATCAAGTTGTGCTTTATATTGGTACTGTATTTTAAATCTAACTTGACTTAATAATTATATGCTGTGGTTTTATTTTCTTTGAATAATATCTTTATGTCTTGTTGTTGAATTTGTTGTTTATTTATTTATTTATTTTACTTCCAGGTCTCTGCAAAGCACTTTGATTTTCCTTTTATATAAATGGTGCTGAAAAATAAACTTACCTTTTCTCACTGTGGTCTTTGTCCGAAGGAACCACAAAATTGAATCAATCCTACAATATTGGAATTCAGTAAATGTAAGAAATTGGTTTTATCCAATTCATTCACTGTGACTAACGGCTGCATTATGACTTTTACTCAAACACTTTGTCTAAGCAAAATGATCAACCAGTGTGGGGCTCCTTCTATAACATCTCTTTTCACCTTTATGCGGATGACTCTCAGCTGTACTTGCCTCTAAAATCTAGGGACTCCATACAATCACTCCTGGTCTGTCTTGAAGACATCAAAAGTTGGATGGCCAATAACTTCCTCCAGCTGAATAGTGACAAGACAGAAATCATAATTTTTGGTCCTCCTAAGGCAAGATGCACTGTAGAGCAAAACCTAGGTCATCTTACCTCATCTGTCAAATCCCATGCTAGGAACCTGGGGGTCATCCTTGATTCTGAACTCTGCCTTGACAAACAGATCAGCACTGTTGTCAAAAATAGTTTTTACCAGCTCAGAATGATCTCCCGCCTCAAATCCTTCCTATCTCATAATGACCTTGAGAAAGTTATCCACGCCTTTATTACAGCACGGCTGGATTACTGCAACTCCCTTTACCTTGGTCTCCCCCAATCCTCACTTAGACGCCTGCAGTTGGTCCAAAATTCAGCTGCGCGCCTTCTAACTGGCACCAGGAGGCGTGAGCACATCATGCCCATTCTAGCCTCCTTACACTGGCTCCCAGTTCATTTTAGGGTCCAGTTTAAAGTTTTACTATTTGTTTTTAAGGCACTTAATGGGCTGGCCCCAGCATACATCCCAAACCTTGTCCAGCTTCACTCTACCCAAAGGTCCCTTCGATCCACCAACAAAGGGCTCCTACATGTGCCGCGCACACGGCTCAAACAGCGGGGTGACAGAGCCTTTGCTGTTGCTGCTCCACGTCTGTGGAACCAGCTCCCCCTGGATATCAGATCTGCCCCTTCCATTTCTGCCTTCAAATCCAGGCTAAAAACCCACCTCTACTCCCTGGCCTTTCTTGTTCCCTAATCCTGTATTGTTTTTCTTTATATTTTCTGTGTTGTGTGCCCTGTCTTGAATGTTACTTATTTCACTATTCATGTTTTATCTTATTTAATGATGACTATTGGTTAAATGTTTTTTTGTATTACTTTGTATTATTTGGTGTCTTTTTTTTTTTTAGTTTTTCACTGTACAGCACTTTGGTCAGCTTATGCTGTGTGTAAATGTGCTTTATAAATTAAATTTACTTACTTACTTCTTTGTTTTCCTCCTCACACAAAGCTGAGCAGGATCCACTGGTTATAGTCGTATCAAATGTCAATGACACAGTGGTCTTAAGAGAAGATTAAAATGGAAAACAAATATTTAAGACAAAAAAAACTGTTCTGGTTGCATTTATTCTTAATTCAAACTAATAAAATAATGGGTCACTGTCCTCCATCTGTAACCCCCAATGTGACTGACCATGACAATTCCTGCATTACTTCTCACACAGCCTTGGGCCATAACTGGCCATTTTAGAAGGTTGAGAATCTCAAAAGGGACCTCATGTCATCACTCAAAAGGTCAAAAAGCAAAATCAATTTCACAAGCATATCAAAACAAGTACACACAGAAAGACAGCACATCTGGATGGAAAGCAAGTCCATGCACCCTGTCAATTAAAAGCAACTGACTTGTTTCCCACCAAGGGAACTTCACCACCACCCACACACATCCATCTGCACAAACCTCGAGGGATCCAAAAGCACAACAGCCTTCAGTCTTAAAAATATGCCTGCAGCTAGATGCTATATTCTATACCGCTGCCCACTATCGATATGTTATTTCTCATGTGATAGCTATCAACTGCTTAAATACATGCGGCAGGTTCAGAAGTTGAAGGCACCTGAGCCCGTTGGACGAAGATTGATGGCTATAGACGACCACAATCAATTATAAGAACAGAAGAGACAGAGAGAAACAGCACTACTTCCATTATTATTACTACACAGAATGAATAAATACCATCTACTGCACAAATACAGAATTATTCATTAAGACAATGTGTGATATTTATCGTGACCATAAAAGCTTAAAGAGTTGTTTAAGTTAATAATGCCTGAAAGTAAACAATACTAAATAATTGGGCTTAAAGACTGAGTAATTACAATTACTGAGGTTTTCCCAATCTTCAAAGACAAGCACTTTAGTGTGAAGGGGTGTAACAGAATGTGTATTTGTTCGGTGTTAAGTTCAACAGCTTCTCTTTGCTCAGTTTCTCTCAAATATTGTGCTACACCAGTGGAGAGAGACAGAAGAGAGAGTGCAGGGAGCGAACAGCTCATAGAAGCAGAAACCCTGATCATACTTTCGATTGTTTCGCAAACATATATGACGGTAAATGGTTTGTATTCGTATAGTGCTTTTCTAGTCTAGTCTTGATGACTCAAAGCTGCTTTACACTACAGTTTGCCATTCACCCATACACTCAAACTTCCATACAGTGCATCCATGTGCAGCCCTTTTTCTATCACTCATCTTTAAAATCCAGTCACACGCTGCAGGCACAGCCGTCAGGAGCAACATAGGGTTAAGGGTTGTAGATGTAGACTAGCGGAGCCAAGAATCAAATCCCACAAAATTTGAGTTACAACCTTGACGACTTGCTCTACCTCTGAGCTACCGTCACCCTGACATTAACAAGTTGTTTATGTAAATACAAACATGTAAAGAGACAAGCAAGACTGTGTCTGTGCCTCCTCTCTCTATCACTCTCTCACACAGTCATACTTTCATTGTGACATGTTAATATGTTTAATGAACACAACATAATGAAACTGAATTAGGAAGTGCCCTCATGAAGAGGGTGTAGATAACATGTTCATATAGTGTGTAGACAATAAATACAAGGTGGTTTAACATTATGTTGCATTACTTGCATGTTTCCCATTACATGGAAATCCACATCAAACTGTGACCACAAAACTCAGATGTGTCCTGAACTGTGACTTATGCGGACTGTTACACCCCCGTTACACTGTACACATCTGTTTGGTAAAATCCACTACTGTGATCAGTCCTTTTCAAACTCAACCTAAATCTGGGAAACCAGCTGCAAACACCATGTCCATCATCACTACCGTCTGACATTTGACACACCTAAGAGAAGCAGTTATTTATTAGCGAAAGAGTGATATATGCTTTTAATAATCCAGTGTAGCCCCTGAAGGATGTGGTACTAATTGAAATCGTCTTGGAAAAAGAGAAAGATTCCTTGCCCCACATGTTTAATTCATCATAAAGGCAGACATACAGTTTTATTTCTGGGGAAATACTTCAAAGTTACAGCTTAAACTTCTGCCTCTGTGGGTCACACATAAATGTGTGCTCCAACAAACATTATGCACAGAAGGTTCACTTCAGTTTATGTTGTTGTGAAATGTCTAAACTAGTGTGAATAATGAGATTTTGATTAAAAAAAAACTCCCTTTACTGTGCCAGCCACATGGCATATTGTAGACTCTTTGCCCTTCCATCTGGATCTCACACACGCATGCACGCACGCATGCACGCACGCACGCACACGGACACACACACACACACACACACACACACACACACACACATTAGTGCATGTTTTCTTCCTTACATTAGGACACAACATAGAACCAACAACAAAAGTGTAATTTTCCTGATACTAATCATGAGTTGATTAAAAAACAGCTTCAAAATATTTGGATACTTACAGAGGGATGGTGGAGAAATGTGCTCAGAAAAAATGTAAATGCAACTAGTAATTCGCATTTAGAGGTTGTGGACATTTCAAGATATTTTATGAGACAGTAATGGTGACGAAATGACAAGGGAGTAAAAAATGTCTTTGGTTCTTGTCAGTTTCCAATTTATTTTTTCACATTCCCATCTGGTCTCATTACGTTCTATTCTATCAATTTAGCCTCCCTGTTCCTGCTTCTGTCCCAAATAATTACATATGATGTTGAATAGAACAGATCTCTGATTGTTGTATTTTTAAAGCTGGACAAAATTAACAAATGAAGTGTGGCATGAATGGTGTCACTTATGAGGAACGCAAGAATTATTACACTTGCACAAGTTTCCTTCTAAACATGAAAGTTCCACATTCACACATTTATGATGACAAAGGTCCTCTAAGCATAGGAAATTGTGTATTGTGTTTTGTTACTATGACAACAAGGCACAGTTGTTATTGCTCTGAAAAAGGTAGAGACATGATCTACATACATGTTTGAATTTATAGAATTATAATGGAGGGGGGTGGGGGGTACACATGGTTAGCACTGTTGCCTCACAGCAAGACGGTTGCTGGTTGGCATCCCAGGCCTTTCCCTGTGTGTATGTGTGTGTGGATTTTCTCCAGGTTCTCCAGTTTCCTCCCACATGTCCAAAAACATGTGGAGGTTAATTGGACATACTATATTGCCCATAGGTGTGGGTTTAAAAGGTGAATGGTTGTTTGTCTCTATATTGTGGCCCTGCAATGGACTGACAACCTGTCCTCACCCTTCCCCCCTATGTGAGCTGGGATTGCACCAGCAGCCCCGTGACCCTCATGTGGAGGATAAACCGATGGAACATAACATAAACAATGGATGGATTAAAATTTCATAGGTTAACAATAATACTAATAATAACAATAATAATACCGAAGGGTTGTAGGTTGTTTATAAAAAAAATGAATGTAGTGCTGACTGTACTATAATAGACCTGGTGTAGTATTCATTTATTCATTCATTCATTTAGTATACAGACACTATATGTATACATATACTGTATGTGGTGTTAAAGTTCGGCACCAATGAATATTTGAAAATATATTATTTGTATGTGATGGAAATGGTATTATTTGATTGAAATTAATCTATACACACAGCACAAATGATGTCATTGCTACTCTAAGTGTTTCAACTCAAAGGAATATGATGGCATTCCTTTGATGGATGACAGTACTGAATCACAAACCGCTTCACAGCTATTCAGATTTCCCCCCCTACTTTAGCACTATCAATATAAAACAGAGTAATAAAGATTTGGAAAGACAGAGCATCTTAACAGCAGCCACACAGCTGCTTTTTACCTGCAGATGGTGTAAACGGAGAATGGAGACAGCCCCAAAGAAAGACAACATATAGCAGAGCTGGAGATAAGCTAGCACGCTTCTCTCTGCCATATCTACGCTCAGCTTTCAAATCCACAAGCAGCCTTCCAGTCTTATCCGATTGCCTATATGCATATCAGTGTGACAGACAAACAAACCCGCACTGGCAACAGAGCAGAGGGTATTTTTGAGTCGTTTTTGTGTCTTTCCCGTGCGATTGTACATAAGTACTTGCCTTTAGGCCCCTCCACTACATACAATAGTGTTTCAGTAGGAATTATTTAATTTGTTATGATTTTCCACACAGAACATTATCTATGTTTGTAACACTTGAGCAATCAGCCAGTAATTTTGCTTAGGCTCTCCAAACAGATTAAGGAAATCACATTCTTGGAGAAAACACAAAGAGAGCACAGCTTCACATTCTGTCGCAGTGTGGGACTTCTCACGGCGCCACTTTAAATTTTGCAACACTCCCAAAAGTTGGTGGAAAATTCTGCTGCTCTGCCTGCCCACAATGCCTCAAGAGGTGGCTGATAATCACAGCTATTACCATGCTTCTAATTAAGGCTTTGCTTGGTAGTGTCTAAATAGAGAGCACAATACTGACAAATTAATTCATGCTCAGATAATAAATCTGATTTGACAAAGCACACAATCATTAACCTCAAAACCTAATGACAGTAACCAGCAGTGTGTGTGTGATGCAGTGATTGTTTGCAGGTGCGGACACAGCGATTGATCAGATCTTCTTTGAAACAATCAAACAACAAAAAGTATTTGACTTTTGTGTTGCTGCGATGTTTTACAGGTGAGACAAGGTATACCCTTGTTGTTTTTATATCTTTTTATATTCTCTCCAGTATTTTATTGTTTGTTTGTTTTTTTTAGGTATTTCAGGTATTATGTTTTATTTATTTTATTTATCTCTGATGTGCAGCACTTTGTTGCAGCTGCTGCTCTAAAGTGTGTTATAAAAAAAAGTTTGATTGGATTGACATGTTTGAACAAAAGTAACCAACAGTAATTAATTTATACCATGAAAAGGAAACATAACTTAACGTTAGACCAACATCTACTTCAGGGGAGTCTCTTCGGACTGTAAACCTCAGGCTGAGCAACAGAGCATATATAGCCATTGCCCATTAATGCTGACAGGCACCATGACAAACAAATGACCATTTCTTGAAATAAAGTCCCAAGTTTGCAAAATCACACACAAATTTAAAAAAGGGTATATCTGAAGCATCATTACTAGGACTGTCAATCAACTAAAACATTTACTAATTATAAAACATTTACTAAATTAAAATCAAAGAACTTGTGATGATCGATCACAATTAATAACATCTATTTGTGTTAAAATGGAAATTGATGTAGCAACTGATTAAGCGTGCATTCACACCAGCCTTGTTTAATATGCTCAGACCAAAGCCTGGAGCATTTAGGTTGGTGTAAATGCAGAGCAGGAAACAAACAACCATCCTCTGGATCTGAGAAGTCTTAACACTTGGGAGCAAACTTTGGCGAGTTGACATCCTGGCAGTGTTGCAGGATTATGCTGGTAGCTGGGCTAAATGTGCTAGTCCTCTGGCTCGGTTCCTTTTATCAATGGCTCTCTTTTTTGTGGCTGAATGGGACCAAATAACTGCACTCCAGTTACAACAATATTCCCACAACATAGTGGAGGGTAATATGGCTGCTGTAAAGTGCAAATGTCCCTACAGTCTGGGCCATGGACTGTTCTTGAATGGCAGATAGAAAATAAATACCAAAATAACAAAACAGATAATGGACAACATTTTGTGCCAATGTTGAACAGTTACTCTCCCCCTCCCATCTCTTGTCCATTTCTCTCGCACTCCCTGCACCGCTGCTGTCGCCCTCTCCACCGGCATGTTTACAGAACACAGAAACCGTTCTCTGGAAAAATACAGGGAACTGCTAACTGTGGCAAAAATATGACAATGCTGGCTGTTACAATCAGGCCTAGGGGAAAACCTGATCACAAGAGTGTGCAGACTCCCTCTTCCCAACTCTCAAGAAACCACCAGCAACACGCTAAACAAACAATTTAAAAGGTTTATTTAAAAAGTACAAAATGTCTGCTGGCAGTGTGGCTGTGAGTGGTTCGAGGAAGTTCGCTGTGAAGTTTTGTAGTGGAACCCAGGATCTTTCTAGACACTCACACACGTCATTCAACCAGTCATGCACACCGGCAAACCATCTCACACTGACATGCAGACACAAGGAAAAGAAACCACGACCCTGGGGCCCATAACACTGGCTAATCACTGGAGAATCTACATTACAACACTTCAGCTACTTGATCCCAAGATGGAAATCAGATAGTTCTGATTTAAATGGAATGTCAGCTTCTGCCACACAAGTGTAGAGTGCTTCAGATCCTGAGTGGGAAAAGAAGTTCCTGGTGATTAGAAAAACTGCAATTTCGTTAGGAAATTAAAATACGTGAACAGCAAGAACAACGATGACAACCGCCATGTGCAGTTATGTGTCTGCACTATGGCCAATGACAACAAGGAAGAAAATTTGCCTTGATGTCCTCTGGGTATGATATTCAGGCCAATGTTCTTGTGTCATATAATTAAAAGCTGCACACGTTCTCCTCATACACACATGGTGGGTAGTAGATAAATCTTGGCAACAAAAGCCTTTGTTAGGACTTTAAATAACACAGCAAAATTGGGAAGATCAGAGCCTGGACATATTATGCTGCAATCCAAGCTTTAAAACCAGACTGGCTCTGCTCACAATTCTTTAGAGTTTTCACTGCACTCTGATTGCTAAATTAAGCAATGAATGTCATGCTTTGTGGTGCACATGACTCTTAACCAAAACAGGTCAGCTAGAAGGAGCACAGAGTCCATCACGCTTATCCCCAAACTCTCACAGTTAAGCAAGTGAAACGACAGTGTGTGCATGTGCATGTGCGATCAACAAACAAACCTAAAGGGCAGTATATGTAGAGATTATACATTCTTAAGAACAGTTCCATGTCTCACTATTATGATTGACTTTTTAGAACACAAACAGACATTTAAAAACAGACTCAAAAATGCTATGGAAAATAAGATTATTTCATAACAATAACAATCTGAGATGTCATTGATGAGCCATACAGAATATTATATAAAACAATGTATTTTTATTATTTCTCTGCTCATGGTGTTGCTTAGCAACTTTCACAAAACACAAACAAAAAAAAATAGAAGTCACCTACAGCAGCAGCACGACTTGCAAGATTGGTAAATCAAGCCAGTGGTCACTAGTATAAATATCACATAAACATTAGAGAGCCAAATATATGACTCATGTTTGAGTCTGAGCCAGAGCTCATAATATGAGCACCTCTGAATTACTGTTATTAGCACAATTCTTGAAATAGTCTCCCACACATTTTGCATAGCTTTGTAAAAAACATTTAACAAGCATTAAAAGACCGTTTTAGCCTCTGATATGTTACACTGAATGTGACCTTTCGTAATATTTGCTGCTGTAATCCACCAGCAGTGGAATGACTCTTTCAAACTGACTGTGCTCTGCACTCACACATATGCATTGTCAATAATTCAATGTGCTCCCCATAGACCTTGGCAGAGGAGTGATCTACAATATGACCTGCACTGGGAATTGCACTTAGCCCTCATCCTAGATATTGTTTGTTGGTGCATAGTCAATATGGTGACAGCATTATTGCTATGATTGATAAGATCTTTGGTACAGGCCCCAACTTTCCATCGGGGGAGAATGCCTTGCACTGATTTACGCCATCAAATCCTTATAATCCTTTGTTTTTCAACACGTGTTTACAGTTAAGGCGCACTGTCCTTGACAACAAGATCATCATCTTGTGATAACTTGCCTTTATCAAATGTTGCAGGAGTCAGAAGCTGCCACGCTCATGGGAGTTAGATAAAGACAACAGCTGAACACATGTCTACATTTCATTTATTTGGTCACAGTGCGGCGCACCATGCTAGGTGGGTTTGTGTGGTTGTGGGCTGACGCACACATTTTGCTGGCAAAGGGCCACGAGGGACACCAGCGAACAGCTGTTTGTGGAGCAGCGGGTTCTCTCAGTAAGTCAGATGGAGATACTGGTGCTACAGTTTGTGTGTGTGTGTGTATGTGTGTGTGTGTGTGTGAGTGTATATAAGCCTTATCGACATTCTCGCATTTATTTATCTTTCAAGTCAATTGATTCTTTCCATCATTAGCAATTCATTGTGTAAGCTCAATAATCAACTGCAATTACTTGGACATTTAGTGTATCCAGCTCCCGCATTAATAAGGACTATTTTTCTCCACACTTCGTTTGTAATTGAACAATCAAACAAGTGAAAGGAATTGCTCAATGACTCGAATGCCTCAAACCCAGTCCTCCTGAGCTCCTGCTGTTGCAAAACCACTTTATGTTTTCAAGTAAACCCCATGCAGCACAGAAATTACAGTGCCATGGGTAAATTGCTTGAATGTTTAATTCTGTATGGATGAGGGTGAGCAGTGGACTGCAGGGAGCCAAGGAATGTAAATGTGTTTTAGTATAGTTGTGCTTCTCCTTCCTTGACTTTCTGAATTCCTTGTGTGCATTTCAGATTTTAAATAATATTTGGAGGCACAAACAGTGAACTCCCAGGGAGCGGAAACTCTTCCCTGGTGCAGCGAGTGTTAGTGGACAGGAAGAAGCTCAGTTAATTGAATTCTTCAGTCCAGTGGTGAGGAAGTCAGTGTGCAGCCGCCAAAACGCTGCGCATACTTAATTCATGACAGAGGTCATGGCAGCGGTCAATTAAAGACTGGACACCCACCAGTGGCCAAAAAGCTGAAGGGAATTCATAAACACTTATTCACACCATCCCACTCAATATCAGAGGACAATTGACTGTAACATTACTATAAATTTACATTTTCATAAACTTTCTTTCTTACCATTTGCCATTGTTTCTCTTCATTTCTACTCACAGATCCGTTGTAGCAGGTCTTTCTTGGGCATTTCTTTACCATCTTCACACAGCAATAATCCATAATTTAGTGTAATATGTTCTTGTGTTCTGTTGTGACTGGCATCTCAACAAATAACCACAGTGATATGGTGTAAGTCTGCAATACACAGCTGTCAGACAGCTCTGATAAATACTGCTGCTTCACATCTATTTTCACATGCAAATGGTTTCGTGGCAAACACCTGGTGACACTGTGTTGAGCAGCAGCAAGGTTCTCTTCAGCATACCGCATGTTATCGTTTCCACTGTCACCCTTTTATTCTTTCCACTGTCGTGCTACTACAAATTTGATAACCGGTTATATAAATGAGTGAATGCATTAATCAAAAGCAAATATAAAAACAACTTATAAGTTTTTGTTTTCAAATTATGTTACTGAATAATGGCGTACAAGCATTAAAATGTTCACCATTTGTTCTAACACATAAGATTCAACTGCATGAACACGTTACCTCCACAATGAAGATAGCAGTGACATGGCCCACTCCTGTGACAATGACCAAAACGTTAATTAGTACTAAACGCAGTATAGTTCTTGCTGACTGGAATAAACCAAAGCAGGGCAAATGCAGATGTTTGACCTGATTCATCTAGAGGATAAACCACAAAAGTCTAACAATGTAATTATATTTCACTCTATGGGAGAAATGAGTGTCCACAAACATTTCCAAGGTAATCTATCCAATTGATGCTGAGCCATTCACTCCGTACCAAAGACCTCACTGCTAGCCTGGCTTATTATCAAAGCCATTTTGATTAAAAAGCAGCACTTTCATTTAAAAGTTTTTGTTCATGCAGCATTATTTTGTACAAATATGTCCCCTGTGGTCAATCAGTACAGTTCTTGCCAGAAGCCTGCATCTGTGGCAAAGATTTGCATTTCTCTGCTGGAGCAGTTACAGCAGCAGCAGCAAATTTCATTTTGTCATCCTGGAGTTTCATATATTGCTCAAGCTCTTGTAATATTCCAGAGCTCATTACTCGCTTTATAAATGTTTCACCGTCATGTCTCAAGTTTGAGACCGAGTGCGAAGAAGTTAATATCACGCTTAATGTAAAATAAAAATAAGCATGGTTGTTTATGAGAATGGTTGCCCTCAGGTGGTGCATGTGCGTTACATAACAGATAATGTAGAGCTGGAAGATGAAACAGAAAACAAAACAAAGATGTTTTCACAATGGAAAAGTTTACATTACAGAACAGTATTGTGAAACTGTGGACTACATGTCAAACTCTCTACGTTAGCTGGTGTGGCGAAAATCAAGCGCCATCAAAAACTTGTTCCAAGGTGCGTGGAGTGCTGGAAAAAAAACCTTTGCAGCACTGAGAAACCAAGCACACACTGTAATGTTTCATTATGGAAAAGTGAGTCATTCTTTTCCCCGTCTCTGTGAGACAATCAATGAGCAGCAGGCTAAGAGGAGGAAAGTGACCATGTTTTATTTACTTTCTCAAAGTGACATCAAGCCTTGTTGGAAATCCCCATCATCATCCCAGAGGCAGAGTGTTGTGGTGTGTTGATGGATTTTGCAACAAGGGTGCATCTCTGGGTGGTTTGAAGATGCAATTATGTTAGTAATGGCTCTGCCACAGCAAAATGAAAGAAGCAGCAGGGGTGAAAAAGATCATATACAAGACCCAGTGTGCAGCTTGACAAGTGTAATCACGCGTCTCTAATCCTAACCTCTAAAAATGCTATTTTTACACGGCTAGATGTGGGTTATACTGTCCGGATTACAAAGACAGATTATTATAAGATTTTCATAATGTCCAACATCAGAGTTTGATGTTTTGTATTTGATTGTGACAAGGTGAGTACAGAGGACAATCAGGTGTTACTGCACTGAAAGGCTATAATTCATGTAATGCCTCATAACAAATTAATTTTCTTTGTGATCAGGGAGAAATGTTTCGAGGGGGAGGCTTTTACTGTGAGCAGAAGTGACAAGACATGGCTCTCAGAGTGGGAAAAACACTTAAGACACTATTGAAGGGGAAAAAGCAGGGGGTGAATATTTTACTCTGAAATTCAACCCCACTTTACAGCTTACACGGAACACAGCATATTGTATTAAAATAATGCAGACAAAAAACCTCAAAGACCATAATGTAACAATGATACCATGAACAACAGTGTTAAGATACCGACCTCCTGTCCAAACATATGTTCAAACGATAAGCACTGTGTCAGGACGGGAAATCTACCAATAGCCATGCTTATAATCTGCCCATTTCCCTCCTCATATATTATCTCATATACCCCCCATGATAGAATCAGGATGAAATGAGGTCAGGGAAAGGAGATACAGTACAGTATATAGATCCAGTCTGCTATAAATCTTTATTTGCATCATCACCATATAAAAAGAGGGGATCTATTTCTAAGGATGTTGTTCTTCACAGAGCACAAATTATCTAAATCAGAACAACAACAATATGCATTTCTTTTAAATTATCACCTTAAATTTCAATGATTATTTTGGAGTCCCTTTTCATGATAGCACATCAACCAATTCAAGCAGCACTCCAGTTTTTTCTAACCATGACGCTACGTGTGCCCATCTGTGTCGTATGTTGTTGCACAATGCAGAGCACATGGTGCACAGGTTGGGAGGAGAAGAACAAGCAGGTGGGAGGTTCACTGAAATGAAGCAGCCAGAAGCGAGTCGTTGGTTTTTGTGGTGGAAATTTTGTCTCGGATTTTGCACTACATCCGTCGTCTGGTGCAACATCAATCTGCCGATTTTATCAACAGCAAAGTCGACTCTTGAAGCAAATCCACAACAATAATGCAAAAACGTCTGACACAAACGGATCAATAAATAAATACGACTGGTTCTTGCACAATCTGTTGACATGTCTGATTGCTGTATATCAAAATCCAATCATCTTGTTGGAATGAAAAAGAATTGTCGTGATGAGAAACTGCAGCACTAATTGGGTCTGAAGTGGTTGAAACAGAGGATTATAGCTATTGAAATTCTGGAAATCACTTTCTTTTTAATAGTGTTTTTTTTTTTTTATTGTTATTATATCAGACACGAGGAGCCAGTTTCAAGTTCAGTGTGTTATTTGCTTTCCACCAGGCTATAAGTGTGGTATCTATATGATCCTTACTGATTTAGCAATAAATGTAATATGCTGATTTAGAATTTCAAGACAGATGTATTCGAAACCAATGTGTCATCAGTGTCAGATACACTGAAGCTAGTGGAAGATGGTATAAAAAAATGCATTTAGTCTGCATTTAATCTGGGTGAACAGGGGTGATGGGAAATGGATGGCTACAGCCAAGGATACAGCCAGTTTGTTCCACAGTCATTTTCTCATCTTTCGAAAAGCTTCTCTAAATTTGAACGACGTTTTAACAATAACTTTTGTATATTTCAGAATCAGCAAACGTCCGTTGAATATCAAATTTAACAAATAACAGGCTTGTGCAGATTAGCTAACGTGATGAAAGTGATGAAGAGCCACACCAAGCTTACTGAACTGAATCACAAGATGGATAAAGTCAAGGAGAGGCACACATAAAAATGGTAATTTTCCTAAAACAATGGTAATATTAACATGCATTAATAACACATGAGGTTTGTGAGGCTTATTTTAACATGTTAAGTTTTGCCAACACACAAAGCCGCCCTGAACACAAAGTACAACTGAGGTCAATGGAACAATCATTCTTCCAGGTCCTTCTGAGAATTCATGTGCATTAAAGACGCATTAGACAAATGGACCTTTTAATGTGATGAAAAATCAATTGCGCACCAGGATTTATTGCAACTCAAGTGAATAACTGGTCAGTAGCAGGCAGCAGAAATAAAACTCAATAAAACAGTAAAAACCGGAACAATGGAAATGTATGAATAAAAACTACTGCATGACAATAATTTAAAAAACGCAAGATTTTTAATACTGATACCTTAATTAATATATGCTATTTGGACCATACAGTGTGATATTAAATGGAAAGAAAAGATGAGAAAAATTGGTCTAACTTAAGTAAGGAGTTATCAAAGGGAACGTAAAAGTGCTTTCTGCCTGTCATTCTGGTGAGACAGTGGCAATACCTGAGGCTGCCCACAGGCCAGGTCTGCTCCACTGGAGTTTCCCCAGAGCTCCTTCCCACCACCTGCTCTCCCAGCTGTGATGGAGCGGCTCCAAAAACTCTTTAGTGTTCTGCCATCCACAAGGAAGGGAGAGCAACTTTAGTCTAGCTCCATTTGTTTCTGTAACTCAATAAGTGACACGATTGAAAGGCACAGAGAATAAGAAAGGATTGTCTGGGGAGCTTGACAACAGGCTCATGTGAAGAATATGAAGCCTCCTGTATTTTGACAGGCAGACAATTGAGAGCGCAGAATCTCTCCAACATCTGTTTTTTTTTATTTTGTGATGTTGCTGATATAAACCTTTTTGAGATGTCACTTGATTCCCTGCTACCTTCCCTCGTTATTGTGTCTCTTCAACCAGAATGGCAGTACAACCAACTGCAGGTAACAAACAAGCACAACAACAACACTTGTGTTTGTGTGTGTCCCTACATGGATGCTTATTGTAGGTGAGATAGTGCTTTCACTGTGAAAGACTTACAGTTCGACTTGACGTGTTCATTACGAGAAGTTATATGAATATTAAAACGCGGTCACAGCTCAGTGCCATTGACTGGCAGTTCAATCTGGAATTTCCTATTGTGTCATGAATTGGACAGAGAAAGAGAGCATTACAAAGATCAATAACTTCTCTCTGTGCCCATTTAATCTCATCAAGAGCTTGGTTTCATGGCACTATCGAAATGAGCCGCTGTAATACATGTAATTCACAGCTGGAATCCAATCTCTATGTGAAAACATTGGCTTGGTCTATGCACAGTATCAGTCAAGCTGGTCTATCACCGTCCAGTAGGACTGGCTGCGCCTCCCTCCCTCACTCACTCATTCATTCACTCACTGGCCATGTGAAACAGATCCTGCTTCAAAAAAAATAGGAAACAATCAAGGGGCTGTTCTTGTAAATCATCATCATCAGTCGGCTGCGGAGCAGTTGATCACAAGTACAGCAATTGTGTCAGGGATCAGTTCACCTTCCACATCGTCCAACAGGTTCTGGACAGGTAGTTCGTCCTTTGACGTCCTGGGCGCCCTCTACCCTGGGATGGGACGTAGAGGGCATATGTCCTGAGTGGCTCCTCTATGGGCATCCTGAGGGCGTGTCCAATAAAGAGCAATTGTCGCTGTCTGACTCTGTTGATGACAGGCTGGGTATTTGTGGCCTTGCATATCTGAGCGTTGCTTACATGGTCAGTGCGCTTAATGTTCAACATGACTCTGAAGCAGGATGTGGCAAATGAATTTATCTTGTTCTCCATGTCGAACGACAGTACCCAGGTTTTACATTCATAAAAGGAGCACAGACACACAAGAGACATTGAAGAGCTTGATCTTTGTAGCAGTGGGGAATGATGGGTTTCTCCAGATCTTTTGGAGTTTTCAAAATGCAGTCCATGCAAGTGCCCTTCTTCTGCTCAAGTCGTTCTTACTGGATGCCATTATGGATCCAAGGTATTAAAGTCGGATACATGTGTAATAGGCTGACCATACACTTCCAGTGGTGGCTGTGGGTTGCAGTTGTTGGTCATGTACTCGGTTTTGGGAACACTAATGATGAGACCTAGTTGTTTTCCTGCAGCGGCAGTCCGGGTAAGTTGTGCCTGTGCTTTAGGTATTGATGACTCGAGTAAGGCAATGTCATCGGCAAAATTCAGATCATTTAAGTTTTTGACTGGGTGTCTTCTAGACTGGCGAGGGTGTGTAACAGTCAGTGTCTACAATTGATTTATTCATTAGGAAGTCAACGAGTACAATAAACAAGGGGGCAAGAACATCCCCTTGCAGCACCCCTGTGGTGACTTGGAATGGATCAGAGATGTTACCATCCACCATGACAGCACTTTTAGAATTGTTGTAAAGTACACTGATGGCATTGACAATAATAACCAGGATACCATAGTGGCAAAGAACGGCAAACATGACATTCCTATCGATGGAGTCGAACGCTTTCTTGAAATCTATGAATGTAATAAGTGGCAGTTGGTGGGTTTGAAATACTTCAGTGATCCTACGAAGGATGTGTATTTGCTGGGCACAGCTTCTGCCTTGACGGAAGCCGGCCTGGTTGTTCCTCAGGATCGGATCAACATGATCCCTTATCCTCGTTAAAAGTATTTTGTTCTATCTTGGCGGCTATGGACATCAGAGTGATCCCTCTATAGTTGGTCAAGAGATCCCCTTTCTTAAGGAAAGGAAACAAAGTTTGTGGGCCACTGCTCATGTGGGATAAGTGTTACAAAGACTTTGGAAGAGAATGTATGTATGATGCTTGCCATTACATCTCCACCCCCTCGGAGTGCTTCGGCAGTAACTGCACAGTCCAGGCCTGCGGCTTTGTTGTTGTTCATGCTTTTGATGGCCTTTAGTGTTTCCTCAAGTATGGGTGGGTCGACACAGATGGGTAGGTCCTGGTCAGCTGGTGGTGGGGGGACAGATGTTTGTGGTCCGCTGTGGTCCGTCATTGTTCAGTAGGTCTGAGAAGTACTGTCTCCATTCAGCAAGAAGCTTGTTGTCGCTAAATGGGGGTGATCCATCTCGCTTCTTTACCTTTGGGTTGGCTCTTCTGTTCTGGCCGGAGATTAATTTGATGATTTTCCATGTAGGGTTGTGGTCACCTTTTTTGTCAGTTTCTTCAAGGTTTATTTGTTGTTGTGTGAAGGCAAGTTTGTCACGCCTGTAGGACTCATTTAAGCTCGAATTGAGTTGTCTCCATGTCTCTTTTGACCGACGGGTCCTTGCAAGCAGGTATTTCTTCTTTGCTTTGTCTCTCTGATCACGTATCTCCACGGTCTTATCTGACACCCAGCTAGGCATCCCACCACCTTTTGCTGCTGTTGCTGCTACAGCCTTCTCCCACTGGGCATACCTCTCAGTGATTGGCGTTGAGGCATGGTCACATTTAAGATCCTTGAATCTGTTTGAAAGCTCGATCAGAAAAACCTCCTTAATTTGGGCTACCCTTAACTTCCTCGAGTTGAACTGAGGCCTCCGGCATGGTTTCCCCTTGGATGTACGGAGACTGGTGGTGAGCAATATACTCAGGATACGATGGTTTGAATCCAGCTCTACCGAGTTGTGTGCTCTACAGTTCCGTAAGGAGTTCACCCATTTGCTGTTGATTAGGATGTGGTCGAGCTGATGAGTGGAGCCGCCTGGGTGCATCCAGGTCCAGAGGTAAATATAAGAGTGGAAAATTGATTTATTTTCTTGTCAAGAGAAGAAACAGAAGTTTATAGAATAGAATAGAATACAAAAGCGCTTTGGGGGAAAATAAATCAGAATACTGCTATATGCCTTTGTTCTCCAAAATGACTGAATTGCAACTGCATGAAACAATATGGTATATTTACAGAAACTGTGGCAGAAATGTAAAAGTAATTTGTTGAAATATTTGAACATGCTAATTTGTGCATCCTTGCTTTCCCTTGTGACTTTGCAGTGACCTCAAATCCACTTTCACCAATTTCCTGAATGAAGAAAACTGAAGGAATGTGATGAAGTCATTTGTGCCACTACCATGTAAAGCTGGTATTTTAAGAGTACACTATAGAACAAGCAGCTTCACTACAGACTATAACCAATGCAATATGATCAAGCCTGCAGAACCCATAATATAAAAAGCACAGGCACATTTCTAATTGCTCATTTTCCATTTCAATAATGGAAAGAGATTTCAAGTGCACTTGTTGGCAGCCAACTCCCACTGAGTGGGGAAATAAACACCCATGCAAAAAGGAGTGATTAAGTCAATGTAGTCTGAATGTCCAGCTCCTGTCTCTGCTCACTTCACGCTCGATGGAACAAGGTTGGACAGCGAACTAATAGCAGACGAGGGACCGAGCTCAAACAAGCAGGGCCACAGACCCTGTGTTGTTGCAGAGAGCCTGCTTGTTAATAGAAGCATTGGAGTTTCACAGCAGAGGGTGAGATCGGGTAAACATTTTGTAAGTCTGCTTCAGATGAGTGTTTACCTGCAAGGAAAGTCTTCTTTTGTTGTCCCTATAGGCAAAAGCCAGTGTGTCTGCAAATGTCTCAGACACCTGCTGGGCCAAAGTGAGAAGCTTTATCACAGGCTAACCACAAATGACATGGTGAATCAGTGCTATTGTTGCAACCTCATGCCTTGTGTTACTTAGGAGTCACTGTATTCAAAGGTTACAGTTCAACTACAAGTTAGATCTAATTTGCATACAAACTCAATGACCTGTGTTGAGACTTTTCATGAAAGTGAAATACTATCTGCAGGGCAGCTCACACAAACCATCCCAATGAGTTCTCGGGAGGAAATATGGCCACAGCAGGTATCATTATGTTCACAAGAACTGACAATTTACATTTGTTGCAATGCAGCTGCAGCCTTTTGTTTATTTTTCAAATTACAATACGGGTGGATGGATAGATTTTGTCCGCTACAAAATATAAGCCAGTGAAAACATTGAAAACTTGTTTTCTACTTTTTCCAGGCAGTATTTACTAGGTCTTAAGTCCTTGTAGTATCAAAGTGTGTCTGTGAACATATCGCCCTTTAATTAGTCTTGCTTTAAACGAGTGGATAGGTTTGACCTCAGTGATCACTTATCTAGCCGTTACAAACAGCCAACATTTGTGTCTTATGGTCAGTTAGTCTCTGTTAATGGGAAAAACTTAATTGGGAAGTCTCTGCCAAAGGACATTTGCAGAGCAAATCCGTCCTGCAAGCAACATCCTTCACAATAGGGGGGCTTACACAGTGTTAACTTGTAGTGCCCATCACTCTTCTCCTAAATGCCTGCAGCATCAATAAAATGCTTCTGCCAAAGACACCCGAGTCTCCCAAACCCTCTTTCAAGGCCTCACTAGATGTATCCACTGAACACAGGAATCAGCACACTGTAGGGTCAGACCACTCATGTTTTAAGATTTCAACATGGTAAAGCAGAGGTAGTAGAACATATGTACCACAGAGCTGAAGAATATATATAAACTGCCTTTGCAAAATAAATGACAAATTGATTACTTGATGTCATAGTGTAGACATAAACCATACTGCTTCATATATTTCACAACTAAAATTTGGAAATTAGACACAAATAAAAAGGTATGTTTTTAAAGAAAATAACTCTTTGCTCCGTCTTGCACCAAACACATTTTAAAAAAGGTCTGCAGTTACATGGCTCAACCACCCAATTATAAGATGCATAATAAATCACACAACATGGCAGAAAGTCTTTACTATCCCAACAGTCTGTGATTGGGGGCATTTATTTGTTATCACGGTCACTGTGGGATTTGATATCCTTTGATTTAATCCTGAAAAAAAACACGAAAAATCATTTCTCATTGCAGCCCTATATTATATGAATAAATGAAGATAAATAGAAAAATGAAATCACTTCACATTAAGGATCACATAATGACTTTGAGATGCCTCAGATTTACACTCGATAGATTTCATTTGGTGCATTTTGAGGAATGGGTCTGCAATTTTAATAGCCCCATTGATAGCAAATAATACGGGCTTCAAGAATCCATTCTTTTATTTATTCTTACAATCTTGAAGACAGACCAATCTATATCTGTAAAGATTATCTCCCAAAGACATAAAACATAAAATTTCATCATGATGTAAAATGTTTACTTGCCATTTTTATACCCAGACCACAGCTTATTAAATCTAAAACAGGAGAATGCATCATTTAATACACCGAGTCAACGTTCTGCTACAAAAGACCCTGAAGTGCATTGATTTTGTCTGTGATGCACTGGGATGTTATTCGTTTTTCTCTTTTTATGTCTTCTGTTCACTTATTATTTCTAAGACTATAAGACAGACATGGGCATTTTATGGCCCGCGGGCCACATACGGCCCTTTGGGCATCCCTGTCCGGCCCGCGGTATGTCAGTCATAAACACAGATGAACAAGTATTTATGCTCGATTGCAATACAACTGTGTTGCTTTTATTTTGAAAAGCCTGACGTATGGACGCACGTATCTGTGTATGTCTGCACAGCGACAGGTGACGCTAGCCAGTTACCCCTGGCCACCTAAAAATGGTGGCTCACATTAAAAAAAGAATAGTTCATTCCAAATGGCGCATTTTCAACAAGACATGGACCGCTAAATATTTCTTTACAGGCGTCAAAGGTAAAGCCATGTGCTTAGTTTGTGGAACACAAGTCGCTGTGTTTAAAGGTGACATCGAATGCTTGTATCACACATATATGTTAGTTATGGAGGTCTACTTACATATATTAACTTGTTTTCATGGTTAAAACCTCCTAATCGCTGCAAACGAGCCAATCAAAATATCTCCTCACTGACGCTCTCGTCAGCCGCGCTGTTTCAGACCAAAATCACACCCCCAGAACGTGGACTGTGTTGTGATTGGCCAGCCAACGAGAGCTTTGTCACTGTCCTGTGATTGGCCAGGTACCTGGAAGTGACGTAATTGGTAGGCCAACTCTCAGATACACAGCTCCCCCTCTGGCACGGTGGATGCTCTGCATCTCAGCAGCTACAACGAGAGTAGTTCTTCTTCTTCTGCGGTTGAATGTACGCAACCGGATGTGCCCGGACTAGTGCCGCACCAGGAGGCGCTACGGTGGTGAGAGGAGTGGTGAGGATTTCTGATGACGACGACATCAAATTACGGAAGTGCCGATCCACTTCGCAGAGCCCAGGAAAACAATAAAACCCTATTTTCTTAGTATAGTATAATAGTATTCAACAGTAGTCATTTGATATTTCTAATAGAGTTGGTTAGTAGTTGTGTTTGTATGCTGCCCAATTTACACAAACAATAACATTTACTGCTTTTTTAGATAAGAGATAAAATTAAAATAATATTAATTCAAATTTGGCCTAGCCCTCAACTAGGGATGTAACGATTACCGGTATGACGATAAACCGCGGTAAAATTCCCGACGGTTATCATACCGTTTCAAATTTTAATTATCGTTAAAACCGTGATTGATTACCGCAACTGATTACCGAAAAACTCACAGTGATACTGCTCATTTCCTGGAGAAGCAGCAGCACCTGAACGGCACTCGCTCAAGCGGGCGCGCATGCGTAGTTTGCACTGTCTGTCCAGCGACAACACGGCTGAAGCCACCTGCGCTCCAGAGATTACCGCCCCCCCCCCCCCCCCCCCCCCCGTAAGATCAGAAGTCTGGACATATTTTGTATTTTTAAAGGATGTTGAGGGTAAACTAATTGAAGACAATCAATCCTTGTGCAGAAAATGCAAAAAAAAAAACTCCGCGAAGCCACTTCCAATATGATGAGCCATCTCCGTGACCACCACACACAACTTTTCAGCGAGTAAGTCAACAAAAACGGGATTTCGGAATAGTGGGAAACGTCATGGTTTGTCTCGCGAAAGCGAGTAGTGTGCAGACGACACATACCGTAGCAGACCAAAATGTGTTTGTTTCTGTGTTTTTTTATTTAATTTTTATGCTGTGTACGACCGCTGCTACTTAATTATTATCCGACACAGAGTGAGGACCTGTGTGTGTGTGTGTGTGTGTGTCAGTCAGTCAGATGATAATTATTATTAATAATAATAATAATAATAATAATAATAATAATAATAATGATAATAATAATAATAATCATATAATATAAAATATCTTTTTTTAAATAAAACTTGGTTAAAAGATTTCAGTGTGTGTGTTCAGTTCTTTTGGAACATTTTGAACACATCTAACAATACCGTGATAATATTGATAACCGTGATAATTTTGGTCACGATAACCGTGATATGAAATTTTCATATCGTTACATCTCTACCCTCAACAATATTTTTGTTTCTCATATGGCCCCTTGGGGAAAATTATTGCCCACCCCTGCTGTAAGACTTTAGTGAATTAGTTCAACTGATCTTTTCTAGACACATAGTCCAGTATGGATGCATATTCAACAATAACATAATTACATAATAAATATCCCATAAAAAAGATCAGAAGAAAATAAATTGAGAAAAAAATACATCTGTAGTCTACAGACACGTATGGTGGCAAGAAAACTGCCTGGTGTCTGAAGAAGTGGGTCATAAAATATAAACTGAGCTTGATCCAAGGTCAAACCTCCTTTGAAAGCACTAACCTTTGTATAGCTGTGAATCATAACATTACACTATTCAGAACTGCCTCAGTTCAGCCACATGGTGTGTGGTGTCTCTCTTAACATAAGGTCTGGACTCTGACTGCTTCTTTGTAGAGTAAATGTACTTTTTCGGGTCATGGTCCTTTTCCATCACCAACATTTACTTCAGAAATATCACACATGATTTAGGTTTGAACTGTCAAATCAGCATGATTAACTAGAGATAACAAGATTTGGTGCCATCACCTCATTTAGCACTCCATTCATTCAAGATCAGTACAGCTTCAGTTGCGTCAACTCTTGATGGATTGTACATAGGGATGTAACGATTACCGGTATGACGATAAACCGCGGTAAAATTCCCGACGGTTATCATACCGTTTCAAATTTTAATTATCGTTAAAACCGTGATTGATTACCGCAACTGATTACCGAAAAACTCACAGTGATACTGCTCATTTCCTGGAGAAGCAGCAGCACCTGAACGGCACTCGCTCAAGCGGGCGCGCATGCGCAGTTTGCACTGTCTGTCCAGCGACAACACGGCTGAAGCCACCTGCGCTCCAGAGATTACCCCCCCGTAAGATCAGAAATCTGGGCATATTTTGTATTTTTAAAGGATGTTGAGAGTAAAATAATTGAAGACAATCAAACCTTGTGCAGAAAATGCAAATAAAAAAACTCTGCGAACTTCGCGGCGCGAAGCCACTTCCAATATGATGAGCCATCTCCGTGACCACCACACACAACTTTTCAGCGGGTAAGTCAACAAAAACGGGATTTCGGAATAGTGGGAAACGTCATGGTTTGTCTCGCGAAAGCGAGTAGTGTGCAGACGACAGGTACCGTAGCAGACCAAAATGTGTTTGTTTCTGTGTTTTTTTATTTTATTTTTATGCTGTGTACGACCGCTGCTACTTAATTATTATCCGACACAGAGTGAGGACCTGTGTGTGTGTGTGTGTGTGTCAGTCAGTCAGATGATAATTATTATTATTAATAATAATAATAATAATAATAATAATAATAATAATGATAATAATAATAATAATCATATAATATAAAATATCTTTTTTTAAATAAAACTTGGTTAAAAGATTTCAGTGTGTGTGTGTTCAGTACTTTTGGAACATTTTGAACACATCTAACAATACCGTGATAATATTGATAACCGTGATAATTTTGGTCACGATAACCGTGATATGAAATTTTCATATCGTTACATCTCTAATTGTACAATAATTGTATGGCTTTACACTTGAAACTGCACGTGTGCTCGAGTCTGCAGTGGCTTTAATAAAAGCTTGATGTTGTGAAACCATTTCTTGAATGAGATTACAGTCGGAGCACTTAAATAATAGCTGACAGTATTATACTGTAAAATTTAATTCTATACAGTCAGTATATTGTTTACAGGAATAAAATATTCCATAAAATATTAGCAACTATAGCTGCCAGCCTATTTATAGTGATTTAATGGAGGATATTTGTTACAGATGTTACAGTTTATTATTCTGTTAGTAATTCATAGTTTTAAGTTCTAATCTTTGCAACTTTTTTTTTACATACAGAGTGGTTCATATTTTGAGGATATTTATCTCACATTTAAATATATTACAATATGAATACTGAACTCAAACTCTTTTTTGAGTCAAATTAAATCAGGAATGCAATATCCGTCAGAAAAACTGGAATTAGATATTAAATCACTCAGCTGTCGAGCTGATTCTCTTGCTCACTTTGGCACATATTGGATTGGCCTAAAAGTTGAGGAAAATGCTGATTATCATTACACAGTTTAGCCCGACGGCTTTAAATCTACAGTTTGTGTGAAATAACTATAATCATATTTTAAGTGAATTTTTGTTTATAGAATATGTATTTTCCATCTCCTTTGCAGATAATTATCCTCACATTAATACTTCATTGCATCAGTCTGGTGTCAGAGCCAGCACCATATTGAAACATATACACAACAGCTGCTGAAGAAAAGCAGAGGAAAACAAATCAAGTCACATCGGCATGAATCAAGTAATTAGGTGTTACAATAACACAACCCTCAGTATTCAATTTTGGACAAAGCTTATGGTATTTAGGTAGTTCCTGACTGTTTTTTTTATTAAAAAGTCATTGCTAATTATTCACTCAGACTTACTCACTTAGAGGATCCTTGTACTGACAATGTTTCTGTGCATCCTTCAATAGATCTAGATCAAACACAGATCACAAATAAACAAATGTGTTTGTTTGAGGGAGAGTTTTTTTATTTAAAAAGAAACATGATCAGGTTTCTAAAAGACATGGATGTTTAATTCAAAAGATTAAAATTACACCACTTCCAAGATGGTAATGGTATAAAGTTACCATTACCTTTATATATTTATAAAGTAATAAATATATAAAGTAATATCAAAGAGACTGAAGAGAGAGATATAATCTCAAATATTGAAAAAATAATGGGTAAAGGTTTCCAAAGTGGGAAGAAGAAGGTTACTCAGTCTCTGGTGTGATGGCATGAGTGCTAATGAAGTTTAGAGGAGGACTAAAGTCCTTAAGAGATCTGTTCATTGAAGATATTGGTATTTTTTTGTTTTTTAAACTACATATTTCTGGAAAACCCATTTTTTGGGTGATGATATGGAGGAATGTTTCATCGGACCAGAAGTGTAGCAGATGCATGGACACATTGTTTTGTTAAGGGCATACTTGAGGTTGTTTAGCAGAATGAAGTATTAAGCCTTAAGTATTAAGAGATAATAATTCAACCTCAGCATGTCTAATTTCTTCCATTTCCACTCTCCCTTGGTTATTGCTAATATACAGAAGAATGAAGTCACACAAGCAGTGGGTTGTATAAGACAAAGCCTGCCTATTAGCAGTCTGTGACCCTGCCCTTTATGTCTTCCATACAATGAAGCAGCACTTCCTGAAACAGTTTACAAGCTAAAGCAGATATCAGCCAGACTTCACTACGTCCCAGAGACACGATTACAGGCACAGCTGGTTTTTACATACATATAAAGTTAGTAGAGGCCATCATATAAAACATGGTACTAACTATTGCTATAATCCTCTTTGCAAAAGAGGAATAGTAAAACGTGTCTTAAGTGGAGACAGCAGCATGACAATGAATGTCATCCCAGTACTGAAAAAGAGAACAGCTTCAACACGACACAAACTGTCTCCATACCAAAGTCACTGTATGGTTGATAATCCTGAATGTGTGAAGGCTAAACAGGCAAAGGGATTATAGAGCACACGATATTGTATTAATCTATTACAGCCTGCCTGACAGGTATTCAGGACTCGCAGCTCAGGTCACTACCAGCACTTGCATGACAAGCTGTACCAATAAGCAACAATAAGCTTCCCTGGTGTATGAAAACAAAGTGGATTATTGTAGCAATGTGGCAGCCAGAATCATATGTTATAAAATAATATTGGTTATACAATTTCCAAGTCAAATCAAACTGGACAATAAATCATCAAAACCATCAAAGACTCAAACCTTGACTTTGATTATCGACCATGGATGACACACACGGGAAAAAAGCATGGTAAACAGATACAAGTCAAACAGTTTGTTGTGAAAGACAACCAAAGCCAGAAACAAGAAAGGAATGCATGGGGGCACATTCATTTCACAGCAAGTTAACACAGAAGTGCAAGCAAATCCAAGTCCAAGACTAAAGTGCACTTGTGACAACTGTGTGCACATGAGTGACATTTCAACCATGCAGTACACACTCTTAAAATGTCCTCACTCATTCATCTGTGTGTCCCTGCCCTCGGTTCAGTACAATTCAGATCGGCACAAATTATATGACACAAGATTCAGAAGTTCACTCAGTGATTTACAGAGGAACTCGTACAAAAAACACCAGAATATATTCTTCATTACCAAACTTCATGCATACAGCAACAACTACAGTTTTTTAACTAGTCAGTCATTTGTGAAATTTCCTGCTCTTTTAATCGAACGGCACATACTGAATTTCCCAGCCATTCGTTCCAGAGCGGGAAAATAGAAGCTCATTTGACAACACTGAGGAGGTAGATAAGAGGAAAGTCCAAATGGATATGGAGAGTGGATGTCTTTATGGGGCTCATGAGAGGGTGAATGGCATTGTTTTCCTGTCTGTATAGAGCAATCAAAAATACATTTCTGGAGACTGGAAGTACATCTGATTAGCCGAGTGCTGGGTTTCGCAGTAAATAACCCACAGGAAAAAAACATGGTATCGTCCCACATCTCCATCTCAGAGTAGCCTCCCTCTATTTCTCCACTATGCAGACCGCAGTTTAAGTACGATACGAGTAATTATGTTCAGATGCTGCTGGAAAACACTGACTTTTTCTGTCTTGAAATGTGTTTTTCTAGCTGCAGTTAACATGCACCCAGCAGGTCAACCAACGTCGCAAGAAAAGCTCTTTCATCATCACATTCACTCAGTGTCCTGTTTAGTAACATTGTAGAAATGTTGCCTTAAGAGAAGAATATGATGAGTTTATGTGTGAGTGTGTGTATGATAGTCATTCTTGCGTCCAAAAGTCATAAAGGCTGTTCTTTTTAAATGCCACAGTCTAATGACACCAACAAGTTCAGTGTGTGTGTTTTAGTCCTTTATTGAACTGTGAAGCTGCTATGTTTTACTCAGATTCACACAGAATCAAAGTTTGTCCAAGTTGGAGAATCATGTGCATTAGACAGGCACAAGCAGACCTGGAGAAATCACCAGCATCCTATTTGAGCTCTTTCATCGCCTTCAACTCATGTGGATCCACGGTCTATGTCCTCTGGACACCATTTTTGCAAGAGAGATATGTTGTTTCAGTAAAAATGTGTGACCTACTTTTATGGCACACATAAAAGGTTAGTGGCACCCTGGATTATACAGGGGCAGTGGCACAGTGCGGTGCAGGGTTGCAGGATCTATTTGGACCATGTGGAAAAACATACATGCATATCTTTCTTGTCACTTTAATGTGTGGAGCAACAGATTTGTTGTAATGGATGCAGTGCTTAGACAACAATAAAGCACTAAACGATTCACAACTTCAGACTAGGTGTGTTGTCTCAGTGAGCTACATCACAAGAGTCTTTTTGTTGTTCCATAATGTATCCGGTTGCCATTAGCCCCATGCTGTCCACTGTGGCCGATAAGAGGTGCTGTGAGTTGGATTGTGAGTCAGGCTACATTTATTGCACTCTGGAGCGCCTCCTAGTGGTTTATTTGTGCCTGCAAAACATTTGACGTCTCTCCTACACAGACTGGCAGATTTCTTAATATAAATGTGGCAGCTTGCCCAGAGGAGCCATATTGAGCCACACTGAACAACAGCTCCATTCTGTGATGAGGTGCCCAGGGAATAAATGGCCGACTTACAGTGGTTCCAGTAACAAACTCCATTAAGAAATAATTTGGTTCATCTTCAACCAGCTGGAGGTATTTACTTCTGACACACTTTCACTCTGTATGAGTGTTATAATAGCGTGAGAAGAAATTCAGATTCATCTGTGCCACATCCACTGCGACTGCCGGTGATTCAGAGTCAGGGATGTGCAGTCAGGGGAGGCAGGTGAGGCCAAATTTGTCCACTTTTCTGGACAATACATTTGTTCTCTGTATGATTCCTAGAATTCTGTGCATTTCCTGTTCAAATACAGGGCTGAAACGTGAAGTGCATCAGCTGTGAGCCGAGCCTCCGACTGTGCTGTCCCTCACACACTGAGTTGATGCCTGTGAATGTCTCCCTGTATGTCACCAATATAATGTTTGCAGACACATTTATTATACACACGCTTGCTATTACCTCTAATGAATGTGTGTGACATATTTAGTGGCGAGGCAGACGCTAACTTGCCGCACTGAAAGGAGCGCATGAGAACCCAACAGGTGCTTGTTGCTGCGGTTCTTGGAGGGTGCAAACATGTACCTTTACCTATGCATGTGTACAGAATGCTGATGAGATATGAAACATAACTAGTAGTTGAATAGTTTATAGGCTATTTTACAGGTTCACATATTTGTAAATGAATGAGTTAGTGTGTCATTGCATGTCACTGTTAAAAAGGGTTATGATTTGTCATTTGAGTCTTTGAAACGTGTCACTTGTTTTATCGAGTCTTTACTAACTTTTAACGTCATTTGCTGGTTCGGTCTTGAACGTGTAAGAACAGGAACAAACTGTTGGGAATGGTCAGGGCGTGCAGTAAAAATGTTGGCCTTTGACTAGTGTCTTTAAATTGTTTAACTCGGTCTTCGTCTTTTAACCCTTTTCTTTTCTTTCTTTTCTTTTTTTTTTCCCTTTTGTATTTTAGCACATAAGCACTTTCTGTGAAGCACTTTGGTTGCGGCTCAGCCGTTTGTATATGTGCTATATAAATAAAATTTGACTTGACTTGACAGCCCTAAATAACCTTACTGATGTGCACAACGTGGGGGGGGGAGAAAGCCAGGCTGATTGTTTCTACTGACTGTGAATAAATAGAGGTTCCTGAAACTTGAGGAAATGTCCACAAGCACATTTAACAAAAAATATTATGGGTCACAAGCTGCACAGTTCTCCATGTTAAGTCAAATTCCTCATGATATAAGCAAAAAACAAAGGAAATGTCTAAATATCAGAAACTGAAGATGCAGCTTCAACACAACAATACAAACAACCCAACAACAACAAGCAAAACCAAAACTGAAATGTAAACGCACAGGAATGACAAAGTTCAACAGCTCAGAGTTCAATGATTCACGTGTCACAAAACAAATAAACAACATATTCAGCTCAGTGCCACATCTGCAAGCCCAATAAAGTACCAAAATCCACACGGGGATTTTTCACAGGTTCAAAACACAAAAGCAGAATAATGACAGAGGGGGACTCACAGTTCTGAAGGCCGCCTGTTGTTCCGTCAGCGCCGACGATTCTTCCTCCTCCAGCTTCTCCACTTGTCCGCAGACGATGCTGACGAATCCACACACCGTGTAAATGACGCGGACATCATTAGCACAGGTGTGTCCGGTTTGAATTCCTCCTCCATGGCGCTGCACTCACGTCCAGTTCAAGTCATACTTTTCCCCCCAAGAAACTAAAGCAGTGTCTACAATGTTCGTCCCCTAAGGCTCCGCAAGTTTCCGTAAAGTCCCGAATGAAGTCCAAGATAAAAAAAACTTTAAACAGGTTGTGTGTCAAACCTCCTGCTGTGTGACGCGGAAAGCGTTTATAAAATGGCGGCGTTTGTCACGCGGCTGCTGATTGGGCAACAAGAGGAAACGCATCCACGCAGCAGGTTATGATTGAGTTAATCACTCACAGGTGTGCGCTTTGACATTTGATAATGGCATGAAAGGAACGACAAGAGGAATGTTTTCGTTTTTAAAAGTTTGTATTTCAATGACCCATAATCCTAATTTATACAGTTATCTTCCTTCATTGTACGTGTATTTGGTACACACTTGTGATGGACAGATAGATAGATAGATAGATAGATAGATAGATCAATTCCCACTTCATTTTTTGCTGAATCTTCAAGATTTGTCTGCTTTTTGGTTGTTTGGGATGTTTTTGTCATGTAAGTGGGAAACAAATGCCTGAATATTTCTTTCAACAAGTTATGGTCTTGTGTTTTAGGTCATTATTAAAAGGATTGATTACTCTTGTACTCCCCATGGCTTTACTGTAAGAGCTAATATTGTCTCATAAGAAAGTTATATTGGTTTCATAAACTCAATACACTGCAGCCTTGGCATTTTTATTTTTATTTTTTTTTAGCATTTTCATTACAGTCTTATGCACCTTTTTTTTAATTCCTCTTGCTCATTTTGGGCTTCACCCCTCCAAAATGTACCTCTCAGCTGTGTGAGTAGGTCAGGCTGAGATTTAAGCCAGAGACGTTGTTCGTCAACAGCACATCACATATAGTGTCATGTCAGACTTTTACAGATCTACACTCGTTTTTAACATCAGCAGCAAAAATTCTGAAAGCCAGACACATTTGGAAGCTTAGTAAAAGTGTTTCAGGATGGAGTGATGTGATTCAGAAAGAAAGCAAGCCTTTTTAAATGTTTTACTTTATCGCATTTGCATCTTGAGAGAATCTGTTGTGTGGAGTGAGTTGAAGAGTCTCATGGAGCCAGCTTTTCACAAAAACAAACAAAAATAAACAACTTCACTGGGTTTCATCAGAGTTGCATCAGACAGTCGACAGAAATAGCACCGTCCTTTCTCCCTTAAGTGTTATCAGCTGCTCAACAGGGGCCAAAGAAAGCTCTTCTGGCATCAGCAAAACAAAGACATTGTACATGTACATACATCCTGTTGTTTTTCCAAGAAACTAGCAAAAATCATTTCACTTACAGTGGACCTGGGAAAGTTGGAGCCATGGGGATTTTTCTGCGTTGCCCACAGAAAAACACATGCTTGAGTGATAAATATATTCATTTGTGAAGAGAAAATGTAAATGAAATACTGTTAACAGTGTTCCTGTGACTGCTGTGCATGAAAAACACATCAACCAGAATAAACACCATCATTTTTAATTATATAATTATGGTTAATAAGTCATCCGGACAGTTACCAGGCCTGGAACCTGCTTGCAGTTATGAAGACATAAATCAATGTGAGTGTAATGCAGGACACACATGCTGCACATACAGTACATCCATTACACACACTTGGCATCCGTTACTCCTGGTGCTTCTGTTACCCTCCACCACCCAAGCTTCCTCCATTATCTCAACTAACACTCACTCACTCATCGTCTACTGCTTTATCTTACACATGAGGGTCGAGGGAGGCTGGAGCTAATCCCAGCTGACAGAGGGTGAGAGGCGGAGTCCACCCCCGGACAGGTCACCAGTCCATCGCCGGACCAACATACAGTACAGAGCACGACTTACACATCAGTATTAATTAAGTCCGTGTGGAGTACGGAGGCTCGTGTACGGCAAGTTGTCTTTATAATTGCTACTTTGAGCATTCTGGGATCAGAGCCACCTACTTTATCACGATGAGAGTGCCCTGACTGGAAGGGTCAAAATTGGCATTGCACCCATTCCATACTTTGTTTTTATCGTGACCTCCAGTAAACCTGTTTTACATTTCAGATCAATAAAGACCTATTCTTGCAACGTCGTCACTGCTTTGGCTGCAATAAGTCAGACATTTATACACATTACATTTATTAAGTCGCGATGCATCCTGCTCAGAAAAGCTATGGGCATGTGAGAACATATGAATTTGGATCCTGCACAGTTGTCGCGAATTAAAACACCATGTAATTACACACAAAATATGACACTCGTGGCAAAACAAAAAATTTCACACCGATAAAGAAAGCAAGTGTAATCTGACACTAATGCTCATAAATAAAAACAATTTGCTCTGATTAGTTTGAAGAAGCACATGCATTAGTTAGCCAATTAAATTGCAGATGCTGTAGCTCACACAAGATAAACATTGACATTTTCATTAGGTTGCACTGAACAAAGCTAGTTGATTCTTTCTCTGTCTTAATCAAAGAGTTAGACTATCAAACCTTAATAGGAGTCCTGTAACATCACCAAGTCTCTGAGGCAGGTGTCTCACCATATGCTGCATTAATTACACAAAAATCTTTAATGACTTATAACTCTCCTCCTTACTGAGCTGTATGGCAATATGCCCTCTATCACACACTACTCCGTTGCTGGTGTTTTATTTATAGAACACATTACAGCCTTAATAGGCAGGGATAGACATGAGTGCCTGGTATGAAGCAGAGAAGTGGAATTTCATGTTCAGGAAGGCCCATTGGGCAAGTATGAGACAGAGATATGAGGAAGTCAGATGGGATTATTTTCTGTGTTGCTATGTACAGTACAAGCAACTACAGAAGGACATAGAAATTACTTCAGTTTCAGAGCAGAACAGTCACAAGGTCTGACTGATCATGCAGTTGTTGTCAAAGCTCTCTCTGGGAGACGCACGTCGCGGTGGACGTGTTTCTCAGGCCCGCGCACTCTCTGTAGCCTATGTTAGAGTGGGCTCACATGCTGTGTACAAAAAGATGTTCCACTGCAGTCTGTGAGGAGGATGTCAGCACCATGGACAGCGACACCACAGGAGGCAGCTGAGTCAGAGAGGAAACAGGAGCAAGTGCTGAAAATAACACGGCTGCTCCCAACCTGTAATAATGTCTCACTTCTTTAAAAAGCCTGGGTGGTCACTTCTACAGCGGGACATGTAGGTGACAGATGGGGACGATGTTGTAATGTTAGAACCACAGACAATCGTTTCTGTTGATCGGAGTGGACAATATCAAACTATCTGCAGAACTGAGATGAGACCTGAGAACATTTTGACACACAAGAGTCAAACATATTAAAGTTCCCTTAGAGCTAAACCTCCTGTGCGTGGAACTTCTGTCGTCCCCATTAGGAATTACAAGTAATTACTAAAACACTCTACACGACATATTATGTCTTGGTGATCCTTCACCACCACCAGCCCTCCATTACCCAGTTGCTGAATAGCCAGGTTTTCGAGCAGTAATATACGTGGAAAGCATATCACCAGGCGAAAAACAGAGAGACAGAGTGAGAGAGAGAGAGGTATGTGGAGCTGAGAAGCTAAATCAGCATTGTATGAACTGATTTGGCAAAGGCTCACATGTAAGGGACATTCATTTATAATTCTGCAGAAGGTTTTCCCCTCATGCAGAGAAGCCTGGTGTTTCATTCATATTTGAATATTTCTGTTTAATCTCTTTTTATGGCTACCTTTCCCTGTAAAACCAAAATGATCAGTCCAAAAAGTGAAGGAAGCCAGAGTAAAATAATGGTGTACAGCAGCTCTCACTTACACAAATCTATGAGAGACCAGTTTTTCAGAAGGCTCCCGCTATCCTGTCCTGTTGTGTTCATCCACTTCTGAATCAACTCATTCCTCCTTTCTCTTCCATCTTTATTATTCTTTATAGATTTGACTGTTCTTGTTTTTTTTTATAACACATATCATGGATTGTGGTTATTGCAGATGACGAAATTTACGACACATGAACTGTTTAAGCAACTACTTGTCATTAGGAAAGTAACAAACCATCAACCGGGACGAGGGTTTACATCCTAGACAGCAGGGGGCGTAGTTATCCCCTCCTGTCTGACAATACTATATTGAACAGGAAGCAAGACATGTCACATGTAACATCACATGACCCTTCTGATTCTTTCTGTCTGACTAAACGAAACTTAAACTCAATAATAGCCACATATTGTATACAGTATATGGTATAAATGTACTTGTTTTACCTTATGGAAAGTATATAAATAAGAACAAATTGTTATACTAATTATAGTGTTATATATATATAGTATTTATTGATTAATGTAATAACTATCACCAAAATTAGGACCAAAATTAGCTTCTGTATATTCAGCTACCAGGTTTAACCTTTGAAGACAGTGGTGGCAAATGAATCCCAAGCCTTCACTCAAACTTTTAGTTTCATTGCTATTGGTTGCATAATGAAAAGTGTGATTCATTGATCCATTCTTGGGTTTAAAAGTCAGGCTGTGTCAAATTCTGCTGCTGTGATTGCAGCCATTCTGTTTTTAATCTGTCTCCGGTGAATCCTCCAGCTTTATGGATGTGTGACACTAAACCGAAAGAGTGCACAGGGTTTTCTGTGCTTAACTGAGATTTTCCAGAAAGCCCCAGCGTTAGCATTTAGATCAAGCAACATTATTACTGTTAATTCAATTCCTGTAAACAATGCCCATTATGCAGTCTTAAGGATTCCTCTTATTTAAGAGACCACTTCCACAGTGAATGTAATGGCATGTCACTAGAGCGTGAATACAGAGTGCAATCCTATTTTATGCTTTCACTGTGCCGTTAAGGGCAGATTAACACATAAATCTACATCGGTCCATTCTAAGAGCCAGTTATTATTTTTTCATTCCACTGTGAAGACACCTGCTGTTTTATGAACTGTGAGCTTGTCCACACACGTTGGATCACTTTCATCCTGAAGGGTAAACGAACCTAAACTGACCCTCAGCTCTGGAGGCTGGTGCTTGGCCTTCTGCCCGGAGTCAAGACATGGAGTCTGTGCAGGTTGAGGGCAAGGGGACTGGATCAACCTCACCATCGAAGGCTGCAGTGCCAAAGGATCACACACTGACTTTCATCTTTCAGGATAGTGAAGTGTAAGATCAATGTGCTCTAAGTGTAAGAGGTGCTGGATAGTGAGAGGTCATGCAGATGTTACCACTGGTGCAATGATATGGACTTTCCCAGGTCTCAGTCCTGGAAAATATCACACAGTGCTCCGAAATATCAAATAAAATAAAATAAAACAGTGAAAGGCATCAGTCACTTAAATGACTGACTGCAGTAAACCCTCAAAAGTAACAGTACTTCAGTTTGCCCCAAGCAAAACCAATTCTGCTGCTTCTATTTTCCTGTGATAGATTCATCTCCATCAAATGTAAAATGAATGACACAATTATACTTTTTCCAAGCAGGAATGGCTACACGTCAAACTTAAAGTTGACATTGTTTAACACCCTGCTGTTTCCTCAATTGTTCTCCATCTGCTTTGATTAAAAGTAGAGCGGCAACTAATGATTATTTTCATCATCGTTTCATCAAGTGTACTTGTCTGGTCTATAAAATATCCGTTAATGTTGAAAAATGTTGATCAGTGTTTCTTGTTTTGTCCACAAACTGAAATTATTCCATTTTAATAACTGAACATATTCACATTTAAGAAGCTGAAAAATCTAAAAAAAAGTAAATCTGGATGAATGGTGAAATATGAAATAAAAACATGTTACGGACTGAGACTGCAGAGTTGCTTCATGCATTATATGCAGTTTTGGGTGCAGTTTTGCTGGTTTTTGTGGGGCCCATTTTTTGGCATAAACACTGGTTTCATGCATCACAATAATATTAGCGTGAAAGAAAATCAATAACACTATCAACAAAACCACTTTGTCTCGGATATTAGTCCCAAAATCTTGTCAGTTTAGCAGAACAGATTCGGGAGCAAGTCCTGCTTTTGTCTTATCAACGGCAGGAATCTAAAATGACCCACATTTAGCAAAATAAAGTGGACGGGTGAGGAGAACCTGGTATCATGGTTTAAGTTTATAGCGGTTGTCCCTGTAATGTCAGGAGTTTGTGGTTATGGATGGACTTTTCAGTGCAGAACACAGCATCAGACACGAAACACAAACATTCTGCTTAAACAAAGTGAGTTCTCAAAGTCCCAGGCTCAGTTAGAGAAAATGATTCAATCAATTTCAATTTCAAAGTCTAAAGAGTCTAAATCTGACTGACAGGCAGGTGGAGAAATTCAACTTTTTCAAGACAAGAACACACAAGGATGGGGTAACCAGGATGTAAAAAGCAAAAGACTCCAAAAAACGATTCTTATATTCTACAGACCTCACGTGTGCTATTGTGTGAATATACTGTATCACTCTTACTCCCTGCTCATCAACGTACAGACATGCTGGTAACCAAGTGGTTAGTATTCAAACGTGGAGACACATTTTCACAGTGAAGACTGAAAAGAGTAATATTTGAAATAAATCAACAACAGGCAGCCCATCACACGCACACGTTTGCCATTTAACATGTCTGATATGTGAGCAAGCAGATATAGAGGAACCTTTAGTCTTTTTTTAGCTGTTTGTTTTTTAGCATCACTAATCCCTTAGACATATACAGTAATTGTGTCTCTTTGTTTCCTGCTAAATATAACTGCTAACATTTCTTCTTTAGCTTCACCAGCTGGTTTGCTGATTATAATGCTGGGCAGAGAGTGTGCAGTCAGTCAATGATAACTGTTTCTTTTTGCTGACTGCTTCTGTTTGATACTAATTGGGTGAGAGCACTGAGACGTAACCGAAACAGTAAAGCGGTTCCAGAAACGAAACGAGGAGCTGGAAGATGCAAACATCTCCACAAAAATGAGGGAGAACATCAGAAGAAAGTGATAATATCTCATCACGACCTGGCTGTCAGACATGTTTTAACAGGAAAAGCACAGGTGTCACTGACGGCATGAATGTCGTGAATGTCATCATTTACGCTGGAAGCTGACGGTCTGTGTCTCATGTTTCTCTCTTCATCTCATCACCAGTTTACCTGGAACATTTGTGTTTATTAACCTAAACAAATCAGGACAGTTCCTTAAGCATATAATGTATATTTATTACATTTACTAATAAATAATACAATGAGGGCCAAGTTCACCTACCTACACTTAAGCTTACGTTACAGTATGAGCGAATGACCACTGTGATTGTTGTTATTATTACCCTGCGTGCCAGCATAGCTGGAGACACGCAGCATGCTCCAGTGTGAAGCCAACTTCTTAAGAAGCCTGTCTGCTGAAAACTCTATGCACTGACTGCATGAACAAGCACAGCACAAACAGAATATGCCAGGTTTATGCCTAATTCTGCCGGTCTAATGAGGATTGTAAAAAACAACAAAAAAAAAACAACATAATGGATATTTAATGGGCCACGCTGTAAAAAAACAAAAAGCAGAAAATACCAATCCACTACAACCAACTTTTTGTCTCTTTTTCCTTT
Source organism: Solea solea (assembly GCF_958295425.1). Lineage (NCBI taxonomy): Eukaryota > Metazoa > Chordata > Actinopteri > Pleuronectiformes > Soleidae > Solea > Solea solea. Next base: position 18,315,605 of record NC_081144.1, on the reverse strand, counting down.
TTTTTAACCTTAATGGATCCTCGTTGACAGAGGGCAATAACAAATGATGTCAGGTGAGAGCTTTCCATCCTGTTTTGGATTTTATGGTGCCGTTCTGAACTGCCTCCACGCTGCAGTAAGAAATTACCTGAGCTCTGACCCTTCACTTGATAAGGTGGACGCAGGTGATTTATCTCCCAGAGAGCAGCAGCTCGCTCATGAATATTTACAATATGTCTATAGTGGTGCTCTTAGGTCAATACGCCTGCACTCTTCAATCAACGTTAAAGCTATAGGTTAATAACTGCAATTTAGCGTCTGTCTCACGGCCTAATCTGATTAGATTAAAATGAATTTTCTGGTAATAGTCAATCATGGGAATCTAAATAGTAGTGTTCTGGCAGATCGGCTGTCTGTGTCTGACTTTAAATGTGTGTAAATGTAAAAGACGACAAGACAGACGTGGGAGGTATAGCTTGGTCGTGTCTCTGATGAGACTGATAATGCTTCATTACATCGCAGCCTCGCTAAGTGGCTGCTCGCTCTGATGTGCAGTAGTTAAAGAGTCCAATCGGTGTGAATATGTGAAAAAGAACACAAGAGCGGAGCTCTTTTCTTTGAGCACACTGCTCCCATTGTGCTGCTTTTCCTAATTATGGGAAAGGTATTCTGACAGACAGAAAGTGCACTGTGATGCCCAATCAGTTCTCCACATGTTATTTAATTTCACCGGCCTCTCCTTTTCTTTTTTTTTTTACAGTTGATATATTAAACCAGAAATGCAGCAGCTGATTTTCAAAGAGACTTGATTAAACCTAAGAAATTGGACATGATTTCCCATTGAAAATTCATAACAGGCAAACACTTAAGTAATTTAAATCCCATCTCCCACTGAGGCAGTTTGTATCTGCATCGGATTGAATAATTTCACCTATACTGCATCAATCCATTTTATTCCAATTGGATCGCAAACAAACTCAGTCTGAGCACCCTCGTGAGTAAGTTTTGTCAAAGGCTTTGGCAATCAACATGGAGGCTCGCAGAGTGTACTGCTGCTTGTAATTCAATTAGCTTGACCTTCCAGTTTGCTATAATTGAAACAGGCTGTATATGGGAAATGAAGATGCCTTTGTGCATATAAATTTTCCATTCACTTACCCTTTCAGCAATGTTCATAATCTGTTGTCTAACTGCTGCTGAACACTGTGGTGAAGCGGCATGGCTGATGTGGTGTTCCCCGATGGAGAAAGGGATTGTAAATGGTATGAAACTGGTTAGAAATGTTTGAAAACGTCTGTTAGTGCAGAAGAGAAGACATTAATGTTACACTCAGGCATAGGAAAAGGAAATACCAATGTTCTGTGATGATGATGTGTGTGATGAGCCATGGGACTTGATTTACGCACATTTTTGCAGATTTTCTGATTTCCACCTAGAAGAATGTGACACTTCACAGTTCCTGCTTGAGAAGAGCTGAAACAACGACTTACTTAATTAATCATCAACTATTTTGATAATCGATTCATCGGTTTGAAGCTTTTTGCATGTGATTTATCTGTTTTAGCTCCAGCTTAAATGTGAATATTTTCTGGTTTCTTTGCTCCAGATAACAAAGAAATCATTAAAACTGAATCACTTTGGTTTGTGGACAAAACAAGACATTCGAGAACATCGTCACTTCCAGGTTTGACAAACACTGATCAAGGTTTTTTATAGCGGTTCGTGGACCAAACGATAACTCGATTAATCGAGAAAATAATCGACAGATTAATCGATTATGAAAACAAAATAATGTTCAAATAATGTAAAAATAATGTTCGTTGCAGCTCTGAAGACATCAGTAATCCATAACGTCATGAAGAAGCATAATAAATGTATAGGCCAAGCCCTAAATGAAGATCAAGGACCAAACTAGGCTGAATGAAGTCCCTTTGCCTGCTGTGTATTTGTGCCGCTTTAATTCAATTGGTGTATTGTTAATTTGATGCTCTGACTTTATTCTCAACACTTAGTAGTCACGCCAGTGGTTCATTAATCCCAACCCTGTGAACAAATGAAGGGTTTCTGTCACTAAAACACTAATGGTTACAGGAGAGCTTTAGTGGGCTTTGAATGGGCCCTTGGCACAGCGGCCATTTTATCATGATAAAAGCAGGGAAAGCAGGTGTTGCTGATCATATTAACAATGGTGCTGTTCAATTCTTGACAGCCAGTGTGACAGGGATCAGCATGCACCTCGAAACTGGGAAAACTAAATGGAGCCGCTGTGCAAAGGGCTCGTCGACAGTTATTCACATTCAAGCTTCTCTCGCTTTCTCTAGTTGAGGTTTTATCACCTCCTTTATAGACCCTCAGCTTACATTTGAGAGAAATGCCACAATCTCCACAGATCAATAAAGCCCAGGGCGCTGTTTGAGGAAACACTGTTAATGCACTCAAAATAATACTGTGTATGTGTGTGTCCACAAATGCAAAATGACATCCTGTGCATTTGGGTGCACATGGGTGTATATATGGAAATACTTCCTGAGAAGGTCTTCAGTGTTTCATTAAAAAAATTAAAAAAATAAAAATAAACAAATACTTTCATATATATATATATATATATATATATATATATATATATATATATATACTATGTAATAGTATGTATAGTCTTATAAATAAGAAGTGGAATTATAAGAAGCAATAAAATCAAATCAATTCTCTGAGAGTCTTCTTTCAATTGTAGATTTAAAGCTGTAATGTGTAACGGTTGGTGATTTTTGTTGTTGTTATTCTCTTTGCCTCTGTTTGGTCTTCTTGAATAGAAATAATGAAGAGCATTTTTATGCTGCGTCCTTGATCTGAGCAGACAATAGGCCTGACTGAAGGAGCCTTTGTGTGTATACAGCAGCAGCAATTTGTTTTTGAGCAGCAGAACTCACTTTCTGAAGACACTTCTTTATGTTCTCTGTCAAACTCTAACCCGTTTGCTGCCGTTTCACTTTAACACTGCGATGTTGCCTCCATTTGTCTTGACAGAAAATGAATCGCTACCTATGTGCAGCGTGGGAAGGTCAATTTATAAGAGGCACTGAGAGCTTTTTGAGAATTCTGGCTAATACACCACTACACTGGACTTGGCCCGGGAGTTTGTCAAACCCCGCCCACAGCAGCGTTCATGCTGCCGTCAGCATTACTGTAGATTTGTGGCAGGCATTACTGGTCTTGGCGACTGCAGCACAGTTTCCATTAAGATTCTCTTTGAACCAAAAAATAAATAAATAAATCGTCAAAGACACGTCTCACACGGACACGGCATCGGTGACGTTAACTGTTAGTTGTTGTTCGGTGTTGTTGTTGCTTCAGATCAGACACCGTTCATCAAGACCCTTAATTTGTCAAAGCAGTGTGTGGCGTGCATGAATCATCACTCCGCCTCTGTATTCTCATCACTTTGTGCTGCCTTTGACTGAAATATATACAGTCGACTTCACCGCCATGGATAATGTACTCTTATACAATACATCATCGGAAAACTTGCAAGGCTGACAAAATCACTGGCTCCTTTAATGCAGCAAAAATAGAGTGTCAAGCTGTGAGAAACCTCAGCCTCCTCTCTCTTACTATTGGTCAAACAGTCACCATCAAGGAATATGTTAATATCTCAGTGTTAACTTTGATCCAAACTTTCCATTTAACAAGCTCCTGGAAGCGAAAGTCTAAGAGAATATTCTTTCACTCCAGATATATCTTCAGAATCCTTAATTCCCTCTCTACCAGCACCGCTGTATGCACTGAAACACTTTCCCCCGAAAGTAAGGGATGAGAGGAAATCACATTTAATAAAGAAAAACCAGGGTTGAAGAGAGAGGCAGGAAGATTCACTTACAAAAGAAACTAACGACAGCTAAAACAAGCTCCGTTAAATAATAACTACAAACAAAACGAAGCCAGGCCAATGCAGGTTAGGGGATTAGGCAAATTGTGAGTGTGTGTGAGTGAATGGTTGTTTGTCTCCATGTGTCCCTGTGTGACCCCACATTTCACCCTATGTTGTGATTGGCACAGCACCCCCCGCGACCCTGTGGAGGAGAAAGTGGTCGAAAATGGACGGACGGATGGAAAATGAAGCAAGACAATCACTTAAACTACAGAGAGCAAAAAGAAACAATAGTAAAAGAGTTTAAAAACAATGAGGCATCTCAAATCCACACATAGCTTCTGCTCCAGCCGCAGACTGACTGCCACCTTACTCCCCTCGTAACCTCAGTGTCTGGATCGCTGACGAGCCACAGGTGAAGCTCCAGAGAGAGAAAAACCCATTTTTATTTTTATTTTTTGGTTCCATCAACCCATCATCTTTAAATAACATTGAAACCCCGTTAATAACATAATGGAGTTGTTGGCTGAAAGCACCTCACCCACAGGACATTTCACTTTATATAGCCTGGTATTCACATGTACTGACGCGTGTAATCAGAGCAGGTTTGTGTGTGACAGTGATAAATACCACGTGCATTTGTCTCCGTCAGTATACTATTGTCAAAGTACACGCAGCAAAACACACAATCATTTCACCTAAAACATTACATAAAAGATGGGAAGAAGAAAGCAGGGATCCTCTCCTCCTCCTCCTCCTCCTCCTCCTCCACCTCCACCCTCGCTTTGTCTTTGTATAACAATGACAATGTAATTTGTGTTCATTAAAAGTAGAATTCCACAACTTGTATTTTAGCTGTGTTTGTTTTATCTGACAGACATGTGGAACTTTTGGAACAGTTGTATGTTTCCCTATTGCCTGTTTTTGTGTCCCCCACGTTACCGCTTCCCTTTCTGCTGTGTGAGGCAGGGACGAGGAACAGTATATAGACCTTTCATCCTTTATCTTTTGTGCTGTCAGGTCAAGTCAACTGCTTTTCTAGGGCACACTAAAGAGGTAAGGTGGTGCCGAAACCATTAAGAATAATTTTTAAAATCAACAATAACATTTTAAAGAGAAGCCAGTGGAGGGAGGAGCAACACAGCTGTGATGTGGTCTCTTTTCCTTTTACCAGTCAAAAGGCGAGCGGTAGTGTTCTGGACGCGCTGGAGTCGTCGGACAGATGATGCCACACATGTAGAGAATTAAAATAATCCAGCCGAGATATTTAGTTATAAAAGCGTGCATCAGTGTCTCTAAAACTAAAACTATAACTGTAACTGTAGGCGGTGCAGCAGGGGCCCATGTGAAGGGGCGGGTCTGGGATTTATAGTTTATGCTGTGCACCATCGATGCACAGCTGGAGAAGGACACACGGGAAGCTGTGCGAGAATGGTGGAGCGCATACGTGAGTGCATGTGACACTAACACTGAATACTTGCAACTGAGCCTTTCGGGGACACAGGGAAATATTGGGACAGCTAAACAGTGGAAGATTTTTCCCACAGCCAGTGGTTATTTCAGCACTACGGTTTAGCTCTTCTGGTCTGGCTCACGTGTTGTTTTGACCTCAGGCGCTGTCCAAGTCACTTCCCTCTCTGTAAGTAAAATCCACATTGTGGACCACACAGTTGGTGGAGTGCTTAGCACTCGTGCCTTTGCAGCATGAAGACCCAGGTCCGACATCAACATGTGTCTGACTGGTATTTTAAACACTTTCTGTCAGGGATGAAACAACTCCAAAAGAGTTTGTGGTCTCTGGTCCTCTGCTTGTTCTGAGTCTAGTTTTCTTGTGCGTCCTGTTGCAGGCTGTATTACACACTTCTCCTTTTCAGCACGCTCCTCTCATCCCTCCTCTTCAGCTCCTTGTCTTCTTGAGTGACCGAGGGCGAGCTATCTGTGTGCACCTGCCTCTTTGCCCGACTCCTCTGAATAGCTCATCTTTCGCTCTGCACTCCATTTTGGACCTGGGTCTCTATCTGCCCCCATTTTCTGTCATGGAAACTTGTTCCTTCAGAGCCTTGATTTCATCTACAGAGATTTCATCTCACTGATTGCAGAGTAGAGAGCATCTGTGAGGCACAGGGCAGAGTGTTTCAGCTGCAGCTAACAAAAGAAAGCAAAAACACATCAGGTTTGCAAAAGACAGTTGAATGTAGCAAAGGAAAGCTTTCAGAACGGCGTAATAACAGCATAAAACTGACCCTTGGTGCTGGAGGTGGCTTTTAGAATTCAGCACCGCAGTGTCTGTCAGGGCTGAATTTCTTGCTAATGTTTCGAAAATGATGGGAAAAGACAAAATACAACAGCAACAGGAAGAACTCTGCCCTGTTACACTCACTCACTGTGTACTGTGCACAGTAAAAGTCACATACAAATGCACTGTTTTATCATCATTTTAATTTCAGTGTCACAATCATCATTTTTAAATAGCAATGCAACCAAATCTAAGCTGTGCCGTGCTCAAATTTCGCTTTTCACAACAAAAAAAAAATCCATTTTGAAACCATTTTTATCAGTACTTCATGATTTCAGTTTAATTGGATAGATTACCTCTTGCACTTTATGCATGAGTAGTATGAAGTACTTTTACTCTGTGGTTTTGTGGAGTAAACCAGGGTCAAAGTTCACTTTTTGCAACATAAATTAGGTTAATCGTCCATCTTTGAAGTCTTTGAAGTCTGTCATACTCCGTCGCGGTTCATGAATAATGCGTTTTAAAACCGAAGCTGCGGGCTGGACAAAATCTGACCGCCTTTCGCCCGATGTCAGCTGTGATTGGCTGTCTCACTGTCAGTTTGTTTTACTTTTACAGAGCTGAATTACGTATAACTGCACAGACTGCATTAAATCTGTCCGTTATTATTGTGATAAGGAAATAATAAAGAACACCATTACGGATAACAGCTGCCATAGAACACTAAGAAAGAAGATGACGAGGAGGAGGAAGCCTTGCTTACTTTCTGGCACTTTGGCAGATTTGTCTCAAGTACTGGATTTGGAAATTATTTTTGGCATATGTGTTACTACAATGCTTAAGGCAAATTAGGCTATTTCATATTTTTTAAGTCGAGCCCTGCTTAATAACAATGGACTTAAGCTGCAATATTTGGAAAGTGGAGAAACGTACGTCTCCACAGATTTATATCAAGCTGCAGGGTCTGTCGTGAGGGAGTGCAGGCGGAAAGTGATTTAGGAAAAGGTTCTGCAACCAGCTGAAATTTCAGTTTGAGTCTGTTTATTCTTTTTTTTGGATGCTTATAAGAAGCTTTCTATTCTGTTTGCCTTTACTCAGAATAGTCTCCATGTACATACTGAATCTACTGTGGCAATCCCATTCTGTGATGCATGAGAATACACACACACACACACACACACACATACATATTTAAGCCTCAGCAGACAGTATGTGCATGCAAACAAGAAAACATGATCACAAAGCCCTCCATTTGGCACCATCACTCACTTTGTGTAACTGCTTCTATCATAAAATCTTTAAGAGGGCACTGGCCCTCGATAGATCTTCGGTTTATTATCCAACAAACCCACATGAACCCTCTACTTAATGGCTTCTGGCATTACTGCTAAACAAGCTAAAGGAAACTGAAGGGGAAAGTCATCTCAGGAATTTTAGGCCAAAGTGAAAAAAGATGATTTTATTTTTATTATTTGTATTTTTTGGCACCTCATCTTAGTCAGTTCCTCTCCCTTGTACTGTTTTGTTTTGAGCATATTAACAGACGGTTGACAGTGTTTGTTCAAGGATACTCAGAACAGGTCAGGTGCATGAAGAGCTAACTGATTTCCTGAATCAATCTGCTTCTGATTCACACGGCCTTGGTTTTATTCAATTTTCAGATTCAAGTCTCCAATTTTTCTTGGTTATGAAACAGAATTTCAGAGGAGCAATGTTGCTCGTGGATCTCATTCATTTACATCAGAAAATGAACCCAAGTAGTTCCATTAAAGACAATTTATTAAAACACTGTTCATACAAACTATTTTCTGGATTTTCTGAATCGATACAAGCTCTTCTTTCAAATGAAGGTTGATATGAATCAGAAAATAAATATTTTGAACCCTGTCCCGCATTTAGTGGTGAAGTCAAGTTTTTGGTAGTAAAAAGACTCAAGGGCGTTCTGGTAAAAGGAAAATTGAACATTCAGGCCGAGATCTTTTGGCTGAAAAGTGCCTCAAACGCACACACACAGCACGATCTCATGGGCTCGCTGAATGACATGCACACAGAGAGGGACGATTAAGAGTCAAAGCTGGTAAAAACGTCAGTTCCTTGGTTACTGATGCAGTCAACCAACAGGCTTTTCTTTTTCCCGATGGCCAATACAAGACTGGATAGCCTCCTGTCATGTGATTCCCTTCACACTGAGCAATGACTCATATGCACCAACACACTCTCTCTCTCTCTCACACAAACATGTGCACCTATGGAAAGTCGTCATGTTACACAGTCACAGAGAGCACGGGTTGGATTCTATGAATGGACTTACAGAGAGGAGATTCTCTGGCTAAATGACTGCTGCCTCGTTCAAGAATCAGGATAGTTTAAGTGGTTGCATGACGCACTGACACATGCTTACTTAAAAGTACTTAAAAGTAACACAATGTAAGATTTCCAAACTGACCCCCTATGAAAACGGCCAAAGGAACCGTAGGGCTTCAGGTTTTAGAACCTATTGCTCACTGTGCGCACACTGTTTGAATCAATTGATTTGTAAACGAGACGGACGAGAGGATGAGACGACTTCAACCACCCGGCCTGACACACAGCGAGCTCAAACACACTCAATATAGATGACAAGCAACACTATTTACACTTACTAGTCCAACAGTAACAAGATCAGGTCTGTCCAGATATGTTATAACTTGTCTTAACAATCTTTGGTTTCTGTGGTGCCTCAGAAGTGACATGTGCCCTGTTATGAGTTGATGTACCATCACAATAATCTTGGAGACACATCATTTCAGGGGTGGAAGTCCGACATTGTGTCGCTTTAACAAAAGGCTCATCCAATAAAATCTATGCCAGCTTAAGAGGACATGATAAGGATATGTTAGCCACATTATTTTACTGCTTGATGTCCTTTTTTTAAGGGCAGCCTGTGGCCAAGTGGAAAGGGAACTTGGCTTGTCGCCGGTTCAAGTCCCCACCAGGTCGAAAGGGCTGGGGTACTCCTGAGCAAGGTACCCAACCCCCATTGCTCCCCGGGTGCTACTCAATGTGGCAGCCCACTGCTCCTAATTATAGGATGAGTCAATAAGAATAATTTCCCTAAGGGGATTAATAAAGTATCTAAAAATTTTTCCAAACGGATGCTTGTCTTAGTCAATGCTCATGTTCTGCACCAAAGTGCACAGAGAAAATCAGCGTTTCTCCTTGTGGTGGAACCTCATTCAACTGCACTTAGAAAAAAAAAACTGTTTTACAGCATGATAATTATGGAGAATGGTTTCTAGGCATTTACTGAACCTGACAGTTATAGTTACAGTCCAGTTAGTAAGACGCTTACTTCTGCAGGGAAATGCTGTCCATAGAAATACCAAGAAGGAAGTTTGCACAAAAAGGACCAACTTTGGCAGCTGATTCCTTTAAGTCAAACTTCCAAAGCCACTGTGAACTTTGAGGAGAATTTTAATCAGAACAAGGGCCAAAGAAGGAACAATAACAGCAAAAATATCACAATTATCCGCCCCAAACTGGTACCTGTTTGTTTGTTGTTGTTTTGTTGTGGCTCATCTATTAATATACTATGGTTTCTTTTGAAATACTATCTGAACCATGAAGTGATTTGAAGAAAGTAAACTTGTCCTACAAACAACAATACCATATCACAACATGTTAAAATCTTTTTTTATTTTGCTATTATTATTGCATTATTTTTACAGTGTGGGTTAGTGTCTGTGACTTTAAGTCCACAGTGCAGATCCAAGTCTTTTTTCCTTTGCTGTTGCCATGGTAAGAGCAGTGAAAGTCAGCTGCATGTGTGTGTGTGTGTGTGTGTGTGTGTGTGTGTGTGTGTGTGTGTGAGGCTGCCATCTACTGAGAAATGTCCTCAAAATGGATTGTGTGTTTGCAGAGAGACAAACAGTGATCCTGCCTCGGTAAAATAGCCTTTGTGTGCGACACTCGTGGTTGAGGAAAAGTCCTGCAGAGACTAGTAATGAGGTAATTGAATTTCAGTTTGTTAAGAGCTCCTTCGCACACTTCACATCTAATCCCATCCAGGTCCCCCCTCATTGAGATGAGACCCAACCGCTGCTTTAAATTCACCCTCCTATTTTTTATTTATTTTTTTTTCTGTTTCCTTGTTCAAAAAAACTCTCCAAGTTGTAAAAAAAACCACAACTTTTTACACCTCGAGCCTCGTTTGAAAAAGAAGTTGTGGCTTGGAAGCCGACATCTGAATCAGTGATGTCACAGCTGGTGTTTGTCAGCCGTCGCTGTGATCACTGATCAGGAAAGAGGTGAACAGTTTTTCTGTAGTGTGTGTGTGTGTGTGTGTGTGTGTTCTCTCCAGTTGAAGTAGATAGAAATTATACACACGAGTTATTCTCCCTCCGCTGTGTGAGAACAGATCATGGCCAGCGGTGTACACAACATGAGGAGGAGGGCTGGTTGCTAGGTTGCATGTGGCTCCAGTTTCAAAGATCTTTGATACCTCCATCACAGTGTTCTCTCTTACACACACACACACACACACACACACACACACACACACACGCAGACTCTCATGGCCCACACGGCGAACATATACATGCACAAAATAAAAAACAATAACAACAACAACCAAAATGATACTAAACACAGACATGCACCTGTGGCTACACACACAATAACAGGCACCTTTCCATCCAGCAAAATATCAAGGCGGCCTCGCCGCTGGGCATTTAGACAAGAGCCGTCGAAAGCACCCTAACAAGGTGAGCAGACAGTGTGAGCTGTTGTGGTGGGTGTCTGTGCTCTTTCAGGAGGAACCGACAACAACTGGACTGGCAGCGCTAATAAGGTGTCAGCGCAGCTCTGCCCCTCGCCCAGAGAACTACCATGCAGCTCACACTCGGCGCTGCGGCTCTGGCGGGGATCACAGTCGACGAAAAAGTGCAAAAGCAAAAAAAAAAAAAGAAAGAAAAAAGAAAAAAGAGAAAAAAACTATTTTACATGAAACACATCTGCCCCGTCAGCCTATATTGAATCAGAGCAGCAACAGAAAAGTGCATCTCATACATGCCAGAGGTGCTGTGTGTTATCTCAATTCACTGCCCACATCTCACATTTGTTCATTGATTCAGCGAGACAGTCAGAGGCAGTTGGAGGAACAATCGCAGTGGGTGGGTGGAATTAACAATGGTCATCCTCTGACTCAGAGACTCGAGGTGCAGCGACACCCGTGAAACATGGCGACTGGAAAACAACCCGATGATGGAGTTTGTGAATACTTGGAGGCGTTACTGTGCGCCTCCAGTTCAGTGTCGCCAACGTCTTCGTCTTCAGTAAGTATTCAGATCCCTCTAGAGCAGAGGTGCCAAACGTACGGCCCGCGGGCCAGAACGGGCCCACCAGAAGGTCCAATACGGCCCTCAAGATGAATATGTGTAAACTACTGTTGTAAGAATGACCAGGCAAGTGTACGTGCAGAGAGAAAGAGCAGGGGTAAATAAATGTAAATATGTGTTCTGTTGAGAGAAATAAACGCTCAGACTCTTCCACATCACCTGAGTGTCCGCCTGAGTGTCCGAGTGTCCCCTATCTGAAGAGGTAAGGGTGTTAACCTGGAGCAGCCACAGCTTTCACTGTCATTTCTAGATCTTGACATCTTCTAATCATAATGTGAAATACTAGAATGTTTAGTTCCCGATACCTGTGGCTAAAATGCACAGTAGTCACAGTAAACTGAAGCACAACATTTTCAGGTGTTTCATAAGATGTTTTGTGAAAAGATTCATTCAATGTAAAACCAAGGGAAAACATTGGAGTTCTTGTTGTTTATATGTTATTATGCTATTATTTGACTTGAGATAAGACTGCTCCGTAAGTGGCTCCTGACTTACAATGCGACAAATCCGTTTTTTTGGTGTTATTGGAGACCTTTGGAGACTTTGACATGAAAGCATATGTCATTCTAAAAGGTCTTTGCACACAGGACAAGACGCAAGTGTGAATCATTCGGATGCAAATTACCACGCACCCTCCTATTCACATCATTGTGATTCAGAGAAACTAATAAATTATGACGACGAGGGGAAAAAAATTGCGTTATGATCTGTCTGTGACCAGAGTAGAGACAGCAGATCAGAGACGACGTCGCTGAAAACCAGCTTGAAGCTTCATTTACAGACACACCATCCCACTGAAGCTCATCAACAACACTCGTCCTGATTGGTTCGCTGTGAGTCCGTCGACGTTAAGAATTGACGGAGGAAAGTTCAGTTGTACACATTTAGAGTTTTAAACTCACTTTTTGTAGCTATAGCTATTTTTGGCCAGACGCCTCAAGTTAACCTCACCAAGCTGCCTTGAACACATACACCATGAAAATGGACGGCAGTGGAACATCGTCTGCCGTCTCTTTAGCCACGGATGCATGGATTGAGCCAAAAAAAAGAAAGAACCATCAGCTGGCAAAAAAAAGGAGTGAACAGAAGTTCAGCGAAATCAAAGAGTCGATCTATAAGCTGGAAGCTGCACATGGGTATAATTCCAGTAGTTTAGCTTTTTCTGTGTGGAGTCAAAGAGCAACATTAGCTGTAAGCCTGCAATGGGATTCCAAGTTCTCTCCATGTCATGAAACATGAATGCCAGTGCTGCAGCTTCTCCAGCTTCTCCAGCTCTCGGTTATTTCTAAAAATACTACGGTTGGTTTGGATAAGAAGACTAGTCCATGGACATAACAGCTGACCCTCACCAGTATGCCCACAGGACAGACAGGAACGACAACAGTCACTGAACGTGTCAAACGTTGAAGCAGATGATCCTCAGCAGCAGAAGAGCACACCGCCACGCCACGTCTTTAGTGGCATATGCTGTTTTTACTACGTGCACATTTGTGTTCGTCAACATTCCATTAACAGAGGAAACAAAGAGAGAAATCACTGAGGTTTCTGTCTCAGACAAGATGTTAGAGGTGGTGAAGCTGGAGAGCACCTGGCTCCTTTTTATTAGCATTTGCTGCTGTGCTGGGGCTTATTTTGCAGCCTTCATTCTAATAAGAGAGAAGTGCAGTGGGAGGGAGTGTGGGGGTGGGTGGGGGATTGTGTAACTCGGCGTTACATAACACAATCTGCATGGCCTTCTCTCTCTGTGGCTCAGACAGACAAACACAGCAGAACGAGCAGAGGAGCAGAGGACGGGAGGGTTTAAAAGGGTGCTGGTGTTAATGAGGGCGATCGGAAGAGCAGTGTGCCTTGCTAGAAAATCACACCTCATTATGGCACTGTTTCTAATAATGCCAGTGGTGAGGCTTAGTTGTTTGGGAGGTGAGGAGATGGGGAGGCATTCAAGTGGGTTTGCTGGGTAATTAAAGTCGATAAAACATTATTGCTTCCACCCTTTGGCCGCACCTTCCGCCGGTCGAGGATGAACTGTCAGACATTTTGCCGGACATTTCAGGACACATCACTGCAGGGACTCGGCCTCTATAGTGAGACGGCTGTTTTAGTCACTACTAAATATTAAAAAAAATCAGGTTTTTGTTACATTTGCAAGTTTTCCATTGAATTTCTTGATTGCACTCGAACCACTTGTTTTTGTGCAAAGGAACTTTTGGTTTAGTTTCCACTTCACTGGTGTTCAAATGAGTAAACTTTAGTAATTAGTAAACTTGGAGATTTATTCTCACATGAGCACACTCTGACATTTTATCTTCTCGCACATATAGTCCCTTTGGACAATTTTGGGAAGCTTAAGCATTGTATTTTGTGTGTGTGTGTGTGTGTGAGGTCACAGCTTACATTAATACATTTTATTTATACGGACATAAAACAGAAATGCATGTGATAAAAAATGTTTTATTTCAGTCTTAAATCTGGTCATATATACAAACTAGAAAAACTACAGCTTGTGTTGAATTTCGCACTCAACAAAGTCATATTAGAAACTGAAGTGCAGAACCTGTTATTATATAGGTGTTATTATTCTACCTCTTTTTGGTCTTCGTGAACACAAATGACGTAACATCATTTGTGCGCTGGATCCTTCACCTGCACTATTATCAAACCTGACTGTGGGAGCGTTTGAGTGTATACAGCGGCAGCACAGGGGTGGACGGAGACAAGAAGTGTTTATCCCATCATCACATTGCTGAACGACTGGGTTCTTTGGTGCAGTAGAATTGACTTCCTGTGCATCTCTCCATTAAAGAACGATTCTCTATATATGTTGATACATGGGCTTTAGTTAAATTCAAGAATGGTGGCTTTTATTACGAAACAGTTCAATTTGATGCAATACCATTACTTGTTTAATATACAGTAGGTGCTCATTTCAACTACTACTTAGAATATGTCTTTTTATTCAAAGAAAAATGGAGATGCTGATTTTAAAACTGCCTACATGTCATCGTGTTTATAACTTAGACACAGACGGAAAATTTGCAGCTGAATTTGTGAAGACACATTTTCGACATTGTCTCTTTAGCAGTTTAGAGAAAGAGAGAATGGCCATCACAGTTTCACTAAACTGGACAGAAATGGGCAAAAGTAAAAGCAGTGTTTCCAACTAGCGCGACTCGCCTCGACATGGCACGGTTTAGGTTGCAACGTGGGCGGGGGTCATCACAACACGGCATTGTCATGTGAAGCTTAGCGGCTTAATTAGCACCGTGTGAACTCATTTGACGACGGTTTGAATGACATATGATGATATTACAAGTAAAACTACAAACTGCAGTTTTAAAATGGAAAAATAATAATAATCAAACATTTCCAGGTTGCTATTTTCTTGTACTTGCTGAGTGAAGCAAACACACACGAGTTCATGAGTAGCTGACTTTCACGCAGAATGTCTCCTCCGTCTTTTCCTCCAGGTTGTTGACGTAGACCAGGATCTCCACTGAGCCTGGACTCTGGCTGGGAGCAAACCTCAGTCCGATGGTGTAGCTCTCGCCACCGCTGATCTGAACACAGCAAAACATCCTTTATAATAATCTGCTGTGTGAAGGGGAGTCATTATCTTTCTGTCTTTTCAGGGAATGTGTCCATAAAGACCAATTCGCTATGACCTTAAAAATCATCTCTTTGGTATAAACTCATTCATGATTTGGGATGGGGGTGTGTATAAATAACACCTTTACCTTTAGTTGAACACTTTCTTAAAAGATATTAATTATATTGTGTGTATTACACACCATCATCTTCAAAATGAGATTCTAGATCTTTGATGAAGAGCTTCATGGTCTTGAGCAGAGTCATACTCTTTTACAATCACACTGACAAATACATTAACTAATCCATTTAAACTATGAATAAACGTTTTGTACGTGAAGCAGTGGCTTATCCACACGACATTAGCACGTATTCTCACTGTGGGCGTAGTCTGATGAGGATTATCTGAAACCAGAAATGTACTACTGTACATGTGTTGATTTTTTCTCTTCCGAATCTAATGTGTCTCTGTTTTTGTCCTAATGGGCCCTTGGCACGGAAGACATTTTGACATATTTTGGCAGGTGTTACTATTTATATTAACAGTGGCACCATTTAGTTCACATAAGTCAAGCCAGTGTGACAGTGAACCAGCATGCACCCTGAAACTGAAGAGGCTAAATGGAACTCAGCCGTCATTATTATGATTATTTGTACCTGTGACTTTCCAACTGTGACCTGTCAAAATGGCTGCCCTGCAAAAGGAGGCCTACTGCTGTCACTGCAGAGTGACTGTTCCTCTCTATTCTCAGCGTTAATGCACACGGTGCTTTCTTCTTATCTCACCGGGGCTCACAGCACTTCCTTTTTTTTTATTTGGTCGTTTTGTTTTCGCGGTATTTTAATCAGTACAGGACTGTCTCCCTGTATTTTCAAGTAATAGCCCACAATGGATTTATGGGTCAATTTTGGGGATTTATGCTGTAATCTTCCCCCAAAAAGTGTGGCAGTATTGATCTCTGCCCTCCCGACAGCTTCCTTTATCATGGCGGGGTAGTTATTTCAAAAAAGAGAAGTGTCTCCACATTTGCTTAATGCTCGGGGCACACTAAATTCTTTACAAGACACCTGAAGTCTCGCTGACAAGGTGGGAAAAACAGACAATGGGCTGTTTTTCACTCTTTCTGCCTCCTTCCTGGCTAATGGACGCAGTGTCTCATGGACAGCAGCAGGGAGACTCTTCAATAGTTAATGTGGACATAGACGACCACTGTATCTCATTCATGTGACTGTTCATTTTAAATGCTGACTCCGCCATTTGTTTTGCCATTTTACAAATGAAAGGCAATGAAGGGCGGGACATCAGCTGTTCCCTACATCAAGGCTGACGACCCGGCGACAGGACAACAGCTGTAATGACTGTGTCAGATTCCTCCTGTTTTGTTCTAAGGGCAAACAAGGAAATCACTCACTTTCTCAGCTGTGAAATGAACAGTCATAATGTGAGGGGAGAGATCCCTGATGTAATGTACTCTTCACTCGTGGTGAAGGCGGAGACGGCTGTTCATCTCTTACTGGCTAATTCATCACACTCTGCAAGTTGTAACTTCTTCCTCAGGGTTTATCAATGTCAATGTCTGTGTGTGCGTCAACACCACGCTTGAAAAAAGAATGCAGTACTCCCCTCGTGTGTTGTGTTGTGAATGTTTTCTGAAGCGAAATTTGGTGAGAGCACAATATGACAATAAAGGTTTCTATTTCTATTTCTATTAAATGAACTAACGTGTCAGGTCCACTGGATGCAGTGTGGTGGCTGTTCCACAGTTCAGCCATTAGCAGTAATCGTGTAGTGAGCCGCGAGTGCTGCTGAAAACACGGTGACCTGCACTCAATGCTGTGCTCGATGTGAGGACAGAGGCTGCCTCCGATCTGCTGACATGCTGCTGTCTCACAAACCTCAACAACTTGCTCTACAGTGGCTACGTTTCCAATAGGGTTCAGACTTCTCTCACTACAAGAACACTGAAAACACTTTGCAACAAGTTCTTCCATTTAGAAGAAGTCGCTCCTTTCCAAATTCATTATTCATTTGGTGTAGCAATAATCAAGTTCTCAAATTTAAAGACAAAGACTGACTACCGGTGCTCAGTAATAGCATTTTCAGTTAAAGCTAATGCTAATTTAGTTACTGACAAAACAGTAACATCACAGATACCTTTTATTCCCATGAAACCCTTTGTTTTAATCGAAAATTGGGAGCTTTGAATAAGGAGGAAGGTTTTGTCTTTTTGTGTTTCGATGTCGATCAAAGTATTGATTTTAGTCGTAATGAGGGCGAGACAACTGCTTTACTTGCATCTTATCTCACCTGGAATGTATCCTCTTTGAACTGCAGCAGGTCCGGATGGTCAGACCGCAGCAGGAAGGTGCGGCTGCTTTTGTATGGATTGGTGTAGGTGATCTTTCTCGAG